>NC_091399.1:1854354-2163413 GCF_032191515.1 Phaenicophaeus curvirostris | reverse complement strand
TATTTTTACTTCTGTGTTTTGAGTTTCATTCTGATTCTTACCTTACAGTTCTTTCTTTTCCTTCTGAAAAGAATCCACCGTTATCAATCTTTGAAAGGTCATGCAGTGCTGTAGTCTGTAAATCTCCCCACTGCCTCTGATTGCTTGTGTTAGTAGCAGGTCTGTAGAAATCCTCTTTCAGGGCCTCTGCTTCATCATTCACAGGCACGTTTCTGAAAAGCTCTTGAGAGAACAACTCTATCAATATGCCCTTGAAGCTTGAGATTGAGCCACTCCTTTTGTGATCAGTGTACTTCTGAACACGCCTTAGTGATGTCTGTAGGCATATGGACATTTTATTCGCAGTTAACATTGCACGAAGCCTATAATCTTGTAGAAAGTGCCATTTTTCTTTGTCAGATCCAACAATAGATATGGCTACAACTTCACTACCTGAGCTAAGCAGTGGTTAGCGGATTCCATAGTAAGATAATGTTCACACTGGGCTGCATCTGGAGTTTTTTGATGTGAGTTCATTTGCTCGACCTTGTTCAAGTTTCCAGTTAAAAAGGCCAAGACTAAACAAGAGAGACTAACATCTCCTGTGACAAATAGGAAATTTAAAAGGCAAAATTGCATACATAAGCATATTGTTAGGAAAATACAAACTTGAAAATACTCTGGTGGTCTCCTTGTAACATACAGTGGCTGAAAATTGAGAGTGGATAATAAAATCAATTACAGCCTTCTGCTGTATCATCTCACAGGCAGCAAACGCACACATATCCACTTGCAACACTGGATAAGATTTTTCAGCCAGCCTATCAGATGCAAGGCAGTGGCAGCTCTGCAGGCATATTCTGCAACAGTGCAGAGATCTCATTAGTCCCTACAGCTAATCACCCAACAACAGTCCCTCAGACTTTATCCAGATAATGCATCCTGAGTAACAGCATATGAGTACAATTTGTTCACATGTAATTCGGGCCATGTAGACCCTACAGAGCTTCGCACTTAACATTGAGCTGAGTTTATCAGGCATTTATCACTAATGCATCTCAGCCTCCTGTCAGGGCTGCTAGCATTGTAAATGACACAATAGTGGACCAGAATTTCCCTGCTCTTTTGAAGAATTGCTCCACCAGAAAATTTCTTCACTGCCTTGCAGAACTGATAGTTCCACTTGCTGGCACGTGGCTTAGTAAAACTGGTGTAGCCAAAGACAAGGAAGTCTCATCCGCAAAAGAAAGCTCACTGGAAACACATGATGATGGTCTAGGAGGTGAAAGAGAAAATACTGTGCCTTTTGAAAACTTGGAACAGACCTTGCAGTCTGTAGCGAGAGAGGGAGCAAGACTCTGAGGTCAAAGGCTGCATGAGTAGCAATAACAGATGCAAAGCCACGATTAGCCTAAGCAATAGGAATACTTGAAGCTAAGAAAACAACCATTGGGCTCCAAGATGGGCTGTCACATTTTGCTTTGCTTCCTCAGCAGCTTTTGTCCAAGCATGGAGTATACCGAACCTTCCTGAGCCTGATTGCTTACATGGGATCTCAGCCTTGGGTGATTTGACTGCAGGCAGTGATATGGCTGCAGGCAAAATTTTAAACTGTCAGATGAAAGAGCATGTTCAAAGATGGCTTTTGGCAGGTGTAGAGAAACGAGAGTTAGCCCACAGGAACAAGTGTTCCCTCACTACAGTGGGAGAGGGAAATGTAGGTGACAAGCGTGAAGTGTTGTATGGGACTTCAGGAGATAAAACACCACAACTACCTTAAGAAGCTAAAAGATGTGACAGCTACGTGTGTTACCTTGGGTCTCCCATTCAAAACTAATGCTGAATGCTCACCAGTGGCTCAGGTTGTTAATGCACTGACCAAGAAGCCACACTGATCTCCAAGCAAGGAAACCATCTCTGCAGGACCCCAGCCCTTTTTCTTCATCCTGTGGGGTCTTTCAATTTCCTGGAATTGCTCCTTTTGACTGGGGCACAGAACATCTTAAAAGCACTTCTGACTTGTCCTAAGCATCCCCTAAGGGATGCTGAAGGTGTCAGGTTTTACAGGAGCAGCTGTAAAAGAGGAATAGGAACACAATTTACAAGTTGTAGAAGTATTCTTGTTCTTGATCTCCATTTCCTAATGTAGCTTTCATCCTAAAAAGATCATATTTGTGAACTTTGGAGCTGGGAAATCTTTTTTTTTTCACTTGTTCCAATACAAAGAAAGTGGTTCTCTTGTATTATTGAGGGCAAAAAATAATTACTCGTTGCTTTTTACTCTCTGAAATTCCAGGAAGGTGCCTGTTCCTTTAATATTGATTTATTCAAAGAGTACTCTCACTATGTTGGC
This sequence comes from Phaenicophaeus curvirostris, assembly GCF_032191515.1. Taxonomy (NCBI): domain Eukaryota; kingdom Metazoa; phylum Chordata; class Aves; order Cuculiformes; family Cuculidae; genus Phaenicophaeus; species Phaenicophaeus curvirostris. The sequence continues at coordinate 2,161,081 of NC_091399.1, read as the reverse complement.
TATTCGCTAAATATCAAGTGTTAAATATATTTTGGTACTAAAAAAGAACAAATAGATTCAGCTGTAAATCTTTCCCCTTCTGCTTTGCAGAAATCACATTCTGGTGTCCTCTGGCTCTGCCCTCAGTGTCTGCAGAGACAGATGAGGGGTCACTTACAGGACCTCTCTGTAGCAAGGCCATTCCAGCTGTTGCCTGGAGAATGTAGGACATCAGCTCATGTGCATGTGGAGGGTCTCTTGGATAATCACCTATGAAAGCATTAACAGTTCCAGAGGTGACACCAATTTTTGCATTTCCCCTTGAAACCTGCCAATAGCAGTGATTGATAATGGTGTAGCCAACTCCCAGCGTAAGACTTCGTGAATACATGGCAAGACTCCAACCAATGATAAGGGAAGTTCTGTGATGAGGATACTATGGGAAGTACGGGAAGATGAGAAAGGTTGGCAGTGACAACCACACTCTTCCTTGCCAGCCTCAGGTGGCAAAAATGCTGAAATTTCGTAGAATCACAAAATCACCAGTTTGGAAAAGACCTCTTGGATCATTGAGTCCAATGATTCCTATCTGCCACTAAACTGTGTCCCTAAGCACCTCATCTACCTGTCTTTTAAATACCTCCAGGGATGGTGACTCTACCACCTCCCTGGGCAGCCTGATGACCCTTTCTGTGAAAAATTTCATTCTGATATCTAGTCTGAACCTCCCCTGGTGTAGCTTGAGGCCATTCCCCCTTGTCCTGTCCGCTGTCACTTAGGACAGAAAGAGAGTCTGGGAGTTAATGGTGATGCCCAGTGGCTCCCTCTCTCCACTCTGAACTGCATTCTCTCTGTCAGTGCCCAGTTCTGTTGGTCTGTCCACGTGCATTGCCCAGCTCACTACCATCATCTCTGCCTCCCAGCCCTCCACCAGCCTCCTGTTTCATCCAGGCACTTGATGGCTTTTCAGAATCATCATGTAATTCTCCTGTTTCTCCTGTGCATCTAATTACCAGACTTTTTTTTTTTTTCCTATGCCATGACATGACATATTTGTTCAAAAAACTGAAAGCCATCTGTTCTATTATATTTCAAAATTACTACATTTATTATTATTATTATTGCTGCTGGTTTGGGATGCATTTTTCATTGCTTAGGGAAGTAAGAAAGCAATAAAACTTCAAGGCAGGCAAGGCACGAGCCAATAACGTATGCATTCCACATGCATAGATTGCTCAGAGTGGTTCATTCCCATCAGCAATGTCACCGCTGATCTTAAAATGGGCCTCTCTGATTCCAGCTCCCTAAACTCTTTATGAGTCTTCCTACTATTCTGATTTTCCCACTGCATGATATGGAATCCAATTTTCAGAGTCTTTAAATAGTAAGAACAATGAATATTCCTTTCCTAGCTGATATCCTGGGAATTTTCATGTGGAGCTCTGATTAGTGCTGATAAAGACAATCCTCAGATATGTGTTACAATTAATTAACTCTTCTTTAGGATAGAAAGCAACTGTACTGCAAATATCAAAAATGTGTGTTGCATCTGCTGCAATTACTGTCTCATGTTTGCAGGTCAGGAGTCAGTTTAAGAATGAGTTATTGCAGTGCAGTTGTTGCTGCAGCACCTTTCTAACGAGCTGTAATTGTGACTAGTTTGTAAGGACCAGACAAGTCAGTCTGATTGTGCCAATGAACTCCATAGCAACAGCATTTAACCAAATACAGTGCACAACTGTCCTCTTGTGCTGTTAAAAAATGGTGGTTAATGAAAGATTGTTTGATGTGGGCTTTTGCAGTTTGTTGCTACGTCTGCTTTAGAGAGAACGTGAACTAACTAAGGCAAGATTGCACAACCACCATCATCCTCACACTGATAGCCTTCAGGGCCATAGACAGGTTTAATGGTGCTTGACATGATCCAAGGTAAGGGACACCAGTGACTTTCTCCTAACTGGTCTATATAGCTCTTTCCTTATATTGAGGGTCAAAGCTTCCAAAGTAGGTTTGACAACCAGCTATTTCTAGATGTTATGTGCCAGCTGTATCTCCTGACTGGGTGGATTAGATACAGACCTGTCTATTTGCACATGAAAATGCAGCAATAGATATGTATGTGGGCACTTGTGCTAGTTGAGATGAGTCAAGGCTGTCTCACTAATAATCTTACTGCTCTGGCAGTCAAAGAATCACAGAATCACAGAATAACCAGGTTAGAAGAGACCCACCGGATCATCGAGTCCAACCGTTCCCATCAAACACTAAACCATATCCCTCAGCACCTCATCCACCCGTGCCTTAAACGCCTCCAGGGAAGGTGACTCAACCACCTCCCTGGGCAGCCTGTTCCAGTGCCCAATGACCCTTTCTGTAAAGAATTTTTTCCTAACGTCTAGCCTAAACCTCCCCTGGCGGAGCTTGAGGCCATTCCCTCTTGTCCTGTCCCCTGTCACTTGGAAGAAGAGGCCAGCACCCTCCTCTCTACAACGTCCTTTCAGGTAGTTGTAGAGAGCAATGAGGTCTCCCCTCAGACTCCTCTTCTCCAGGCTAAACAACCCCAGCTCTCTCAGCCGCTCCTCAAAAGGCCTGTTCTCCAGCCCCTTCACCAGCTTTATTGCTCTTCTCTGGACTCGTTCCAGAGCCTCAACATCCTTCTTATGGTGAGGGGCCCAGAACTGAACACAGGATTCAAGGAGCGGTCTCACCAGTGCCGAGTACAGAGGGAGGATAACCTCCCTGGACCTGCTGGTCACGCCGTTTCTGATACAAGCCAAGATGCCATTGGCCTTCTTGGCCACCTGGGCACACTGCTGGCTCATATTCAGTCGGTTGTCAACCAACACCCCCAGGTCCCTCTCCTCCAGGCAGCTTTCTAGACAGACTTCTCCCAGTCTGTAGCACTGCATAGGGTTGTTGTGCCCCAAGTGCAGGACCCAGCATTTGGCCTTGTTAAACCTCATGCCATTGGACTCTGCCCAGCGGTCCAGCCTGTTCAGATCCCTTTGCAGAGCCTCCCGACCCTCCAGCAGATCGACACTTCCACCCAGCTTAGTGTCATCCGCAAACTTGCTAAGGGTGCACTCGATGCCTTCATCCAGATCATTGATGAAGACATTGAACAGGGCTGGACCCAGCACTGAGCCCTGGGGAACCCCACTTGTCACTGGCCTCCAGCTGGATTTCACACCATTTCCCACCACTCTCTGGGCCCGGCCAGCCAACCAGTTTTCCACCCAGGAGAGTGTGCGCCTGTCCAGGCCAGAGGCTGACAGTTTCTCAAGCAGAATGCTGTGAGAAACTGTGTCAAAGGCTTTGCTGAAGTCCAGGAAGACCACATCCACAGCCTTTCCCTCATCCAGCAGCCGAGTCACTTTGTCATAGAAGGCGATCAGGTTAGTCTGGCAAGACCTGCCTTTTGTGAACCCATGTTGACTGGGCCTGATCACCCGGTTCTCTTGCATGTGCCTCATGAGAGCACTCAAGATCACCTGCTCCATGACTTTCCCTGGCACTGAGGTCAGACTGACAGGCCTATAGTTTCCTGGGTCCTCCCTGCGGCCCTTTTTGTAGATGGGCACAACATCAGCCAGCCTCCAGTCCAGTGGGACTTCCCCAGTCTTCCAGGACTGTTGGAAGATGATGGAAAGGGGTTTGGCCAGCACATCCGTCAGCTCCTTCAGTACCCTAGGGTGAATCCCGTCCGGCCCCATAGACTTGTAGCTGTCCAGTCGGGCTAGCAAAGCTCTGACCACCTCCTCTTGGATCACGGGAGCCTCATTATGCTCCTCTAGCTCCTGGGAACACAAGAATTCGGGGTTTGTTCATAACTTCCATGCTTTGACAGTGTTCCTTGGTGACAGAAAATAGAAAGCAGCCAGATGAATATCATCTCTATGAAGCATTTCTCACACAGGTGACTATAGAGATGGGAAGGTCCTTTATATGCTCCTGAGCAGGCATGCTTCTCAGCCAGGCAAGAGGTTCTGTGTGCTCTATGAAGCCATCTCTAAATCTGCCACTGCAGCAGTTGCATGACTGTTTTTGCACATGGCTCCAAACTGCCTGAAAAGTCAAGTAGCATACTCCAGAGGTCGGGAATTCAATTCGCTTGGAAAATGTTCCACAAAGTGGGTTAGCTGCTTTAGAAGATGCATTACAGGGATAGACTTCAGGTTTGGAAACTTTGGCCTAGTCGGTTGATTTATTGGTACTATTCTGGAATTCAAGGTTTTAACTGAACAATGTGGAAGCTTCTGTTCTGATGAATGGGAGCAGATTTTGGAGCCTGTGTAGTTTTCTGGTGTTACGGGAGGCCTTGTTTCATATTAAAGCTTTGTATTACTGAACCAGGTACTCTGACTTTGAATATCCTACCAGAAACAGTGTCCTGGATTTGTGCCCTGGAGTCCCTTTTCGGTTTGGACTAGCTTAGGAAGACAGATTATGTGCCTAAACCTGTCCTTGTCCTGGATACCCAAGAGCTTTCTTACCTGGTTTAGTGAACTAAAGCACATGCTTGGTGTTCCACCAAGACAGCATACGGGGGAGGTTTGTGTGACTTTGGTGAATGATTTGCCACTTTTGGTGAGCTTTGCCCCTTACTGTGCTCCTTACTCATCATGTACGTATATCAAGGTGAGAACAGTGAATAATGGATAAAGTATATTTGCAGCACAGGGTGTAGCTAATTTATTTGTTGTTATTAGTGTTTCCTGGATTCTTGAATATGCTCTTGTCTTTGCACTTATGAGCTAATGTGGGAGGTGGGGATGTTTGATTTGTTTTCCATGTAGCTATAAAGTAGCTGCTAATAATCATCAGCATGTAACTTGAATTCTGTTTAAATTTATTAATAAGATGTCATATTAAAATGTTGACTTAAGTGAGCGCTATGTAATGAATATAGTCACTGTCTCTTGTTAGCATTTCTACAGCTCATTTAGCCCAAATGAAAAAAAATCTTTTCCGAATCCTAATGCACCGTCTTTCTCATCAGTATCAGCCCAACATCATTTAATCTTGCTGATGTTTTAGAATTGTGTGTCAGAATCATAAGGCAATTGATAGTTCAACCAGCCAGTGGATGGATTGAACTTTACACAGGATGTGGGCTAAAACTTTTTAAAATGATCTGTATTAAAGGTGTTTTGCTACCATTCTTGGTAACAAAGGTTTTGAGTTATTTTTGGGAGCCTTGGAATAGTCTCTGGAGGGCCACTGCATAGAGAAAAATAAAGTAGTGTTATCACCCTCTCATCATGGAAGGTTTGTTGTGCAACCAACAGCCTACCCAAACCACCAACACAAATCTGCAGTACTGATGTAAATTCATCAAAGAGATTAATGATCAGTTCTTTCAGCGTCTCTCTTAGCTCTCTGGTGTCTATAATAACCCTCAACACAGTGATGGCTCCTGGGCATACCATTCAAGAGGATGGACCGTATGCTATTTTTTTAAATTGAGCAAACCTTCTGACCTGTGAATCCTTGCTGAGACCCAGTAAAAACTGAAAAAAAAAAAAAAATACAGAGTGATAGAAAATGGAGCATATCTGCATGGATTTTACTGGATGTCTATGAAATGATTCCGAATGTGAAAATGTATCTTTTCTTTGCCTTTAATTTCATTCAAGGATCATCCCAACTGAAAACTAGCTCCCATCTGTCATGTCATTCTTATGATTTATCAGGTACTAGAACATCTGCTTTCCAGAAACTTTTGGCAGCAGTTGCTTCCAAAGGCATACTGACAACCAGAAAATTAGATAGTGTCTCTTATGCAGAGTTTTGCAGTAGCTGTTTTCATTTGTAAGCTTTAGAGTACCTGGGGCTTAGTTCCATATAGTAAATAAACATTGTTTTACTTTTATTAAGTACAACTCTTATGTTACAGTCAGTTCTTCCATGGGCTCTGATGGGCTCTGATCAAGTTCCATTGAAGGTGATAGAGCTTATCACGTGCAATAAATGCAGCATTTCTTGAATATTTTATAGACTAGAGCTCAGGGATACTCTAATGTACTCATATACTGCTCTGTAACATAGTTCTTTATAAAAGGAACTACTGAAATCATCTCACAAAAAAAGTTTCTGAGTTTCTGTCCAGTCACTTGGTGAGATCTCCCTTCTTTCCACTGGTCTTCACTCAGCTAAAGAAGGGCCAACTCTGAGGACTCCTTGTTCCTGTGAAGGACTCTGTTCAGAGGATGGGTTTTGCCATGGTAATTTTCCCCAGTGTTTCCCTAGGCATAAGTTACTTGGAGCGGTGCTTCCTGGAGCCTGAGATTCTTGTGGGAACAGTGTCTTTCCAAGGGGCTTTTTCAAGTGGAGCATTTCAATGTGGCTGTTGGCATTGTGCAGCAGAAAGATTAAAGCAGTCAGAAGAGCAGAAGGCTTTATAGACCAGCTGAGAAGGGAAGCATCCAGGGGACTGTCAAATGTTGGTGAAATTCCCCTCTCTGACAGCTCATCCTTCGCAGAAAGGCCAGTAGGAAAAGTTAGGACGAATGGGCTGAGGTCTGTGCCCCGGGTTTCTGCAGCCCAGCTCATCACAGCTCTTCTTCACCAGCCAGCCCACCACAGCTGGCCTGCAGGGACACACAAGAAGCAACACTGCAGCTCCACCAGAGATATGCTGGCCGGGGCAGCAGAGGAATGTGGACTGTCTCACTGCCTTCAGCCACAACCACAGGGAGAATATATCATGCAGGACACTGCTGATGACACCAGTAAACATCCTTTCCTCTCTCCTTTTCCAGTGTAACTGCAGACAAGGACAAGTCTATGGAACTTAAAATGGACTGATTATTTTCTTTCTTATCATTTTGATAAAGAAAAGAATTTAACACCCATTGTGTTGCTATACTTTCTCACAGAGGGCTAAAACCTGAAGTCTTATTTGTGTATATTATCTCTTTGCTGTCACCTGTAGACGTGAGGGCTGCAGGACTTTGTCCTAAAGCTCTTAAAATATGCCTACCTCTTGTGAGCAATTTTGTTAAGGATGATGTGGCAATGGTAATGAGGAGCTTGTTTAACAGTTATTTAACTAAGCTATTTACAGTACCTCTCTGTCAAATACTATTGTGTGAAATGCTTTCATTAAGCCCAGATTTCCCTGGGAAGGCCGTGTTCTAAACTGCAACAGAACATTGACCAGAAATAGTAAGAAGGAGATTTATTTACTATTCCCCTCAGATACCTGATCCTGTCCCTAGCATGGCCTCCACAAACCCTTGTGCCACATAAAGCTCACAGAGTTGGAGACATGTCCGGGAATGGGTTGAGCAACCTGGGGGAACAGCGCGTAGAGCGGTGCCCATGGAGCGATGCCAGTACACCCACAAGAGAAGGAGGAGGGCAGTTGTAAGTGCAAGTGTCGGTCAGGAGCTTGTCCACTGCTCTTCATAGCTCTTGCTGTGCTCAAAGTCTTCTTCATGGGAAAAGAGGAAGATTATATGATGTATAAGTAGAGCCAATAATTTATTGTTAGCATTTTTGTATTCTCATGGTCTACTCATTATTAGCTAAATTCTAATTGTTACAGAAGAGAATAAAAATGCAGTTAGAGTTGTTATATGCACAAGTTTTAGTTTTGTAGCCTAGTACTGAACTTGCAATTCCCATCAGATTCCCAAGCAAACTGAAGGCAATGCTATGAAATTCAGAGAAAGGGAAATGGAGGGGAGCTGTGACTCATCGCCTACCTGTGAGTCAGTTTAATCACTGCAGATATGCCCCACTTCTGTTATTAACACAGCTGTGCCTTTCCTGTTGTGTTCACAGGGAAGACCAGAATTTTCAGAAGTAGTCACCAAACTAGAAGAATGTCTGTGCAATATTGAGGTAAGACACTGCAGTGTCTGCGTGTGTGCTGTGTGGCTGGGACTACAAGTGAGGAGAGCAGCAGCAGCTGAGGAAAGCAGTGGCTTTGGAGCCTGCAAGCTGCTTGTGCTGCTTTGTCCTATTATTAGCCAATGCATTATGTTTATAAGGCATGTAGTCAATAAGGTTTATATGGGAGGCAAGGACGGGATGTTGCTGGGAGCATCAGGAGCTACTCAGAGGTATACACTGAATGAGGAGCTCGACATGAGGTGTCTATGCACGCTCACAGCCCAGAAGGCCAATCATATCCTGGGCCACATCAAAAGAAGTGTGGCCAGTAGGCCAAGGGAGGTGATTCTGCCCTCTATTCCACTCTTGTGAGACCCCACTTGGAGTACTGTGTCTAGTTCTGGAATCCCCAATATAAGAAGGATATGGAACTGCTGGAACAAGTCCAGAGGAGGGCTTCAAAGATGATCAGAGGGCTGGAGCACCTCTGCTATGAGGACAGGCTGAGAGAACTGGGGTTGTTCAGCCTCGAGTAGAGAAGGCTCCGAAGACACCATATAATAGCCTTCCAGTACCTAAAGGAGACATACAAGAAAGATAGGGAGGGACATTTTACAAGGGCATGTAGTGATAGGCCGAGGGGGAACGGCTTTAATTTGGAGGGGGGAAGACAGACTTTAAGAAGAAATTCTTCACATTGAGAGTGGTGAGGTGCTGGCACAGGTTCCCAGGGAAGCTGTGGCTGTCCCATCCCTGGAGGTGTTCAAGGCCAGGCTGGATGGGGCCTTGGGCAGCCTGATCTAATGGGTGGTGTCCCTGGACATGGCAGTGACGCTGGAACTGGATGATCTTCTCAATCTCTTCCAACTCAAACCATTCTATAATTCTATGTAATAACAGTGCCTTTTTTTTAAAATCTAGTTAATGTCTCCAGCTTCCAGCAACAGCAGTGGTTCTCTGTCTCCCTCTTCATCTTCAGACTGTCTTGTTGCACGAGGAGGTCCTGGCCGTAGCCACGTTGCAGCACTGCGTAGTCGGTTTGAGTTGGAATATGCCTTGAATGCACGAGCTTATGCTGTCTGGTTGCAGAGGTATGTACCAGTCATGGTAGGGCTAAGGAGAGCATGACTCGGAAAGGGACAGAAAGAGTCCTCCCCAAGACTGCATAGCTCATGTGCCACCAACAGAAAGCCCCTGCAGCAGGGATTGTGGCCAGCTGGGGGATGTGGCTGCATGGGAAGCTAGCAGCAGAAACACACCCTGGGGCTGATCCACTGCCAGAGCCAGCGAAGAAAAGCACTTCTGCAGTCTTGTCCTCTCCTGTAACTGCTGTAGCACATGGCATTTGGATTATCTGAATGCTGTGTGAGCCATCCAACTGCCAAGAAAACAGCTAAGAATTTTCATTTTTTACTATGAGTAACATAAAAATAGCAGACAGTCAAGTCCTACTGTGTATGAGCTCTATATGCAGTACCACTGTTTTATCATGTGAAACAGCAGACCGATGACTGCCTATCCGAGAGGACAGTCATTCACTGTTTTATTGCTTCAGTCTCTGACTATATAGTGTTTTCACAAAATAGACCTTATTATTTTCCTCTGCCTGAAGAAGTGCTTCTTGTCCTTAATAATGGATGACCTTCAATAATGCAAGTGGTACAGTAAATGTATACATGATCCATACCATTGCAGGTCAATCCTCAAAGGGCTTTCCATTTCCAGAAAGGTGGGCAAGAGGTCAGGGGAGTGGATATGTGGATGGGTGGTGGAGAAGCCCTGCAATGCAGAGGAGTAACAGCAGAAAGAATTAGGGAAAGAGGTGAGTGGTCCAGTGAGAGGGAAGTCAGGAGCATTGTGGAGGTGGGTGGGATAGTGAAAGGTGGGTAGAAACAATATTCCAGAGGCATCAGCTGAGCTGGAGGAAGCTTTGCCTGCTCCTTCAGGATATGCCTGATCCACATTAAACTATCTCCAGCCTGCCAGGCAGCTCTCCTACCTCCTCCCACACGTCATACTGTCTGTCCAGGCATCGACAAGCAGCATCTCTATAGGGAACATGAATCCATCCATCCTTCTTAAAGATGTGTCTTAAAGAAGCTGGGAAATTCAGTGGCACAGACCTATCCTGTGCCTCCCAGCTCTTGCATCGGTGGTAGAGTAATAATTGTGTCCCAAGAGAGCCTGAAACAACCAGTCTGTGTCCTGCTGTTGTCAGCTGGTATCAATGTTTCATGTTCTGCTGCATGGACAATTCACTGAACTGCCCTTTCCACTTCATGACTTCACTTTACAGGTTGAAAAGCTAGATTGATCAGTTTTTCCAGAGAAAAAAACTTGAAGAGTAAGTGAAGCTGATAGCATGTCACTTTGCAGTAGTGTAATTCAGTAAACCTAGTCCTATATCCTCCCAAACCTGCACAGACAGACAACGAAAAGGCTGCCTTAGTCTCTCCTCAATAAAAGCCAGAAGCCATGAATACACCCATTAAGTTTAGATAGTCTAGTGGTAACAGACCTTTGGGGGAGTTATATATATCCACAGCATCTAATTAAGTTGATATAAAGTTCTATTTAGTACTGTGCCTTCTACTTGGACCATGAAAAGTGTCAAAGCCTGAGAACTGTGGCAAGTGGTATTTTCAATTAAAAGCCTTCTCATGCACACTCCACGAAGGTAGGCCAAAGGAAAGAACCTCTTTTTAAAGCACAGCACTGAGCTGTTATTCTCATGAAGTACTTAAATCCAGAAGGTCCTTTTCAGTCCTCCACTCAAGTATCAGATACGGTCTGATAGATCTGAGCTCTCCTTCGTATCAAAACTGTCCTGAAGCACCTCTATGGGCTGCACGGCTTCCCTGTGCTGTTGGCAGCATCACTGTAACCATTGCCTTGTCCTTTTAACAGCTCATTGGAAATAAATGGACTAAGGACTAAAGAAGAACAATTTGGGCTTCTTGGGTTTGTGTGTGCTTGGTTTCGGTCCATCAGTAATCTGAGAAGGGCTGGCAGAGGGCAGTCCTGTACGTGATAGCTCCTTAGGATCAGGAATAAACAATGTGTTGGCAGGACAATGGTTTTGGTCAATGATGGGAAGAAAATTCAGTACTATTCTTTCCCAGTGAAACTAATTTGTGGGAATCTGTTAGCATTGATGCACCAAATAAATTACAATGATCCTAGATTGATGCCTAGAGTCGCTTCTAAAATAGTAATGTACAGATAATTGTGAAGCCCCAAACAGTGTGTTTGAGGGAAGCTACTTTGAGAATGGATGAAATGTAAGCATGCGATTCATGTTCTCGCTTCACAACTTTTTCTTGGCTTTTGTTTACTGCAAATGCCAATGGCTGGGCATCAGGTTGATACATTTCATGTTGCTGCCTTTTCCTTCCAATTCTGTGGAAAAAGGTCTCATGGTCTGGAGATGTGACCTTTATCAGTCTTATCTAAACTGACACCTCCGATTTCATTTGCAGCACTGGCCAACACCCTTCTCAGGGTCCGTCTTTGGATGATATGAGAAGAAACTTCCAGTACCCACCAATTGACAAAAATGGTGAGTAAATGCAGACTCTCAATCTAACCTTCATGCCAATCTTTGCTTGTACCAGACTCAGCTGATGCATCCTAGAAGGACCTGGTGGCTGGCATGAAGCCACTTTCAGTATGTGCTTGTCAGGGTGTTACAGGCTTTATCTGAAGGCGTGAAGCAGAAGCAGACCCCAGCTCATTCACCTTCCAGGCCACAATACTACAGTGGGACTACACCTGCTGAGCATGTGATTTTTGGAAAGCCTCCCGCTGCTGTCCCACGGTGCTGCTCCTGCTGCCAGTACCAGCTGATCTCTTTGCCCGAATGTCCTCAGCTGCTCCAGGGCCATGTCACCTCCGCATTTCAGCCCTGACATGTGACCAGGGCTAGTCACAGAGGCTGCTGTGTTTGCTGAACAAACAACAGCACAGCACACATCATCACCTTTGCCTGGTGGCAGCACCACAGACTGTGCTAACACCATTTGCCCAGAGCCACGCAGATATCCTAGATCTCCTTCCCCCCACCCAGTACAAGTGTGAAAATCCAAGAGATGTTTTCTGAAACCATTGCTAGAGGGATCACTATCCCAGAGCACAGCAGTACACCTGGACACAGCAGATGCAAACCCAAATTCACCACCCCTGGAGGTGACGTGTTGATGTGGCTCTTAGGGACATGGTTTAGTGGTGGAGATGCCAGTGTTAGGTTTACAGTTGGACTTAATGATCTTAAAGGCCTTTTCCAACCTAAATGATTCTGTGATTCCATAATTCTGACACACTCTAACAAAAGCACCAGCGAGCAGGCAGGAATCAAGGCTTTGGCACTGCTTGTGCCAGTCATTTCTGCTCTGAATGCTAGGTAGAGGGGTTTTCATAAATGTTTATATCAGACTTGGAGATGTGATGACAAAAGGAGGCAAACAAAACTGGCAGGAGCCATGAGGCTGACATGACAGAGCACCGTATCAACATCTTCTGTACCAAGGAGTGAGACTGGGTTCTGACAGACAACATGGACTCCTAAGTAGAGGCATACACCACAGTCACTGCTGGTCAATGCCCAACAGGAAGGTCTCTCTGCTGAGAGCAGAGGTGTTCCATGCTACGTTAAGTTTGTTTCTGTGAGGCACACTTGCTAAGTACGCACGAGGAAAACATCGGGTTTTCTTCTGTATGCTTTATGCTCACAGACATTTTTATGCATGTTCAAATGGCAACTGTGTTGAATGGATCCATTGACTTTACGGTGTTGCTGTCCCCTGCCCTGGGGCTTTCTGACCCCACTCCTGGCACCTGCTCTCTTTTCTGACACTTTCCTACCTGTTTTCTCACCAGGAAAACACAGTATTCTGTTCTGCCTGAGGCATATCTCAGAAGCTCGTGATCTTTGCCACTTTTCACAGCCCTCAGCATGACTCTTACACTCCCTCCCCTCCTCTAAACTGAGCACATTGGGTGAGGAAAAAAAGAAAACCCGGTCATGCAAATATTTACCGAGTACAACACTAACATCAGCGTTGCTGTCATAACAAGTAGTGAGGCAACAACATTCAAAGCTGAAAAAAGAACAAAAATTTTGTTATTATTTGCTGTATGTGGATTCCCTTGGGACACAACTTTTATCAGGTACCCGGAAACTAGAAAGCTTGAGGAGGAAGAAAACAAGAACAAATCAGAAATATTTAGTGAACTCATAAAGTAGGACCATCCAGGCAAAACTGGAGAGGGTTCCTCAGGTCTGTATTTAAAAGGGACACAAGGGAATGAAGTGGAGAAAAGACTCTCCATGGCTGCATTTAAGAAGTGATTTCAGACTCCACTCATGGAACCTCGAGATGTATTTTCAAATGTACCTGTTCTTTGAATCATAGTTTCCGTAAAAGGGAACCAAAGCATGTCCACGGGAAGGAAGGTGGCCCCAGCCAGATTTCCACGTTCCAGGTCAGGATAGCAGACCTGTGGTGCAGCATAGCTTGATCACAGCCAAGAGGTGGTCAAGCTGAGCCTTGTGCTAACTCAGCTAACAATGGAAAAATGCAGACTGGTACAGAGGAAAGTGGAGATCCTGCCTGCTAAACACAGCAGGAGTGAAAAGCCACTCCTTGCCACATGCTCCATTTAAGCAGGCTCATGCATCTCAAAGTTGGGTCCTACAGTGTCTCTAGGATATGTATTAATAACTCAAGAAGCAGCTGAATCACCATACCTTGTTGCCAAGACCAGCCTCAGCTGCTTTGGAGGCCCACGACAGTACTCTGCCGCCCAACCATCACTTGCTCTGACTACATCCCAGTCTTCGAGATCTTGTTAGAGTGATCAAGCCAGTGCCATGCAGAGCAGCACACCAGAAGACAAAACTCTGAGCCCCTTTTATTAGAGTGCCTGATCTAATGACTGCAAATATTTGCACCCATTATTTATGCCACATAAACTGATTTCACAGCTGTCTTTCCCCATTCATGTCCATTTTTATCTTTTTTCCTCTACTTGCTTTTTGCGCAATGTTTTCCATTATCCTCGTTTGCACTTGCAGTCCATAAACAGTAGAGAATACATTCACTTTTTTTCTTTCTCAGTAAAAGACCCCTAAGCACTCTGCTTCTGTTTCTGCAAGAGCCTTCGTGATAGTGAACAATTTTCTTCATTAAGTGTATCTGAAAATAGAAATTCCACAAGTAAACACAGCCATGACTTCAGAGAAAGCAAAGCACCTGCTCTTCATGGGAAGCATCACAAATTGTGAGTTAAACAGTACCAGGCAAGCAGTGAAATCACATAGGGCAGATGCACGCTGCCCAAAGAAAACTGTTTATCCTCTAAAATCTAAGACTGATGTAAACACAGAGTTTAATTTTTACTTTACTCTCCGCCTTGCTCACTGCACCTCTCAGATGCTGGCAGATGAGCTCATCATGCTGCTGCAACAGTTACCAGAGTTTCCTGGCTGCAGAGAAGGCCCTGGCAAGGCTTGTGGCACAGAGGCTGTCCTGCAGGCAGGGAAGTGTCTGTACTCACTGAGTAGTTGTGCAACAGGGCAATCCCAGGCTGTGGCGTAACACAGCATCATCCCTCTTGGCACCGGGAAAGGGCACCTGTCTTCCTTGGCAGGGAAGACAGGAACCCTGGGATCCAAGCCAAGCATCCCCACGCTCTTGATTCTGACTGATAGGAAACTCTCAGGCACTGCAAGGGGGGAAAAATCCACACAGGATGTGGTCAAGGGGGCTGGACACATGAAAGCATGTATTAAAGAGAAGGTTCCCCACCGTGTGGCAGCAGGAAGGCAAATGGAAGTGGCAGGGGAGCAATGGATGGTCTCCCACCCAGTGTGACCCATGTACCATGGCACAGTGCAAAGTATTGTCATCATAGCTCAAACATATGTCCTGCTCTTGTGATGGCACAGACTGTCGTTCCTCATGTACACAGTGCTGCCCCACAGCTTTGGCTTCAGCGATGACACATGCTGCCTTCACCTCCCAATATTCAGGGCACATCCAGCATGGGCAAGAACATTGAGGCACGGGACATCTAGTACATACGTGAGATTTCTGCCACACTTCAAAGCATAGTGTGTCATGATTAGGAGATAAACCAAGGTTGCTTGATCAGAGTTTAGGGATGCCATGGCCAGTTCTGCTGTAATTACCAGAGTCTTAATTTTGTGTGGCTATGTGTCTTTTCTGTTTGGCAGCAGGAATTTGGCATGCAGGAGCCTTACCAATGTTTTCTAACCCTTCTCCAGCCCCACCTTGTGACCCAGAAAGTTTTTCTGTTCTAGCTTCTCTGTTCTCTTGTTTCCCAAGCATCTGAATATCTCTGTACAATGTCCAGTTATCAAGATATTTGAGTTGGCGCTTGTGGATTTTTAATGCTTGTACAGTAAAATGTGAAACATGAGATTGATGACACTGTGTAAAGGGAAAAATGGTTTCTTTGGCATTGTTGGAGCAGCTCATTCCAAATACAGCGCTGGCAAGAGCAGCTGCTTTCTGTTTTGTAGCGTTAAGATTCAAAATATTTTAAGGACACTTATCAGACTATTTATTTCGAGCTCTTTGAAGCTCTAGCTGAAAGGGTATAAAGGTATTTCTTTTAATGGCAAACTTCCACTGTGTTATTAAAACATTGAGCTTCATGTTTTTATTTCAGCCACCAAAGTTGCTTTGCACTTGTCCTTATGAGTTCACTGCATGAAGGACAGGGTCTATTTGCTTGCAATTGAAATTTTCTCTCAGCAGGTGATGGAAATCTGCAGACAGTAACAAGGTATCAGCATGATCTGTGCCTATTTATCTCAAAATTATGTGCCCATTATTTCATTGACATTCTCAGTGCAGGAAAGTGTGAGGAGGAATCACTGTTACGTGGAGCCACACATAAACTTCTCTCTGCATCTTGCAGGCTACGTGTCAGATCCCATGAGTACCATGAGATTCCATTCCTGCAGCAGCAGTGGCAGCTTTGAAGAAAGCAGCTGAAAGCCTCAGCCCTCCACCTGCGGAGAGACTTGCCACCAACCAGAAGTAACAGTTCTCTTCAATAATCCTGGCTCCTGGGCACCCTGTGTAACACCAAGTGTTCCTAAACTGAACAGCTTTATTCATTCACGGCAAATATATATCTGTTATATCTTCTGCTCTAGCACCTTTCTCTGCTTTCCTGCTTGAGGGTGTGGGGTTTTTTGGCGGTGCGCATATGTTCTTTAACAAAGCGGATGTCCACAAGGAATGCTGCACTTACATCTGGAGCATTAATAATATGATGAGATGAAATTAAAATGCATCTATTATAGTTTCAGAGCTCTGAGGCAAGGTGCTGCTACCTTGGACAGCACGAAGGCGTGGGGCTATCGGCACCTCCTGACTGGTGGGTGCCAGACAGCTGCCAGCCCAGATACATCAAGAAGAGGAGCAACCTGTTGCTCCCCACCACTATCCAGGCTGCTGTGGAGGCAAAGCTGTTCCTGCTCCCAGCTTCTGAATAGCTCGACTTTCTTTTGTGAGTTCCCTGAAGTCCCAGTTGTGCCCCATGTCTCATTTTCTGCACCACGGGCTCAGGCAGCTCCCCAGCACAGCAGCCCATGGCTACAGCTCTTCAGAGCCCTGATCTGTGGAAGCTTTCCTGCTTGCTGAAAATAAAGAGATGTTTGGATGGCTGTTTTAACTGTATTCTTCCAGACATTTGTGTTTTCTTATCCACTTTCTTGTTTTGGTTTGAGTGATTGTTTTCCCTGAAGAGTGTAAGCTTTCATTCAGTCATTTCCTCACAAAAAAAAAGCGCAGCACAGTTACTGCAAACCAAACTTTTAACCAGAAGGAAAATATGCAAAACTAAATCCCGGTCCATAAATGTTCAATGCAGACAGGTAGAATTGCATCCCAGATGTGACAGTCTTAACGTAGTGCAAAGCTGCGGTTTTGACTCAAAGCAAACCTGCAGCAGGAGGCCATTAGGCACAAGCTGAGCTCCAAGGGCTGTGAGAAAATGACCAGGCTTTGCAGCAGCAAAGCTGATCTCTAGAAAGTAAAAAGAATATAAAAAGGGCTGGGGGGAACTCAAACTCTCCTCTTTGAAGCAATTACAGTTAATTGTACTGCTATTTTCTGTAATCTTTTCTCAAATTAGAAAAAAAACTAACTGCAAGCAATCCTGCTGTAATATTATTCCCTACCTGGATTCAAAGACACAACTGTCGTATTGGCCAGGTGCAAACCAGTGCTGCCACGTGTTACTCTGTGGATACTTTTCAGGATGTTGGTCTCTTAGAACTATGATCCCTGAACCGAGGTCTTTGATGAGGCATCCTGCAGTGTGACACAGATGAACTAGAAAAGTGTAGACTTTCCCAACTAACATCTCCCATGCCCACCATAACTTTCACAATCCTGAAGCAATGAAAATGGGGAAGATTTCACTTAGCAAGGGTCAGAGATGGTTTTTTATTTGTTTTGTTTCACTTGCTGAAAAATGCTGTGGGAGGAAAGGGAAATAACTACATCTCACTGTAAGTGAATTGTTGCTGTCAGCCCCTGGTAGCACCCAGCAGTTACCTTCTCCTGTGTTTGGTCCTTGTTTCAGTTGTGGTCTCAACTGCATGAGCAGTCACTGGGCTAATGCAAACAATACAATAAATACACAGACGGCCCTGGGATGCAGCTCACTAGGGGACATGTTGGACCCTTTGTCAAATTCCCCAGCCTCCATAAGAAGTGCAGCTGGGAAAAACATCCCATTGGTGCAAGTGGCCCTCAGCGAGCCTCCCATCCAGCTCCCAACCGCAGGAGCCAAAGAGCCTCAGCACCTGACCCTGACAGCACCAGCACTGCCTGCTCCGGCACCAGTCCCTGTGCCCTCATGGGCTGTGGGTTGAGGCAGAGCCACTTCTTCCAGCCTACAGAAACATATTTGTACCTTGAGCTTCGCATGAGGGGCCCAGCCCTCTCTTTCCAGCTCACACTTGTGCTTCCTTTTAGCACAGACAGAAAGCTCTGACTCTCCCATCCTTACAAAATGTCTCCATAAACTCAAAATCACACCCATGGCAGCCTCTTCACTCTGCAGTTGAGCCAGGTTTTCATGACCTGATAGCCCTCTCAGTTTAACACCTAATCATTGTGAAACTGAGGAATTCAGTGCAGCAAAATGAAGAAAACATTAGTGCAGCCTCTGAAATGGTGATTTGTAAATGGTGAGATGGAATGTCAACTGCAATGTGTTAAAACAAGATTAACAACTAAGATAACAATATATAGTTCTCTGAAATCCCTTTTGGCCAGAAACACTCTGAGGACAAATCCTGATGCTTCTCCAGCGCTGAATAAAGAATAACTGCCTTAATAGTTAAATTAATTATTGACTGTAAATTTTTTTGTTTCACCTCCTGACTGCAGTGCAGTGTTTCAGAGGATCAAATACTGCTCACCACTGGAAGGGTACTTCTCCTGATGCTTTCACAGCTTTCAGAGACAGTAAGTCTTTGGTCTGAGCAGGCCTCTGGACAAACCTGTAGAGCTCTCCACCCCATCTTTGCAAAGCTTTAGCAATAAGTCAGTGTCACAACGTGGGCAATGCTCTCTTAAGAGCTTTAATGAAAAGGAGCAAGAGGAAGCTTCAGTCTTTCCCATAGATCAAAGGAGATCATCTATCATCATGACAACTTTTCAGAACAATGATTAGCATTGTTATGTTGCAAATGCCTCACCTAGCAGGAGTATGGCTATAGAATTTGTGGTCCTTAAGTCTTGAAAGAGCATTAGCCAATGAGAGAGGAAAGAGCTGTGCACAAGGACCCCACCCTGCAGCATCAGAGCTGAGAATAGGCACATCTGCATGACTCAATGCGAACAGCCAGAATTTGTTCTGCTTAAAAACATCCTCCTTGATCATTTCCCATTTTTAGTTCCTGAAAGCAGAAAAAGAGGGTAAAACACACTGAAATCAGCATTCTTCCTCCCTCAGATAAATCACGGTGGGGAGAAAGAGATGTCCCCTGAGCCAATTCCAGTTCATTGCTAACAAACAATTCCAAGCTTGCTGCTAACACCCTCCCAGTCAAACACAACATTACCAACACAGGCTGAACTCTGTCCTCGTTGCCCTGAAGTCCTCAGCACAGGAAAGACATGGACCTTTTGGAGTGGGTCCACGAGAGGCCGCAAAAATGATCTGAGGGCTGAAGCACCTTTCCCTATGAGGTCAGGCTGAGGAGTTGGCGTTGTTCAGCCGGGAGAAAAGAAGGCTCCGGGGAGACCCTACTGTGTGTTGCCTTTCAGTACTTAAAGGAGGCTTAAAAGAAATATGGGGAGAAACTTTTTAGCAGAACGTCTTGTGACAGGACAAGGGGTAATGTCTTTAAACTAAAAAAGGGAAGATTCATATGAGGTATAAAGAAGAATTTTTTTTTACTGTAGGGGTGGTGGGGCACTGGAACAGGTTGCCCAGAGAGACGGTGAATGCCCCATCCCTGCTAACATTCTGGGTCGACTTGCACGGGGCTCTGAGCAATCTGATCTGGTTGAAGATGTCTCTGTTCACTGCAGGGGACTGGTCGGGGTGGGCTTTAAGGATCCCTTCCAGCCCAAACCGTTCTGTGATCCTATGATTGCAAACCGTGACAAAACAACATCCAGATTCCTCTGCAACTAGGGAAAATCTGTTGTATTCTTTCTAGAAGTAAAAGCAACATCGGAACAACTGGCAAGTTTTGAGGAAACCTATGCAGAGCAGACGGGAGAAGGTGCGTTTAGGGTGCTGATGAAAATTCCCTATGTGACTCTCTAATTGACCAGATGTTTCACACATAGAGCTCCCAAAGCACAGGTAGGCACCAAGCTGAAGAATGCTGAGGCAGACAGAGATTCGATCTCATTCCTCAGAGTTTGTACTGCCCAGTGTATGAGACACCAACAGGACAGAAAGTATTAATGATCTTATCTGAAAAAATTAGTACCAACATTAAATTTCTGTTTCAACATGAATTTGTTGTTACAAATACCTCTGCATTAAGTCTCTTTCCCTTGCTTAAAACAATCATACAGTGACATGCAGCCACTGTACCTGAAAACCAGAAACTAAACTGGATTAGTGAGCAGAAAATAGAGCAAGGAAAGCAAACTGCATTTGCAGTAATGCCTCTGTGTACTCACTGTTACCAGAGCTGCACGGTATGATCTCTCAGCCCTTCCTTGGAAATGCCAGAAGTGGACACATGGAAGCAACAACAACAAACAATCAAAAAGTTTTTGAAGGCAAAAATGCTGTAGTTTAGAGGGCTCTTTACAAGGCCAACTGCTATTTTTCAACAGGTGAAAATCATCTCTTTAACCTGTGGACTGTCACAAGGAATTACTTCAGCTGTGTAAATCAGTAAAGATACATTTGAGGCACAACCATCAGTACTCAGTGACAAGCTACTGAGAATACCTGGCAGTTTAGGGAGTTAAAAGAGGCCTTTCTGATCAGCCAAAAATGAGTTTTGCCAGTGGCAAGACTGTTGCATAGTTTGCTTTTCTCACATATGCTTTGTTCAATAAATAGTATTTTTTCGGGAGGGGGGTTGGGGAAGGGCACACCTTGATTTTTCCCTAAGTGCCGCCTACATTTTATCACTTTGAAGTTAATTTTTAACTAGCCATGGGAAGAAGAGCAGAAATTACCATGGGTAGCCTTTCAAAACTGTAAAATTAATAAAATTATCCATTTCAATAGGTTTGCTTCTTACCAATTTCCACATTTTCAGATCACAAATATACTTGTGTTTTGAAAGGGAAGGAACAGTACATCTTTCATAGCCACACCTAGAGTTCCCTGAAGATGAGATGGCCAAGTTCAGCTCAATTCCGTAAGTGTCTCAAGTCCTCCGTCCACCTTAGGAATCAGTTGCCTTAAAGGACTCAGAGACATGAAGAGTAATGCAATGTCCCAGGTATAAAGCTGGCTTGTGCCATCCCACAGGTGTGCCAGGGAGCTGTGTGTGGCACTGCCAGCATGCAGAACAAGGGAGGGAAAGTGGGGTGTATGAGCAGGGGAAACCAACCCGTACTCTGTGGGGAGAGCTGTTGGGATGGGCAAAGGGGCATTTCCTTATCACAGGCCAAAGTTCACGGGTTTCTTTCCTGTAAATACAGCTGTCAGAGAAGAAGTGCGAGAGAAAAGAGATGATCCCACTAATATGATAGGAGACCAGAAACTGTGGAGTGGCTTTGGGAAATGTGATTTTTTTTTAATCAGTATATAAACCCAGAGTATTTGAAGTGAGGGATTTTCAGAGCAATAAGAGAACTTGTACGAGTTGGCATGTCCCTAACCAAAGGATCCAGTTCCCTAACTGTTACAGTCATATGCACAAGAGCCATTTATAAATATTTTAAGTGTTTTAAATAATTAATTATTAGTTTTCCAATAACTTACAACCACTACTGCATAGTTCATCTGGGACGTTCCTGATGTCCCAGGTCTTGTGGAGCCCAAGAGTGTCTTGGAAGTTCAGCTACCTCTTGATACCAACTGTTGCCTTATTTTCTAGAAGGCTGAAGTGGATCTAGTCTGCTCTCCTACTGCTGCTGCAAACTCATACTGCCACTTAATCATCTTCAGCATGTTCCAAAATCTGGATCTCTTTAAAGGAAGCTTCTATCCATACAAAAAGAGCAGGAAGTACTGGAAGTGTAGGTTGGCAGCTGGTGAGAGGCTGCACCAAGAGGAGAAATCTGCTTCAGAGACACCTTCCATCTTGAGGACTACCTGCCCCGGAGTGGCCCCAGTGCCACTGCTGCCTGCCCTGTCATCACTAAACGTATGCTTTAGAACCACCCCTGGAAAGGGAGAGCTTAGCAGGGCCATAGCACAGAGGGGACGAGTCCCTCAGCCAGAATAGGGCTGCTCTGGCTCCTGTGTGGCTGCAGCTCCCATAAGAGTTCTCCCATAAGAGCTCTCAATTTGCAGACTGAGTATTATTAATGAGTATTTTGCAATGGTTGGCAGATCACGCTGGCACTTGCCTACAACAAATGAATCAAACCTCTTCTCTTTCGCATTTTCACTACTCAGTAAAGCAGTTAGGTGTCAAATAAGCACTGTGTGGATCATGACCTATCCGAGTACAGCCTTAGTTTTAACCCTGACCCTTCCAGGGGATCACTGCCATGGCAAAAGCCTGCACTCCTCCCTCTGCCTTTGTTCGTCTGTAATGCTGGAAGTGCAACCCATGTGGATGAATAAGCATTTGTAAGTGGCTTGAGTACAGCCATGCTCATGGGCTGCAGGCATTTCCTTTCCATGGGGATCTGCAAGGCACAGTTTTAGTGGCACAAATATTTGGCCCAACATTAGTCATGGAGTTAGAAAGCAGAGATAAATATTGCAGACCAGGCCCTACTTGACTGGCAAGTATGATCTTTAGAGTGAAAGAACTGGCAAAATATCAAGGAACTACACAAATTGGTACAGAGGTTTTTATGCACCCAAGTAAATGGGCAGGTGTGCATATGTACAAAAACAAGGTCATTAGCATTAATTTAAATTCTGGCTACTTTGCATACCAGATCTATTCAACTGTAGAGTACGCAAACACAGTTTATCTATTTACTGCTCTTATTTTATATTCAACAAAACTGAAAATGTCTTGGTCCAATGAATAAGCCACCTCTGATTTTATGGACATACCCTGGTTAAAAGGAAATTGTTGAATGGTCAAACCATTGTTGAATGGTGAAAAGTCAAAAACATGCTTTGTAAGCAAACTGCTCACACCTTGCACAGAATACACATTTCAACCACACTGCTCAGCATCACTTGATGCAATGCTTTCATTTAAACTGCTGAGGACTGTATAACTATTATTAGTGGGTTTTGCCTCCTTTTCTCGTTCAAAGCTGTTCCTGGTATCCACGTTGACCAAACAAACGCAATCATCTTCAGTACAGGAGGGAACATGAATTACTTGGTCCCATTTAAATTTCCTATCTGATGTATATCAATCTTACATTAACTTACATTAAGTGACTTACTTTAACAATCCATTCAAAACCCTGCTCATTTCAATTCTAGATCGCAATCTGAGAACAGAGTCACAATCCCCTTGTGTAGGAGCTGAGCATCCTGCACCCCACCGAGCGATGCCTGCCGAGCTGCTGCACGTACAGCACTGTACACCATGGCCTGGCAGCCTCTCAGGAAGCTCTCTGAGGTGCAGCAGAGCTGGAAGGGAGATGTTTGCAGCAGAGATCCTCAGTCAGCACTGATCCACCACCAGCGCTGGGCTGAAACAGCTGCAGTTATAACACAGCTTCCACAGGCCCAAGGGTTACTACTGACTGACACCACCAAAAACAAAAAGCCAGGCTTTATTCATTTCAAAAGACACATTAGAATTGTTCTGATTTAATAATTTCCAACAACATTTCAAAGTCCCAAGAATGCCACACAGTATGGCCAGTGAGAAACCAGGATCCCCATGGAGCAAGAAGCCACCTACACAGACCCACCTGGCACACACAGTACCTGAGCACATGGCAGGGCTCACTTGCCTGTGACATGCAGTGGAGACAGCCCCTCATGTTGAAAAACTCAGTGTGAGGATACTATTCCTTGTGATCCTGCCATTCCACATCTCTGCTGAGCACCCCCAGATGCTCTCATCAGAATCAAAGCATTAATGTGCGCCAGTGTCCCATGCACAACTGAAGATACAGTGAAGATTCTGCAGTTCAGAAAGGGAAGGGGCACACAGGCAAATGCAGTCAGAACACTGACACAGGTGAAAACATGGGCAGCTCTGCACAGACACACTTCTTGTCCTGTAGAAATATACAGAACAGCTGCCCTCAGCCCTCCCTCCTGCCAGTAGTGCCTAGGGGAGGAGAGGTTTAGTCAGAACAGTTATTTATCTGTGTTTTGTGAAAAACAAGCACAGCAGCTGTGGAACAATCCTTGCATTTATTGCCTTCCTAAATACAAAGGCGTGCTGTTTCCTGGCCGGTGTGTACAGGTTTATTTCAGTTGTCTGCTGAACACTGAGAAGCTGCTTGAGGAAAACATGACAGGTAGTTGTGGTACCCATGGAATAAATAAAGGAGGAGTGAACATCCCAACCAGCAGTGGTGTAAATGTTTCAGGAAACAGCACTGAAGAAGCTGCAGGAAAAGCTTAGAGGAGAGTTTCTTCCCCATCCTGAGGCTGAACGGAAGGCACAACAACTGCATCTGGGTTTGCAACGTCCTAGGAAACAATAACAAAAACATTAGCTTTACAGAAAATGTGCTAAACTTTGAGCTACTGAGATACCGCTGTAACAGAAGCAGATGCCAGAGTGACCAGAGAAGTGAAGTGCTGCCACTGACCTGGAGCGTCCCAGCCAGCAATGCTATGGAGGCTCAGCCACTGCCACCAGTGCAGGCAGAGGAGTGGTATGCGGGGTGATCAGAGCTGCACCACATGGCCAAGGGTAAGACAACTGAGGGGCCAGAAGCCTTAGGACCAGGGCAAAGGCATTTGCAATGAAGGTTCAGAAACAGGAAAGAATGCAGAAGCTAACACCAAGAAGGATTTACCACCCTTCATCCCACTTCCAGCAGCAGATGCTTAAGGTAAGTGTAAGAAACAGGATGAAGTGATGCATCCTCTGCTTATGGCAGGGACCAGTCTGGGGACTCAAACAGGCACAGGGTACAGTGGCCAACACATGCAGGACTCACCTCACAGGGATCACGGCTTCCTTCACCCACATCAGTGGCTCCTGGAGCATCAGGTCTCTCTCCAACAGGACTGTCCTTCCTCTGCACCCTGACTTCAGTGCTCTGTGTACTCTCCAAGACATCCATTCACACACACAGAATCACACACAGAATAACCAGGTTGGAAGAGACCCACCGGATCACCGAGTCCAACCGTTCCTACCAAACACTAAACCATATCCCTCAGCACCTCGTCCACCCGTGCCTTAAACACCTCCAGGGAAGGTGACTCAACCACCTCCCTGGGCAGCCTCTGCCAGTGCCCAATGACCCTTTCTGTAAAGAATTTTTTCCTAACGTCTAGCCTAAACCTCCCCTGGCGGAGCTTGAGGCCATTCCCTCTTGTCCTGTCCCCTGTCACTTGGGAGAAGAGGCCAGCACCCTCCTCTCCACAACGTCCTTTCAGGTAGTTGTAGAGAGCAATGAGGTCACCCCTCAGCCTCCTCTTCTCCAGGCTAAACAACCCCAGCTCTCTCAGCCGCTCCTCATAAGGCCTGTTCTCCAGCCCTTTCACCAGCTTTGTTGCTCTTCTCTGGACTCTCTCCAGAGCCTCAACATCCTTCTTGTGGTGAGGGGCCCAGAACTGAACACAGTATTCGAGGAGCGGTCTCACCAGTGCCGAGTACAGAGGGAGGATAACCTCCCTGGACCTGCTGGTCACGCCGTTTCTGATACAAGCCAAGATGCCATTGGCCTTCTTGGCCACCTGGGCACACTGCTGGCTCATATTCAGTCGGCTGTCAACCAACACACCCAGGTCCCTCTCCTCCAGGCAGCTTTCTAGACAGACTTCTCCCAGTCTGTAGCACTGCATAGGGTTGTTGTGCCCCAAGTGCAGGACCCGGCATTTGGCCTTGTTAAACCTCATGCCATTGGACTCTGCCCAGCGGTCCAGCCTGTTCAGATCCCTTTGCAGAGCCTCCCGACCCTCCAGCAGATCGACACTTCCACCCAGCTTAGTGTCATCCGCAAACTTGCTAAGGGTGCACTCGATGCCTTCATCCAGATCATTGATGAAGACATTGAACAGGGCTGGACCCAGCACTGAGCCCTGGGGAACCCCACTTGTCACTGGCCTCCAGCTGGATTTCACACCATTTCCCACCACTCTCTGGGCCCGGCCAGCCAACCAGTTTTCCACCCAGGAGAGTGTGCGCCTGTCCAGCCCAGAGGCTGACAGTTTCTCAAGCAGAACGCTGTGAGAAACTGTGTCAAAGGCTTTGCTGAAGTCCAGGAAGACCACATCCACAGCCTTTCCCTCATCCAGTAGCCGGGTCACTTTGTCATAGAAGGCGATCAGGTTAGTCTGGCAAGACCTGCCTTTTGTGAACCCATGTTGACTGGGCCTGATCACCCGGTTCTCTTGCATGTGCTTCATGATAGCACTCAAGATCACCTGTTCCATGACTTTCCCTGGCACTGAGGTCAGACTGACAGGCCTGTAGTTTCCTGGGTCCTCCCTGCGGCCCTTTTTGTAGATGGGCACAACATCAGCCAGCCTCCAGTCCAGTGGGACTTCCCCAGTCTTCCAGGACTGTTGGAAGATGATGGAAAGGGGTTTGGCCAGCACATCCGCCAGCTCCTTCAGTACCCTAGGGTGAATCCCGTCCGGCCCCATAGACTTGTGACTGTCCAGTCGGGCTAGCAAAGCTCTGACCACCTCCTCTTGGATCATGGGAGCCTCATTATGCTCCTCTAGCTCCTGGGTTTGTACACAGACAGAACGACCCTCCTTACAACTAAAGACTGAGGCAAAGAAGGCATTAAGTACCTCAGCCTTTTCCTCATCCCGTTACTGTTGTCCCTTCTGTGTCCAATAGGGACTGTATGGTCTCCCTAGTCCGCCTTTTATTATTTATATATTTGTAGAAAGATTTTTTGTTATCTTTCACTGACTTGGCCAATCCAATTTCTAGCTGAGCCTTAGCCCTTCTGATTTTTTCCCTACACAATCTCACTTCCCTCCTGTAGTCCACCCAAGAGGCCTCTCCCTTCTTCCAGAGCCCATAAACATTTCTTTTCTTCTTGATATCCCTCAAGATCTCTCTATTCAACCAAGCTGGCTTTCTCCCCTGCCGGCTTTTTTTCCGGACCACGGGGATGGCTTTCTCCTGAGCTGCTAGGACCACCCCTTTGAAGAGCTCCCAGCCCTCCTGGGCTCCCTTGCCCTTGAGTACTGTCTCCCATGAGACTTCACCAACCAGCTTGCTGAAGAGATCAAAGTCTGCCCTCTGGAAATTTAATGTTACCGTCTTGCTAACCACCCTCTTCACTTCACCTAGAACAGAAAATTTTATAATCTCATGGTCGCTTAGTCCTAGGCGTCCACCTACTGCCACATCCCCTACAAGGCCTTCTCTGTTCACCAACAGGAGGTCCAGGAGGGCACCTTCCCTGGTTGGTTCATTCACCAACTGTGCAAGGAAGTTATCTCCCACGCACTCCAGGAACCTCCTAGACTGCTTCCTTTCTGCTGTGTTGTACACCCAGCAGATATCAGGAAGATTGAAGTCTCCCACCAGAACCAGAGGCATTGATCTAGAGATTGACCGCAGCTGTTTATAGAAGAGCTCATCAGCTGCTTCTCCTTGGTTGGGTGGTCTGTAACAGACTCCCATCACAAAATATACCTTCTGGTGGGCTCCTCTGATTTTGACCCACAGGCACTCAACCTCCTCATCTCCACAATCCATCTCAGTGATGTCCAAGTCCTCCCTTACAAAGAGGGCTACCCCACCTCCTCTCCTACCCTTCCTGTCCCGCCTGAAAAGCTTATACCCCACCATAGCCGTACTCCAGTTATATGAGTCGTCCCACCACGTTTCCGTGATGGCAACAACATCATAGGCCCCTTGCCCTACGACAGCTACCAGCTCTTCCTTCTTATTCCCCATGCTGCGTGCATTGGTGTAAATGCACTTCAGCTGAGCTGCCAAGCCTTCAGCCCTCCTAGAGGGAACAGGGTTCGTTCCCAACTGCCTGGTAACTGGAGTAGTTGACACCAGAGTGCCTGCATCTCCCTTAACACCCCGAGGTGTGTTCTCCCCCACTTTTTGTGCAGTGAGGTACTAGTGGTCCTCGCCCGCGCACCCTCTCCCAATCACCAATTCCCCACATCCAGGCTCATTCCTGTCTAGCCTGGGCTCAACCCCCTCCCCCTTCACATCTAGTTTAAAGCTCGATTTATGAGCTTGGCTAGGTTTCTGGCAAGGGCTTTAGCCCCCCTAGGAGACCCATGTGTCCCGCCCTTAGCGAGAAAGCCTGGGGGTGCGTGAGCCCCCCCATGATCAAAAAGGCCAAAGCCCCTCTCCTCGCACCAGGCTCGGAGCCAGGTATTAATCGAATTCTTCATCCTGGCTTCCCCCTCCTCTCTATTTAGCATTGGGATGGAGCAGAATACTACTTGTGCCCCAGAGCCCTCCATCACTTTCCCAATTGCCCTGAAGCCATTCTTGATGGCTTTGGCCTTTTTGTTTGTTAGGTCATCATTACCAGTTTGGACTACTATCAGAGGATAGTAGTCTGTCTCGTGAACCAGGGAAGGAAGTTTTCTAGCTACCTCCTTCCCTGATGCCCCCGGTAAGCAGCAGACCTCTCTGTGGAGCGGGTCCGGTCTGCAAATGGGTCCCTCCGTTCCTTTTAGGAGGGAGTCCCCTACAACAATCACCCTCCTCTTCTTCTTGATGGAGGATGTTTTTATCTTTTTCTGAGAATGGTGCAGCCTAGGGAAGGATTCTAGGCTGTGGGAGCCACCATCCTCATTCTCAGGGCTGGATTCCACCTGCAGCACCTGGTACTTGTTCGCCAGGGGGATCTGGGGCTTTGCTGTATGGGTGAGGGGAGTAGGTTTCCTTCCTCTGGCAGGAACTTGCTGCCATTCCCCATCTCTTGTTCCCCCAACCCTGCAGTTTGCAGGTGGATGATGTTCGGACACTCCAGCCCCAGCAGGCTGCTGAGTTTGTGAGAGGGCCCTGCTCCACTGGTCAATCTCCCTCTCACACTCCCTGATGGTCCTCAGTCTCTTCACCTCCTCTCTTAGCTCCTTCACCATGTGAAGGAGTTCCCCCACTCGAGCGCAGCTTTCACAAGTGGGGCCAGGACCAGAGGCACGAGCCGGTGGGGGGGGGGGGGCACCGCCTGCAGCCCAGGGTCTGGGTAGCTGCATGCACCCACTGTGGCTCTGTCTGGGTGGCAGCATCCACCCTGCCTGCTGCAGCACACGGAGCAGCTTTAGCCTTCTGACGGGTGGCCACCATGGTCTTCGGTGTCTTCTCTCTAGTCTCTAGGTCCTCTCTGCGCCCTGCCTTCTCGCCCTGCCCGCTCAAACTGCCGCTCAAACTGCCCCGCACCTCTTTGCCACGCTCCTCTTCGCCGTGCTCCCAGGGGCGCCGTTTAAATCTCCCGCGGTAGCTGCCGGGACCGCCCCCTCCCGTCAGGCACCGCGCGGGACCGGCGTGTAGGGGCTGTCAGGACCCCCGCCAGGGTTTTTTATTTTTCTGGGATTTTCCCGGCTCCGGGAAGCTCCCACCGCCTCAAAAAGTCCACCCCACCACAGAACTCACCGTCCTGCTGCTAGATGCTGCCTTCTCTTTCTCCCATGTTTTCACAGAGGCGTGGCTGCTCCCCCTCAGCTTTCACTCCCGCCTGCTCTGCCCCCTCCTGTGACCCATCCTCATCCTCATCTACCCCTGTCCCAGGAGCTGCTGGCTGTGGCTGGGTGCCCAGACATAGACCTTCTCCTCTCGCAGGCTGTCTCCCTATTGGCCCTGTTCCCCCATCCCCATGTGCAGGGGTGCTCAGGGAGGTTTCTGACATCGGCTGCTTTCCAAGGGACGTTGTTCCACATGGTTCTTCATGCTGTGC
This sequence comes from Phaenicophaeus curvirostris, assembly GCF_032191515.1. NCBI lineage: Eukaryota > Metazoa > Chordata > Aves > Cuculiformes > Cuculidae > Phaenicophaeus > Phaenicophaeus curvirostris. The sequence continues at coordinate 2,131,625 of NC_091399.1, read as the reverse complement.
AGACAGGGGACGTGCTGTGCTCCACTCCCAGCCTGCCTCATCCGCTGGCACTGGCCTTCTTTCCTCGCACCCCAGTGCCGTCTCCCAGTTTGCCCCTTGCCTGCTGTCCATGGCTCCATTTGCCACACCTCCTTCCCCATCCCTCCCAGTCTCCCAGGCTGTGCCCCTTTCCTCAGCTGACACCCCTTCAGGAGCTGCTGCCTCCATCACACTCAGTCCCCTCCACGCCACTCCCACCACCTTCGCCTGCACCACCGCCCCTCCATCCACCCTGCCGCACCTTGCCATCTCCTGTCCCGCTGCTGTCTCAGCCAGAGTCCCTAGCCCAGCCCGGCCACCCACCACAGCAAAGGCCACCAGCCTTGCCTCCCCCATCCTGCCCACACTCAGAACTGCGGCAGGCAGAGCTGCTCCATCCATCACCCCCTCATCAGAAAACTTCTCCTTCCTTCTCTCTTTTGCACCGTCCAGTGATCCCTCCTTCCCATCTACCAGCTCACTTGGACCTGCTGCTCCACTTATAGTCCCCTCTCTGCCTCCTGACTCTGTTCTGCCTTTCTCTGCAAATAAACCCAACACCTCTCCAACAAGTCTTTCTTCCATTGCATGCTCTTTCTTTGCTTTGCTGCCTAGAGATGGGGTTCCACTTGAACATGTTTCTGCTAAGCCCTCCTCCTCCCCAGCTGCTGTGGTCTCCTCCAATGGAGAAGACACTTCACTTATAGGATTTCCTCCAGCATCCACCAGTGCCTTGAATCCAGGTGCTACCTGCCACAGGGAACCCTTCTCAGAATCCACAGACTCCTTCACTGCATCCTCTGCACTGAGAGAGTTCCTTTCTACCTCTGATGCCTTGTCAGTCTCAGATGTTGCAGCTCCTATGGCAGCTTCCCCCATTTCGATCTGCTCTTCCCCTGCTGCTTTCAGCTGTGAAAACTCATTTGGTTTCACAAAGTCTACTCCCCTAAGTGTTGCTTCTCCTGTGTGAAAATTGGTATCCCCTAGTGTTTCCAGAAGAACCTCAGGCTTCTCCGCATCCTCGTCCCTTTCAGAAATGGCTTCCTCTACAGCCTCATCTCCTTCAGGGCCAACTACCCTGGTAATATCTTCTGCCACACGAGCGTCCTCCACAGCCTCATCTCCTTCAGGGCCAACTACCCTGGTAATATCTTCTGCCACACGAGCGTCCTCCACAGCCTCCTCTCCCTCAGATACAGCATCCGCCACAATGTCTTTCCCTGCAGAACCACCCTCCTCCATAGCCTCCTCTGCCTCAGACACCATCGCATCCACCACCTTCTCCATCAGAGGCTCTGTGGCCCCCACGGCTTCCTTTGCTTCAGAGACCTCTTCTGCAGCCTCTTTTCCCTCAGAGACTTCCACAGCCTCCTCTGCCTCAGACACCATCTCATCCACCACCTTCTCCATCAGAGGCTCTGTGGCCCCCACGGCTTCCTTTGCTTCAGAGACCTCTTCTGCAGCCTCTTTTCCCTCAGAGACTTCCACAGCCTCCTCTGCCTCAGACACCATCTCATCCACCACCTTCTCCATCAGAGGCTCTGTGGCCTCCACAGCTTCCTTTGCTTCAGAGACCTCTTCTGAAGCCTCTTTTCCCTCAGAGACTTCCGCAGCCACCTCTGCCCTCTCAGACACCACTCCATCTGCCTCCCTGCATAGCAGTGCCCCTGCCAGCTCCTTTCCCGTAGGTGTCTGCACTCCCAGTGCTGCCTCACTCTCCGTCCCCTCCATCAAAACTTCCTGCTCCCCGCATGCCACCTCTACACCAGACTCCATTCCCTTCCCTGTCCCCATGCCTTTGGGATCTTCTTCTGCCATGGTGCTGTCCTCAGGAGCAGATTCCTCCACCGCAAGCTGACCCTCCACCAGCATCACAGCTACTGTGTCTTCCTTGGGAAGAAAATCTCCCATCCGTGCCATTTCTTCTCCTGCCTCTTCAGTGCAAACATCTCCTCCCTCAGTAACAAAATCTTCCTTCTCAAGTGCTTCTCTCTCGTCTATCATGTGCCCTTCTCGTACCACTTGTTCTGCTGCCTTCTGCACATCAAGTGTTCTTGTTCCTTCTGCCAAGAAAGCTCCATCTGCCGCTATTAAGAATTAATCAAAACATTAGTTTTATTGAGAACTGTGTTAGCATTAAGGCTGGTTTATGGGGTTATTATTAAAGATTCTGTCTCTCCCAAGCAATGAAGGTACATCAGCATGGTGATGAGAAGAAAACTTGCTGTGCTACTTCTCATCACGCACCTGTGTTCTGTTCTACTGCTGCCATTCTGGCATCTGGCATAACTAATTTGAGGAAAAATGTTGATGCATGACCAGCTATCAAGTCTGACAGTTCGGCCTGCCTTGCCTAGTCTCCCTCCCTCCCTCACCTGCCTAGCGGGAAGCTCAGGTGTGTGTATGAAATAGCTCTAAGCTTGACAGCAACATTCAAAAATTAAGAAATAGGTGGTAAATTGCTGTTGTAAAACATGCACACACAGGAAGAATACTACTCAGTTGTTCATGCAAAATGGATAATTGCTTCCCACGGGTTCTGTGATTACATCAAGGGAAATAATTCCTGCCCCCTGGGAATTTTACAGCAATTCCTCCATTGAACCGGGTGCTCCAGGGTCTGTCCCTGAGCAGGCACCCTGCAGTCTGTACTGCGGCACCGCTGCTTGGCACAAATGTGGAAGGTTCCTATTCTTTAGAAAATGAGAAGTCTTGTGTCACTGAAAGGAGCGAGGATCCATGTCTTCCCCGATTTGTCTCTGATTTCTGCCTGGCGCTCCCAGATCTCAGTGCCTGCTGGCATGTGTGTGGCAGCTGATGATGCTCATCACACTCCATGTGCCTTCCATAGAGTTGGCTTCATTCGCTTGCTGGGAACCTTCAGATTTGCAGTTAGGTACAAGATTTTATCAGGTTACAGTGTTTCTGGTATTTCTTTTCTCAAAATCTCTTTGTACCATTGGATTGTTTGAGCATTTCGATAGAAAGAAGTGGTGTAAATGTTGCTGTCAAGGGAATGTAAAGGCCTGATTTTCTACCCATTGCAAAAAGAAGGAATGCTGAGGGAGTTAGGAAGATTCACCAGGAGATGGTTAGGTGGACATAAGGAAAAAGTTCTTCACCTAGAGGGTGGTGGAGCACTGGATCAGCTCCCCAGGGAAGCAGTCATGGCACCAAGGCTGACAATATCTAAGAAGCATTTGGGCGACTCCTTCAGACACATGGTATATACACAAAAGCACAGCGTCCAAATTGTCCAGCTGCTACTATTGGACTGAGTCTAATGCAACAGATTTTGCAAGTCCCTGTAAAAGACATGATTTGTTCACTTTGTCTAAAAGAAATCAAAGGCTGTGCTGTGTGTGGCATAACTATTTATAATCATTAGCCAGAGTAAATTAACTTTGCTGTGTGTGAGATTTCCCAATCGTCAATTATGCCAACTGCCAACAGGGAGATGAGTTTGGGAGACAAACAGCATGGAGATCAAGTCTGCAGTGCAGCTTCATTCCTAGTCTGTCATTCGCATCCTATGCAAACAGTCCCATCCTACCTGTCTTGACAATACATTTCCCAGGGAGGCCCCATGCTACCTGAAAGCAAAGAGAAACTCACTAGATTCCTGCTTTCTGCAGCTGTTGTCTTGACTGGTAGCCAATTTTTTCATGGCCTGGATTCCTTACCTATGGCCACTATGACTACCAAAGAAAGTATTAATTTTACATGACTACAGAACCTAGCTAGTGATCACCCAATTTTATACAAGTTAGGAAAGAGAAGAGCACAAGGAGTGTTTGATAGCCTAGAAAGGAAAGGGAAAGGGCAAATACTTCTATAAAAAGATTTCAGGGGAATAAGATTTAATCCACATTCCTGATCAACAGCCAATCTCACCTTCTTTGGCACCACAGTCTGTATTTGTTATGTTCTCTTCTTCCTCATCTGCGTGGGAATCGCTAGGTTCAGGTTCAGAATTCACATGAAGATCATTTCCAATCACCTTTGCTAGCTCCTCCTGGATTGGCTTGCAACCTAACACAAAATTAAAAAAAGAGGAAGCATGAAAGAAACCATTAAAAAGCAAAAGGGGAGAAGAAGGCACGCAGCTACCTCAGCTTGGTTTAAAATTTAGAAATTTAATATTAGGGCAAACTCAATTTGAGCCATGTAAATCTTCACCAGTAAAAAAAAAATTTTTAACATAGGTTACAACCAAATGGAGAAAACTATTAAAATTCCAAGGTGAAATTCATGCATTAGCATCTACCAAAACACAGAGCAGCAAACTTCCACATTTTCACAAAACAGTGAGATTGCTTTCCTCAGGCAGGCTGAGAGAGGTCCAACATACAAGCAACAATGGTTTTTTCTAGATATAACATTATTAATGTTCTATGAATACTTAAAAAACATAAACAACAAATTCTACGTGATGTTTCCAACTACAGTTCTGATGATTCCTCAATTCCCCAAACTAACATATTTCTGAAGACCTATGCTTATCAATAAATAAGTGAGGAAGTGTTTTCTGTTCTGAAAATGCAATGCTTGCAATTCTTCACAGTCAAGTCAGACATTTGAAATGATTACTAAGATTGTGCTTCCACTTCCATTTTTACTTTATGATTTGCTGGATGATTAAGTGTATGACTTTCAACGTAGTAATACTAAACAGCCTCTTTATGAGGAGTATTCCAGCTATGTACACTGTCCAGTCCCTTCAGATCTTTAAGATCCTTTCCAACCCAAACCATTCTGTGATTCTACAATTCTACAATTCTATGGATCATTGTAATTTCTGGGCACATTATAGTGAAATCATGCATCTTTGCATGTGGCAGGATGTTCCCTCTGGTAGTTTATTAAAAAAAAATGGCTATCAATTCTTAAGAGACTGATTTTTTATACATGTTGCTGTCTATATGCAATTTAATCTGTCTGCTGCTTCAGAGTTAGTCAGGGCTCTGAAAGGTCGAAGAACAGGAGAGGTTTTTGTTCCCACTGGCTTGCAGTGAGAAAACTTATCTGCCCTGTCACAACTTTGCACTCTTCTCTTCCCAGATCCCTGCCTCTCTCTTACCGGTGCACATCCTGTGCTTTCCCACCTTTTTCCTAGGAGGTTGCTTTTTTCTACACCATTGATACTGCCTTGCTCCTCAGCCTTGTATATGTTATTTTTCTTTTTTTTTTTCATTTTTGTTTTGATTTCTTTCTTCCTCTTCCTCCTGTCGTTCCTCATACTTTATGTTTACACCCATCCTTTCTACCCCATCAGTACCCTGCACCTGCACAGCTCTGAATAGACTTGTGAGAAAACTTTTAAAAGACCATTTCGGTCTATAGTACAAGAGGCACTTGCTCAGCACAAACAACTTTTTTTCCTGTATCACAGGTCTCAAAGGATAGTGATAGCTTCACTCCTTGCTGTGACATTTCACCTGGGTGAAGCACGAAGACCTGCTCTGCAAGGGACCATGAAAGCTGAGCAGGGAAGGTCCCAGGAGAGCCTTAAAAGGTTCCTCCTGGGATCCAAGATTCTGACAAAGGTCTCTGTGTAATAGCACACAACCTGCTTGAGTCATTCTAACACTCCATCTCTGCAGAGGAGACAAGAAGCTTTCCACTCCAGGACATGCCTTGGCTGCTTCACGCAGAGATACCTACAGCACTTTCTATGACTTGCTGAAATACCAAATGCTTTGCTAGGTGTGGTGCATCTATTTCACTCTGACCTGATTACAGGCCTGAAGTCTGAGTAGCTGGCAGTTTCCATTCTTTGCAGTGCACTGCCTGCACGACATTTGACAAAAGGGAATTGACAGTCTATCAAAACACAGAGCCCAGGGAAAGATGACAAATACTGCTCACAATAATTCTCTCCCTTGGGATCAGCAACATCTCCCTGTCACAAAGAGCACAGCAAGATCAGAAAATGCGCAGCAGGACCCCATCCCAAGTATTCCCATCCTTCTGACAGATCTGTCACACCACCAGCTGTGATATGCCCAGACTCAGCCTGCAACTGAACAACCCCAGAGAAGAATTTCACACCTTTTGCTTCAGCATATACAGTTTTCTCTGATAAATTAGTTTTGCGCTGTTAATGACAGCACTGGTTAGGAGACAACGTGTCACAAGCAGAGCATGATGGGTTTTCCTAGAGCAAAGCTGAAACACTGCCACAACAATCCCAACCAAACACAGGCTGGATGGGTGATGAGAACGCCTACCCCTGCAGAGAAATCCACCTGAAGAAACCTGGGAGGCCCAAGAATGAACTGCAGTCACGGTAAAAGTCCAAGCTCTTCAGCCCTCTGAGTGTCTCTCAAGGCTTTAAGAGCTCAGCCTTTTGGAGGATGGGAGTAGCAGAAATTATAAGCATCTTGCATTTCTTTTAAGACTGTAAATGTCCTTAAATTTTTTAATTAGAATCTTAATCATTGCAGCATCTGTGTCATGCACCTAGAAGAAGCTAAGTCCTTCATGACTGCTGTTATCCTACAATATTTCTTTAGCATGCTCATTTTATCTCAAAAAGGGTATTACCTTTTTCTTTCATTGCTCTACACACAGTTTCTTGTCAATCTATTATTTGCTAGAAAATATACCTAGACAAGCCCCACGTAGATGGGGACAACTTTGTATGCAGTGTAGAAAATCATTCCTATCTGTAGTTTCTATAATTCAACGATTACTCTTGTCCTTCCTTGACCTAAATCTCAGGCAGCAGAGACCGTGCAGGACTTGCCTAACAAGTAAATGTTGTTACCTATGTAAAAAAACAGACAATCTCTCTATATTTGATAGAAGATCTCTGCTCAAACCTAGAGCCATGAAACCATGTGTGTTGAATAGAAGCACACAGGAATTTATGCTAATAAAGAACAACACTATTGCCTTGGCCTAACTCAATACCAGTTCACTAGCTTCACACATTGATCCCTCCTTGGTTTTGTAGCACAATGTAATACTCTGTTTTCTAGGTTTTAAAAGTTCCTTCTTCTTCAGTAGTCCTCAATGAAATCATCCGAGCCTAGAGGTGAAGGTGTTTAAAATAGAATTTTCCTTAACACAGGTGAAGAGAGAGGTTCCAGAAGGAAACATCTTCAAAAACTTCAGCATTATTCAATTAATAGTATGTTAGTGTCTTTCCTGTCGGCATTCTGAATGCACAAAAAAGCAAAAGCCATCCAAGACAGCCAAGGTAACCTAGCAGCAACAGACTTGCAAAGCAGTAACACCAACATCATATGAATTTCATAAATGGAATATTCGAGGAAAAAAAAGCGCACTATTCTTCATCGAACATTTGGCTGAACAGTAGAGTTTAGTGATACACAGCACTGCTGGTGTCCAGCATTCAGATGGGTTCAAGAAAAGATTAGTCAAACTCAAGGAAGGAAAATCTGCTTAGGCCCAATTGGTAGACCACCCTGGACACCAGCTAATTAAAGGGGTGGGAAGACACAGTGCAGACGCATCACAGTATTCTTGCCCTTCTTTTATATTTTTCCTTGGCATTCGCTGCTGCCTAAAGGCCAGAGGCAGAATTCAGGCCCAGAATTCCTACAGCTGCAGTCTTCCACCCTCTATGCCTCTTCTTCCTCTGTGGATCTGAGGAAGGCTCATTGCCATTTTTTGTAGCATTTTAAATTATTGTTTGCATCTGCAATGTATTAGAAGAACTTGGCAGGACTGCTTTTAAAAAAAATCTCAAATATGGAAGCTAAAACTTCCCTAAAATATGACAACTACTCCCATTAATTTTAAAACAAGAACAAAGAAGGTGTGTTTCAATGGAAACTGAAGTTCTAAACTAATGGACTGCCTTGTATAGATGTCAGGGTATCAGTTCAAGAAAACTCAATTTTCCTTAAAAGTAGCAAAAAGAAACAGCTGCACCTCCCAGCACACTTCAGTGGTGGGGCGGAGAAGCTACATCTCCGGGGAAGTCATCAGGCATACGCTCATTCTAATTTAATCATCATCATGGAGACTGGCAGCAAGGATAACTAGGCTGCCGAGCCTTCAGCCCTCCTAGAGGGAACAGGGTTCGTTCCCAACTGCCTGGTAACTGGAGTAGTTGACACCAGAGTGCCTGCATCTCCCTTAACACCCCGAGGTGTGTTCTCCCCCACTTTTTGTGCAGTGAGGTACTAGTGGTCCTCGCCCGCGCACCCTCTCCCAATCACCAATTCCCCACATCCAGGCTCATTCCTGTCTAGCCTGGGCTCAACCCCCTCCCCCTTCACATCTAGTTTAAAGCTCGATTTATGAGCTTGGCTAGGTTTCTGGCAAGGGCTTTAGCCCCCCTAGGAGACCCATGTGTCCCGCCCTTAGCGAGAAAGCCTGGGGGTGCGTGAGCCCCCCCATGATCAAAAAGGCCAAAGCCCCTCTCCTCGCACCAGGCTCGGAGCCAGGTATTAATCGAATTCTTCATCCTGGCTTCCCCCTCCTCTCTATTTAGCATTGGGATGGAGCAGAATACTACTTGTGCCCCAGAGCCCTCCATCACTTTCCCAATTGCCCTGAAGCCATTCTTGATGGCTTTGGCCTTTTTGTTTGTTAGGTCATCATTACCAGTTTGGACTACTATCAGAGGATAGTAGTCTGTCTCGTGAACCAGGGAAGGAAGTTTTCTAGCTACCTCCTTCCCTGATGCCCCCGGTAAGCAGCAGACCTCTCTGTGGAGCGGGTCCGGTCTGCAAATGGGTCCCTCCGTTCCTTTTAGGAGGGAGTCCCCTACAACAATCACCCTCCTCTTCTTCTTGATGGAGGATGTTTTTATCTTTTTCTGAGAATGGTGCAGCCTAGGGAAGGATTCTAGGCTGTGGGAGCCACCATCCTCATTCTCAGGGCTGGATTCCACCTGCAGCACCTGGTACTTGTTCGCCAGGGGGATCTGGGGCTTTGCTGTATGGGTGAGGGGAGTAGGTTTCCTTCCTCTGGCAGGAACTTGCTGCCATTCCCCATCTCTTGTTCCCCCAACCCTGCAGTTTGCAGGTGGATGATGTTCGGACACTCCAGCCCCAGCAGGCTGCTGAGTTTGTGAGAGGGCCCTGCTCCACTGGTCAATCTCCCTCTCACACTCCCTGATGGTCCTCAGTCTCTTCACCTCCTCTCTTAGCTCCTTCACCATGTGAAGGAGTTCCCCCACTCGAGCGCAGCTTTCACAAGTGGGGCCAGGACCAGAGGCACGAGCCGGTGGGGGGGGGGGGGGCACCGCCTGCAGCCCAGGGTCTGGGTAGCTGCATGCACCCACTGTGGCTCTGTCTGGGTGGCAGCATCCACCCTGCCTGCTGCAGCACACGGAGCAGCTTTAGCCTTCTGACGGGTGGCCACCATGGTCTTCGGTGTCTTCTCTCTAGTCTCTAGGTCCTCTCTGCGCCCTGCCTTCTCGCCCTGCCTTCTCGCCCTGCCCGCTCAAACTGCCGCTCAAACTGCCCCGCACCTCTTTGCCACGCTCCTCTTCGCCGTGCTCCCAGGGGCGCCGTTTAAATCTCCCGCGGTAGCTGCCGGGACCGCCCCCTCCCGTCAGGCACCGCGCGGGACCGGCGTGTAGGGGCTGTCAGGACCCCCGCCAGGGTTTTTTATTTTTCTGGGATTTTCCCGGCTCCGGGAAGCTCCCACCGCCTCAAAAAGTCCACCCCACCACAGAACTCACCGTCCTGCTGCTAGATGCTGCCTTCTCTTTCTCCCATGTTTTCACAGAGGCGTGGCTGCTCCCCCTCAGCTTTCACTCCCGCCTGCTCTGCCCCCTCCTGTGACCCATCCTCATCCTCATCTACCCCTGTCCCAGGAGCTGCTGGCTGTGGCTGGGTGCCCAGACATAGACCTTCTCCTCTCGCAGGCTGTCTCCCTATTGGCCCTGTTCCCCCATCCCCATGTGCAGGGGTGCTCAGGGAGGTTTCTGACATCGGCTGCTTTCCAAGGGACGTTGTTCCACATGGTTCTTCATGCTGTGCAGACAGGGGACGTGCTGTGCTCCACTCCCAGCCTGCCTCATCCGCTGGCACTGGCCTTCTTTCCTCGCACCCCAGTGCCGTCTCCCAGTTTGCCCCTTGCCTGCTGTCCATGGCTCCATTTGCCACACCTCCTTCCCCATCCCTCCCAGTCTCCCAGGCTGTGCCCCTTTCCTCAGCTGACACCCCTTCAGGAGCTGCTGCCTCCATCACACTCAGTCCCCTCCACGCCACTCCCACCACCTTCGCCTGCACCACCGCCCCTCCATCCACCCTGCCGCACCTTGCCATCTCCTGTCCCGCTGCTGTCTCAGCCAGAGTCCCTAGCCCAGCCCGGCCACCCACCACAGCAAAGGCCACCAGCCTTGCCTCCCCCATCCTGCCCACACTCAGAACTGCGGCAGGCAGAGCTGCTCCATCCATCACCCCCTCATCAGAAAACTTCTCCTTCCTTCTCTCTTTTGCACCGTCCAGTGATCCCTCCTTCCCATCTACCAGCTCACTTGGACCTGCTGCTCCACTTATAGTCCCCTCTCTGCCTCCTGACTCTGTTCTGCCTTTCTCTGCAAATAAACCCAACACCTCTCCAACAAGTCTTTCTTCCATTGCATGCTCTTTCTTTGCTTTGCTGCCTAGAGATGGGGTTCCACTTGAACATGTTTCTGCTAAGCCCTCCTCCTCCCCAGCTGCTGTGGTCTCCTCCAATGGAGAAGACACTTCACTTATAGGATTTCCTCCAGCATCCACCAGTGCCTTGAATCCAGGTGCTACCTGCCACAGGGAACCCTTCTCAGAATCCACAGACTCCTTCACTGCATCCTCTGCACTGAGAGAGTTCCTTTCTACCTCTGATGCCTTGTCAGTCTCAGATGTTGCAGCTCCTATGGCAGCTTCCCCCATTTCGATCTGCTCTTCCCCTGCTGCTTTCAGCTGTGAAAACTCATTTGGTTTCACAAAGTCTACTCCCCTAAGTGTTGCTTCTCCTGTGTGAAAATTGGTATCCCCTAGTGTTTCCAGAAGAACCTCAGGCTTCTCCGCATCCTCGTCCCTTTCAGAAATGGCTTCCTCTACAGCCTCATCTCCTTCAGGGCCAACTACCCTGGTAATATCTTCTGCCACACGAGCGTCCTCCACAGCCTCATCTCCTTCAGGGCCAACTACCCTGGTAATATCTTCTGCCACACGAGCGTCCTCCACAGCCTCCTCTCCCTCAGATACAGCATCCGCCACAATGTCTTTCCCTGCAGAACCACCCTCCTCCATAGCCTCCTCTGCCTCAGACACCATCGCATCCACCACCTTCTCCATCAGAGGCTCTGTGGCCCCCACGGCTTCCTTTGCTTCAGAGACCTCTTCTGCAGCCTCTTTTCCCTCAGAGACTTCCACAGCCTCCTCTGCCTCAGACACCATCTCATCCACCACCTTCTCCATCAGAGGCTCTGTGGCCCCCACGGCTTCCTTTGCTTCAGAGACCTCTTCTGCAGCCTCTTTTCCCTCAGAGACTTCCACAGCCTCCTCTGCCTCAGACACCATCTCATCCACCACCTTCTCCATCAGAGGCTCTGTGGCCTCCACAGCTTCCTTTGCTTCAGAGACCTCTTCTGAAGCCTCTTTTCCCTCAGAGACTTCCGCAGCCACCTCTGCCCTCTCAGACACCACTCCATCTGCCTCCCTGCATAGCAGTGCCCCTGCCAGCTCCTTTCCCGTAGGTGTCTGCACTCCCAGTGCTGCCTCACTCTCCGTCCCCTCCATCAAAACTTCCTGCTCCCCGCATGCCACCTCTACACCAGACTCCATTCCCTTCCCTGTCCCCATGCCTTTGGGATCTTCTTCTGCCATGGTGCTGTCCTCAGGAGCAGATTCCTCCACCGCAAGCTGACCCTCCACCAGCATCACAGCTACTGTGTCTTCCTTGGGAAGAAAATCTCCCATCCGTGCCATTTCTTCTCCTGCCTCTTCAGTGCAAACATCTCCTCCCTCAGTAACAAAATCTTCCTTCTCAAGTGCTTCTCTCTCGTCTATCATGTGCCCTTCTCGTACCACTTGTTCTGCTGCCTTCTGCACATCAAGTGTTCTTGTTCCTTCTGCCAAGAAAGCTCCATCTGCCGCTATTAAGAATTAATCAAAACATTAGTTTTATTGAGAACTGTGTTAGCATTAAGGCTGGTTTATGGGGTTATTATTAAAGATTCTGTCTCTCCCAAGCAATGAAGGTACATCAGCATGGTGATGAGAAGAAAACTTGCTGTGCTACTTCTCATCACGCACCTGTGTTCTGTTCTACTGCTGCCATTCTGGCATCTGGCATAACTAATTTGAGGAAAAATGTTGATGCATGACCAGCTATCAAGTCTGACAGTTCGGCCTGCCTTGCCTAGTCTCCCTCCCTCCCTCACCTGCCTAGCGGGAAGCTCAGGTGTGTGTATGAAATAGCTCTAAGCTTGACAGCAACATTCAAAAATTAAGAAATAGGTGGTAAATTGCTGTTGTAAAACATGCACACACAGGAAGAATACTACTCAGTTGTTCATGCAAAATGGATAATTGCTTCCCACGGGTTCTGTGATTACATCAAGGGAAATAATTCCTGCCCCCTGGGAATTTTACAGCAATTCCTCCATTGAACCGGGTGCTCCAGGGTCTGTCCCTGAGCAGGCACCCTGCAGTCTGTACTGCGGCACCGCTGCTTGGCACAAATGTGGAAGGTTCCTATTCTTTAGAAAATGAGAAGTCTTGTGTCACTGAAAGGAGCGAGGATCCATGTCTTCCCCGATTTGTCTCTGATTTCTGCCTGGCGCTCCCAGATCTCAGTGCCTGCTGGCATGTGTGTGGCAGCTGATGATGCTCATCACACTCCATGTGCCTTCCATAGAGTTGGCTTCATTCGCTTGCTGGGAACCTTCAGATTTGCAGTTAGGTACAAGATTTTATCAGGTTACAGTGTTTCTGGTATTTCTTTTCTCAAAATCTCTTTGTACCATTGGATTGTTTGAGCATTTCGATAGAAAGAAGTGGTGTAAATGTTGCTGTCAAGGGAATGTAAAGGCCTGATTTTCTACCCATTGCAAAAAGAAGGAATGCTGAGGGAGTTAGGAAGATTCACCAGGAGATGGTTAGGTGGACATAAGGAAAAAGTTCTTCACCTAGAGGGTGGTGGAGCACTGGATCAGCTCCCCAGGGAAGCAGTCATGGCACCAAGGCTGACAATATCTAAGAAGCATTTGGGCGACTCCTTCAGACACATGGTATATACACAAAAGCACAGCGTCCAAATTGTCCAGCTGCTACTATTGGACTGAGTCTAATGCAACAGATTTTGCAAGTCCCTGTAAAAGACATGATTTGTTCACTTTGTCTAAAAGAAATCAAAGGCTGTGCTGTGTGTGGCATAACTATTTATAATCATTAGCCAGAGTAAATTAACTTTGCTGTGTGTGAGATTTCCCAATCGTCAATTATGCCAACTGCCAACAGGGAGATGAGTTTGGGAGACAAACAGCATGGAGATCAAGTCTGCAGTGCAGCTTCATTCCTAGTCTGTCATTCGCATCCTATGCAAACAGTCCCATCCTACCTGTCTTGACAATACATTTCCCAGGGAGGCCCCATGCTACCTGAAAGCAAAGAGAAACTCACTAGATTCCTGCTTTCTGCAGCTGTTGTCTTGACTGGTAGCCAATTTTTTCATGGCCTGGATTCCTTACCTATGGCCACTATGACTACCAAAGAAAGTATTAATTTTACATGACTACAGAACCTAGCTAGTGATCACCCAATTTTATACAAGTTAGGAAAGAGAAGAGCACAAGGAGTGTTTGATAGCCTAGAAAGGAAAGGGAAAGGGCAAATACTTCTATAAAAAGATTTCAGGGGAATAAGATTTAATCCACATTCCTGATCAACAGCCAATCTCACCTTCTTTGGCACCACAGTCTGTATTTGTTATGTTCTCTTCTTCCTCATCTGCGTGGGAATCGCTAGGTTCAGGTTCAGAATTCACATGAAGATCATTTCCAATCACCTTTGCTAGCTCCTCCTGGATTGGCTTGCAACCTAACACAAAATTAAAAAAAGAGGAAGCATGAAAGAAACCATTAAAAAGCAAAAGGGGAGAAGAAGGCACGCAGCTACCTCAGCTTGGTTTAAAATTTAGAAATTTAATATTAGGGCAAACTCAATTTGAGCCATGTAAATCTTCACCAGTAAAAAAAAAATTTTTAACATAGGTTACAACCAAATGGAGAAAACTATTAAAATTCCAAGGTGAAATTCATGCATTAGCATCTACCAAAACACAGAGCAGCAAACTTCCACATTTTCACAAAACAGTGAGATTGCTTTCCTCAGGCAGGCTGAGAGAGGTCCAACATACAAGCAACAATGTTTTTTTCTAGATATAACATTATTAATGTTCTATGAATACTTAAAAAACATAAACAACAAATTCTACGTGATGTTTCCAACTACAGTTCTGATGATTCCTCAATTCCCCAAACTAACATATTTCTGAAGACCTATGCTTATCAATAAATAAGTGAGGAAGTGTTTTCTGTTCTGAAAATGCAATGCTTGCAATTCTTCACAGTCAAGTCAGACATTTGAAATGATTACTAAGATTGTGCTTCCACTTCCATTTTTACTTTATGATTTGCTGGATGATTAAGTGTATGACTTTCAACCTAGTAATACTAAACAGCCTCTTTATGAGGAGTATTCCAGCTATGTACACTGTCCAGTCCCTTCAGATCTTTAAGATCCTTTCCAACCCAAACCATTCTGTGATTCTACAATTCTACAATTCTATGGATCATTGTAATTTCTGGGCACATTATAGTGAAATCATGCATCTTTGCATGTGGCAGGATGTTCCCTCTGGTAGTTTATTAAAAAAAAATGGCTATCAATTCTTAAGAGACTGATTTTTTATACATGTTGCTGTCTATATGCAATTTAATCTGTCTGCTGCTTCAGAGTTAGTCAGGGCTCTGAAAGGTCGAAGAACAGGAGAGGTTTTTGTTCCCACTGGCTTGCAGTGAGAAAACTTATCTGCCCTGTCACAACTTTGCACTCTTCTCTTCCCAGATCCCTGCCTCTCTCTTACCGGTGCACATCCTGTGCTTTCCCACCTTTTTCCTAGGAGGTTGCTTTTTTCTACACCATTGATACTGCCTTGCTCCTCAGCCTTGTATATGTTATTTTTCTTTTTTTTTTTCATTTTTGTTTTGATTTCTTTCTTCCTCTTCCTCCTGTCGTTCCTCATACTTTATGTTTACACCCATCCTTTCTACCCCATCAGTACCCTGCACCTGCACAGCTCTGAATAGACTTGTGAGAAAACTTTTAAAAGACCATTTCGGTCTATAGTACAAGAGGCACTTGCTCAGCACAAACAACTTTTTTTCCTGTATCACAGGTCTCAAAGGATAGTGATAGCTTCACTCCTTGCTGTGACATTTCACCTGGGTGAAGCACGAAGACCTGCTCTGCAAGGGACCATGAAAGCTGAGCAGGGAAGGTCCCAGGAGAGCCTTAAAAGGTTCCTCCTGGGATCCAAGATTCTGACAAAGGTCTCTGTGTAATAGCACACAACCTGCTTGAGTCATTCTAACACTCCATCTCTGCAGAGGAGACAAGAAGCTTTCCACTCCAGGACATGCCTTGGCTGCTTCACGCAGAGATACCTACAGCACTTTCTATGACTTGCTGAAATACCAAATGCTTTGCTAGGTGTGGTGCATCTATTTCACTCTGACCTGATTACAGGCCTGAAGTCTGAGTAGCTGGCAGTTTCCATTCTTTGCAGTGCACTGCCTGCACGACATTTGACAAAAGGGAATTGACAGTCTATCAAAACACAGAGCCCAGGGAAAGATGACAAATACTGCTCACAATAATTCTCTCCCTTGGGATCAGCAACATCTCCCTGTCACAAAGAGCACAGCAAGATCAGAAAATGCGCAGCAGGACCCCATCCCAAGTATTCCCATCCTTCTGACAGATCTGTCACACCACCAGCTGTGATATGCCCAGACTCAGCCTGCAACTGAACAACCCCAGAGAAGAATTTCACACCTTTTGCTTCAGCATATACAGTTTTCTCTGATAAATTAGTTTTGCGCTGTTAATGACAGCACTGGTTAGGAGACAACGTGTCACAAGCAGAGCATGATGGGTTTTCCTAGAGCAAAGCTGAAACACTGCCACAACAATCCCAACCAAACACAGGCTGGATGGGTGATGAGAATGCCTACCCCTGCAGAGAAATCCACCTGAAGAAACCTGGGAGGCCCAAGAATGAACTGCAGTCACGGTAAAAGTCCAAGCTCTTCAGCCCTCTGAGTGTCTCTCAAGGCTTTAAGAGCTCAGCCTTTTGGAGGATGGGAGTAGCAGAAATTGTAAGCATCTTGCATTTCTTTTAAGACTGTAAATGTCCTTAAATTTTTTAATTAGAATCTTAATCATTGCAGCATCTGTGTCATGCACCTAGAAGAAGCTAAGTCCTTCATGACTGCTGTTATCCTACAATATTTCTTTAGCATGCTCATTTTATCTCAAAAAGGGTATTACCTTTTTCTTTCATTGCTCTACACACAGTTTCTTGTCAATCTATTATTTGCTAGAAAATATACCTAGACAAGCCCCACGTAGATGGGGACAACTTTGTATGCAGTGTAGAAAATCATTCCTATCTGTAGTTTCTATAATTCAACGATTACTCTTGTCCTTCCTTGACCTAAATCTCAGGCAGCAGAGACCATGCAGGACTTGCCTAACAAGTAAATGTTGTTACCTATGTAAAAAAACAGACAATCTCTCTATATTTGATAGAAGATCTCTGCTCAAACCTAGAGCCATGAAACCATGTGTGTTGAATAGAAGCACACAGGAATTTATGCTAATAAAGAACAACACTATTGCCTTGGCCTAACTCAATACCAGTTCACTAGCTTCACACATTGATCCCTCCTTGGTTTTGTAGCACAATGTAATACTCTGTTTTCTAGGTTTTAAAAGTTCCTTCTTCTTCAGTAGTCCTCAATGAAATCATCCGAGCCTAGAGGTGAAGGTGTTTAAAATAGAATTTTCCTTAACACAGGTGAAGAGAGAGGTTCCAGAAGGAAACATCTTCAAAAACTTCAGCATTATTCAATTAATAGTATGTTAGTGTCTTTCCTGTCGGCATTCTGAATGCACAAAAAAGCAAAAGCCATCCAAGACAGCCAAGGTAACCTAGCAGCAACAGACTTGCAAAGCAGTAACACCAACATCATATGAATTTCATAAATGGAATATTCGAGGAAAAAAAAGCGCACTATTCTTCATCGAACATTTGGCTGAACAGTAGAGTTTAGTGATACACAGCACTGCTGGTGTCCAGCATTCAGATGGGTTCAAGAAAAGATTAGTCAAACTCAAGGAAGGAAAATCTGCTTAGGCCCAATTGGTAGACCACCCTGGACACCAGCTAATTAAAGGGGTGGGAAGACACAGTGCAGACGCATCACAGTATTCTTGCCCTTCTTTTATATTTTTCCTTGGCATTCGCTGCTGCCTAAAGGCCAGAGGCAGAATTCAGGCCCAGAATTCCTACAGCTGCAGTCTTCCACCCTCTATGCCTCTTCTTCCTCTGTGGATCTGAGGAAGGCTCATGGCCATTTTTTGTAGCATTTTAAATTATTGTTTGCATCTGCAATGTATTAGAAAAACTTGGCAGGACTGCTTTTAAAAAAAAAAATCTCAAATATGGAAGCTAAAACTTCCCTAAAATATGACAACTACTCCCATTAATTTTAAAACAAGAACAAAGAAGGTGTGTTTCAATGGAAACTGAAGTTCTAAACTAATGGACTGCCTTGTATAGATGTCAGGGTATCAGTTCAAGAAAACTCAATTTTCCTTAAAAGTAGCAAAAAGAAACAGCTGCACCTCCCAGCACACTTCAGTGGTGGGGCGGAGAAGCTACATCTCCGGGGAAGTCATCAGGCATACGCTCATTCTAATTTAATCATCATCATGGAGACTGGCAGCAAGGATAACTAGGCTGCCGAGCCTTCAGCCCTCCTAGAGGGAACAGGGTTCGTTCCCAACTGCCTGGTAACTGGAGTAGTTGACACCAGAGTGCCTGCATCTCCCTTAACACCCCGAGGTGTGTTCTCCCCCACTTTTTGTGCAGTGAGGTACTAGTGGTCCTCGCCCGCGCACCCTCTCCCAATCACCAATTCCCCACATCCAGGCTCATTCCTGTCTAGCCTGGGCTCAACCCCCTCCCCCTTCACATCTAGTTTAAAGCTCGATTTATGAGCTTGGCTAGGTTTCTGGCAAGGGCTTTAGCCCCCCTAGGAGACCCATGTGTCCCGCCCTTAGCGAGAAAGCCTGGGGGTGCGTGAGCCCCCCCATGATCAAAAAGGCCAAAGCCCCTCTCCTCGCACCAGGCTCGGAGCCAGGTATTAATCGAATTCTTCATCCTGGCTTCCCCCTCCTCTCTATTTAGCATTGGGATGGAGCAGAATACTACTTGTGCCCCAGAGCCCTCCATCACTTTCCCAATTGCCCTGAAGCCATTCTTGATGGCTTTGGCCTTTTTGTTTGTTAGGTCATCATTACCAGTTTGGACTACTATCAGAGGATAGTAGTCTGTCTCGTGAACCAGGGAAGGAAGTTTTCTAGCTACCTCCTTCCCTGATGCCCCCGGTAAGCAGCAGACCTCTCTGTGGAGCGGGTCCGGTCTGCAAATGGGTCCCTCCGTTCCTTTTAGGAGGGAGTCCCCTACAACAATCACCCTCCTCTTCTTCTTGATGGAGGATGTTTTTATCTTTTTCTGAGAATGGTGCAGCCTAGGGAAGGATTCTAGGCTGTGGGAGCCACCATCCTCATTCTCAGGGCTGGATTCCACCTGCAGCACCTGGTACTTGTTCGCCAGGGGGATCTGGGGCTTTGCTGTATGGGTGAGGGGAGTAGGTTTCCTTCCTCTGGCAGGAACTTGCTGCCATTCCCCATCTCTTGTTCCCCCAACCCTGCAGTTTGCAGGTGGATGATGTTCGGACACTCCAGCCCCAGCAGGCTGCTGAGTTTGTGAGAGGGCCCTGCTCCACTGGTCAATCTCCCTCTCACACTCCCTGATGGTCCTCAGTCTCTTCACCTCCTCTCTTAGCTCCTTCACCATGTGAAGGAGTTCCCCCACTCGAGCGCAGCTTTCACAAGTGGGGCCAGGACCAGAGGCACGAGCCGGTGGGGGGGGGGGGGCACCGCCTGCAGCCCAGGGTCTGGGTAGCTGCATGCACCCACTGTGGCTCTGTCTGGGTGGCAGCATCCACCCTGCCTGCTGCAGCACACGGAGCAGCTTTAGCCTTCTGACGGGTGGCCACCATGGTCTTCGGTGTCTTCTCTCTAGTCTCTAGGTCCTCTCTGCGCCCTGCCTTCTCGCCCTGCCCGCTCAAACTGCCGCTCAAACTGCCCCGCACCTCTTTGCCACGCTCCTCTTCGCCGTGCTCCCAGGGGCGCCGTTTAAATCTCCCGCGGTAGCTGCCGGGACCGCCCCCTCCCGTCAGGCACCGCGCGGGACCGGCGTGTAGGGGCTGTCAGGACCCCCGCCAGGGTTTTTTATTTTTCTGGGATTTTCCCGGCTCCGGGAAGCTCCCACCGCCTCAAAAAGTCCACCCCACCACAGAACTCACCGTCCTGCTGCTAGATGCTGCCTTCTCTTTCTCCCATGTTTTCACAGAGGCGTGGCTGCTCCCCCTCAGCTTTCACTCCCGCCTGCTCTGCCCCCTCCTGTGACCCATCCTCATCCTCATCTACCCCTGTCCCAGGAGCTGCTGGCTGTGGCTGGGTGCCCAGACATAGACCTTCTCCTCTCGCAGGCTGTCTCCCTATTGGCCCTGTTCCCCCATCCCCATGTGCAGGGGTGCTCAGGGAGGTTTCTGACATCGGCTGCTTTCCAAGGGACGTTGTTCCACATGGTTCTTCATGCTGTGCAGACAGGGGACGTGCTGTGCTCCACTCCCAGCCTGCCTCATCCGCTGGCACTGGCCTTCTTTCCTCGCACCCCAGTGCCGTCTCCCAGTTTGCCCCTTGCCTGCTGTCCATGGCTCCATTTGCCACACCTCCTTCCCCATCCCTCCCAGTCTCCCAGGCTGTGCCCCTTTCCTCAGCTGACACCCCTTCAGGAGCTGCTGCCTCCATCACACTCAGTCCCCTCCACGCCACTCCCACCACCTTCGCCTGCACCACCGCCCCTCCATCCACCCTGCCGCACCTTGCCATCTCCTGTCCCGCTGCTGTCTCAGCCAGAGTCCCTAGCCCAGCCCGGCCACCCACCACAGCAAAGGCCACCAGCCTTGCCTCCCCCATCCTGCCCACACTCAGAACTGCGGCAGGCAGAGCTGCTCCATCCATCACCCCCTCATCAGAAAACTTCTCCTTCCTTCTCTCTTTTGCACCGTCCAGTGATCCCTCCTTCCCATCTACCAGCTCACTTGGACCTGCTGCTCCACTTATAGTCCCCTCTCTGCCTCCTGACTCTGTTCTGCCTTTCTCTGCAAATAAACCCAACACCTCTCCAACAAGTCTTTCTTCCATTGCATGCTCTTTCTTTGCTTTGCTGCCTAGAGATGGGGTTCCACTTGAACATGTTTCTGCTAAGCCCTCCTCCTCCCCAGCTGCTGTGGTCTCCTCCAATGGAGAAGACACTTCACTTATAGGATTTCCTCCAGCATCCACCAGTGCCTTGAATCCAGGTGCTACCTGCCACAGGGAACCCTTCTCAGAATCCACAGACTCCTTCACTGCATCCTCTGCACTGAGAGAGTTCCTTTCTACCTCTGATGCCTTGTCAGTCTCAGATGTTGCAGCTCCTATGGCAGCTTCCCCCATTTCGATCTGCTCTTCCCCTGCTGCTTTCAGCTGTGAAAACTCATTTGGTTTCACAAAGTCTACTCCCCTAAGTGTTGCTTCTCCTGTGTGAAAATTGGTATCCCCTAGTGTTTCCAGAAGAACCTCAGGCTTCTCCGCATCCTCGTCCCTTTCAGAAATGGCTTCCTCTACAGCCTCATCTCCTTCAGGGCCAACTACCCTGGTAATATCTTCTGCCACACGAGCGTCCTCCACAGCCTCATCTCCTTCAGGGCCAACTACCCTGGTAATATCTTCTGCCACACGAGCGTCCTCCACAGCCTCCTCTCCCTCAGATACAGCATCCGCCACAATGTCTTTCCCTGCAGAACCACCCTCCTCCATAGCCTCCTCTGCCTCAGACACCATCGCATCCACCACCTTCTCCATCAGAGGCTCTGTGGCCCCCACGGCTTCCTTTGCTTCAGAGACCTCTTCTGCAGCCTCTTTTCCCTCAGAGACTTCCACAGCCTCCTCTGCCTCAGACACCATCTCATCCACCACCTTCTCCATCAGAGGCTCTGTGGCCCCCACGGCTTCCTTTGCTTCAGAGACCTCTTCTGCAGCCTCTTTTCCCTCAGAGACTTCCACAGCCTCCTCTGCCTCAGACACCATCTCATCCACCACCTTCTCCATCAGAGGCTCTGTGGCCCCCATGGCTTCCTTTGCTTCAGAGACCTCTTCTGCAGCCTCTTTTCCCTCAGAGACTTCCACAGCCTCCTCTGCCTCAGACACCATCTCATCCACCACCTTCTCCATCAGAGGCTCTGTGGCCTCCACAGCTTCCTTTGCTTCAGAGACCTCTTCTGAAGCCTCTTTTCCCTCAGAGACTTCCGCAGCCACCTCTGCCCTCTCAGACACCACTCCATCTGCCTCCCTGCATAGCAGTGCCCCTGCCAGCTCCTTTCCCGTAGGTGTCTGCACTCCCAGTGCTGCCTCACTCTCCGTCCCCTCCATCAAAACTTCCTGCTCCCCGCATGCCACCTCTACACCAGACTCCATTCCCTTCCCTGTCCCCATGCCTTTGGGATCTTCTTCTGCCATGGTGCTGTCCTCAGGAGCAGATTCCTCCACCGCAAGCTGACCCTCCACCAGCATCACAGCTACTGTGTCTTCCTTGGGAAGAAAATCTCCCATCCGTGCCATTTCTTCTCCTGCCTCTTCAGTGCAAACATCTCCTCCCTCAGTAACAAAATCTTCCTTCTCAAGTGCTTCTCTCTCGTCTATCATGTGCCCTTCTCGTACCACTTGTTCTGCTGCCTTCTGCACATCAAGTGTTCTTGTTCCTTCTGCCAAGAAAGCTCCATCTGCCGCTATTAAGAATTAATCAAAACATTAGTTTTATTGAGAACTGTGTTAGCATTAAGGCTGGTTTATGGGGTTATTATTAAAGATTCTGTCTCTCCCAAGCAATGAAGGTACATCAGCATGGTGATGAGAAGAAAACTTGCTGTGCTACTTCTCATCACGCACCTGTGTTCTGTTCTACTGCTGCCATTCTGGCATCTGGCATAACTAATTTGAGGAAAAATGTTGATGCATGACCAGCTATCAAGTCTGACAGTTCGGCCTGCCTTGCCTAGTCTCCCTCCCTCCCTCACCTGCCTAGCGGGAAGCTCAGGTGTGTGTATGAAATAGCTCTAAGCTTGACAGCAACATTCAAAAATTAAGAAATAGGTGGTAAATTGCTGTTGTAAAACATGCACACACAGGAAGAATACTACTCAGTTGTTCATGCAAAATGGATAATTGCTTCCCACGGGTTCTGTGATTACATCAAGGGAAATAATTCCTGCCCCCTGGGAATTTTACAGCAATTCCTCCATTGAACCGGGTGCTCCAGGGTCTGTCCCTGAGCAGGCACCCTGCAGTCTGTACTGCGGCACCGCTGCTTGGCACAAATGTGGAAGGTTCCTATTCTTTAGAAAATGAGAAGTCTTGTGTCACTGAAAGGAGCGAGGATCCATGTCTTCCCCGATTTGTCTCTGATTTCTGCCTGGCGCTCCCAGATCTCAGTGCCTGCTGGCATGTGTGTGGCAGCTGATGATGCTCATCACACTCCATGTGCCTTCCATAGAGTTGGCTTCATTCGCTTGCTGGGAACCTTCAGATTTGCAGTTAGGTACAAGATTTTATCAGGTTACAGTGTTTCTGGTATTTCTTTTCTCAAAATCTCTTTGTACCATTGGATTGTTTGAGCATTTCGATAGAAAGAAGTGGTGTAAATGTTGCTGTCAAGGGAATGTAAAGGCCTGATTTTCTACCCATTGCAAAAAGAAGGAATGCCGAGGGAGTTAGGAAGATTCACCAGGAGATGGTTAGGTGGACATAAGGAAAAAGTTCTTCACCTAGAGGGTGGTGGAGCACTGGATCAGCTCCCCAGGGAAGCAGTCATGGCACCAAGGCTGACAATATCTAAGAAGCATTTGGGCGACTCCTTCAGACACATGGTATATACACAAAAGCACAGCGTCCAAATTGTCCAGCTGCTACTATTGGACTGAGTCTAATGCAACAGATTTTGCAAGTCCCTGTAAAAGACATGATTTGTTCACTTTGTCTAAAAGAAATCAAAGGCTGTGCTGTGTGTGGCATAACTATTTATAATCATTAGCCAGAGTAAATTAACTTTGCTGTGTGTGAGATTTCCCAATCGTCAATTATGCCAACTGCCAACAGGGAGATGAGTTTGGGAGACAAACAGCATGGAGATCAAGTCTGCAGTGCAGCTTCATTCCTAGTCTGTCATTCGCATCCTATGCAAACAGTCCCATCCTACCTGTCTTGACAATACATTTCCCAGGGAGGCCCCATGCTACCTGAAAGCAAAGAGAAACTCACTAGATTCCTGCTTTCTGCAGCTGTTGTCTTGACTGGTAGCCAATTTTTTCATGGCCTGGATTCCTTACCTATGGCCACTATGACTACCAAAGAAAGTATTAATTTTACATGACTACAGAACCTAGCTAGTGATCACCCAATTTTATACAAGTTAGGAAAGAGAAGAGCACAAGGAGTGTTTGATAGCCTAGAAAGGAAAGGGAAAGGGCAAATACTTCTATAAAAAGATTTCAGGGGAATAAGATTTAATCCACATTCCTGATCAACAGCCAATCTCACCTTCTTTGGCACCACAGTCTGTATTTGTTATGTTCTCTTCTTCCTCATCTGCGTGGGAATCGCTAGGTTCAGGTTCAGAATTCACATGAAGATCATTTCCAATCACCTTTGCTAGTTCCTCCTGGATTGGCTTGCAACCTAACACAAAATTAAAAAAAGAGGAAGCATGAAAGAAACCATTAAAAAGCAAAAGGGGAGAAGAAGGCACGCAGCTACCTCAGCTTGGTTTAAAATTTAGAAATTTAATATTAGGGCAAACTCAATTTGAGCCATGTAAATCTTCACCAGTAAAAAAAAAATTTTTAACATAGGTTACAACCAAATGGAGAAAACTATTAAAATTCCAAGGTGAAATTCATGCATTAGCATCTACCAAAACACAGAGCAGCAAACTTCCACATTTTCACAAAACAGTGAGATTGCTTTCCTCAGGCAGGCTGAGAGAGGTCCAACATACAAGCAACAATGGTTTTTTCTAGATATAACATTATTAATGTTCTATGAATACTTAAAAAACATAAACAACAAATTCTACGTGATGTTTCCAACTACAGTTCTGATGATTCCTCAATTCCCCAAACTAACATATTTCTGAAGACCTATGCTTATCAATAAATAAGTGAGGAAGTGTTTTCTGTTCTGAAAATGCAATGCTTGCAATTCTTCACAGTCAAGTCAGACATTTGAAATGATTACTAAGATTGTGCTTCCACTTCCATTTTTACTTTATGATTTGCTGGATGATTAAGTGTATGACTTTCAACCTAGTAATACTAAACAGCCTCTTTATGAGGAGTATTCCAGCTATGTACACTGTCCAGTCCCTTCAGATCTTTAAGATCCTTTCCAACCCAAACCATTCTGTGATTCTACAATTCTACAATTCTATGGATCATTGTAATTTCTGGGCACATTATAGTGAAATCATGCATCTTTGCATGTGGCAGGATGTTCCCTCTGGTAGTTTATTAAAAAAAAAATGGCTATCAATTCTTAAGAGACTGATTTTTTATACATGTTGCTGTCTATATGCAATTTAATCTGTCTGCTGCTTCAGAGTTAGTCAGGGCTCTGAAAGGTCGAAGAACAGGAGAGGTTTTTGTTCCCACTGGCTTGCAGTGAGAAAACTTATCTGCCCTGTCACAACTTTGCACTCTTCTCTTCCCAGATCCCTGCCTCTCTCTTACCGGTGCACATCCTGTGCTTTCCCACCTTTTTCCTAGGAGGTTGCTTTTTTCTACACCATTGATACTGCCTTGCTCCTCAGCCTTGTATATGTTATTTTTCTTTTTTTTTTCATTTTTGTTTTGATTTCTTTCTTCCTCTTCCTCCTGTCGTTCCTCATACTTTATGTTTACACCCATCCTTTCTACCCCATCAATACCTTGCACCTGCACAGCTCTGAATAGACTTGTGAGAAAACTTTTAAAAGACCATTTCGGTCTATAGTACAAGAGGCACTTGCTCAGCACAAACAACTTTTTTTCCTGTATCACAGGTCTCAAAGGATAGTGATAGCTTCACTCCTTGCTGTGACATTTCACCTGGGTGAAGCACGAAGACCTGCTCTGCAAGGGACCATGAAAGCTGAGCAGGGAAGGTCCCAGGAGAGCCTTAAAAGGTTCCTCCTGGGATCCAAGATTCTGACAAAGGTCTCTGTGTAATAGCACACAACCTGCTTGAGTCATTCTAACACTCCATCTCTGCAGAGGAGACAAGAAGCTTTCCACTCCAGGACATGCCTTGGCTGCTTCACGCAGAGATACCTACAGCACTTTCTATGACTTGCTGAAATACCAAATGCTTTGCTAGGTGTGGTGCATCTATTTCACTCTGACCTGATTACAGGCCTGAAGTCTGAGTAGCTGGCAGTTTCCATTCTTTGCAGTGCACTGCCTGCACGACATTTGACAAAAGGGAATTGACAGTCTATCAAAACACAGAGCCCAGGGAAAGATGACAAATACTGCTCACAATAATTCTCTCCCTTGGGATCAGCAACATCTCCCTGTCACAAAGAGCACAGCAAGATCAGAAAATGCGCAGCAGGACCCCATCCCAAGTATTCCCATCCTTCTGACAGATCTGTCACACCACCAGCTGTGATATGCCCAGACTCAGCCTGCAACTGAACAACCCCAGAGAAGAATTTCACACCTTTTGCTTCAGCATATACAGTTTTCTCTGATAAATTAGTTTTGCGCTGTTAATGACAGCACTGGTTAGGAGACAACGTGTCACAAGCAGAGCATGATGGGTTTTCCTAGAGCAAAGCTGAAACACTGCCACAACAATCCCAACCAAACACAGGCTGGATGGGTGATGAGAATGCCTACCCCTGCAGAGAAATCCACCTGAAGAAACCTGGGAGGCCCAAGAATGAACTGCAGTCACGGTAAAAGTCCAAGCTCTTCAGCCCTCTGAGTGTCTCTCAAGGCTTTAAGAGCTCAGCCTTTTGGAGGATGGGAGTAGCAGAAATTGTAAGCATCTTGCATTTCTTTTAAGACTGTAAATGTCCTTAAATTTTTTAATTAGAATCTTAATCATTGCAGCATCTGTGTCATGCACCTAGAAGAAGCTAAGTCCTTCATGACTGCTGTTATCCTACAATATTTCTTTAGCATGCTCATTTTATCTCAAAAAGGGTATTACCTTTTTCTTTCATTGCTCTACACACAGTTTCTTGTCAATCTATTATTTGCTAGAAAATATACCTAGACAAGCCCCACGTAGATGGGGACAACTTTGTATGCAGTGTAGAAAATCATTCCTATCTGTAGTTTCTATAATTCAACGATTACTCTTGTCCTTCCTTGACCTAAATCTCAGGCAGCAGAGACCATGCAGGACTTGCCTAACAAGTAAATGTTGTTACCTATGTAAAAAAACAGACAATCTCTCTATATTTGATAGAAGATCTCTGCTCAAACCTAGAGCCATGAAACCATGTGTGTTGAATAGAAGCACACAGGAATTTATGCTAATAAAGAACAACACTATTGCCTTGGCCTAACTCAATACCAGTTCACTAGCTTCACACATTGATCCCTCCTTGGTTTTGTAGCACAATGTAATACTCTGTTTTCTAGGTTTTAAAAGTTCCTTCTTCTTCAGTAGTCCTCAATGAAATCATCCGAGCCTAGAGGTGAAGGTGTTTAAAATAGAATTTTCCTTAACACAGGTGAAGAGAGAGGTTCCAGAAGGAAACATCTTCAAAAACTTCAGCATTATTCAATTAATAGTATGTTAGTGTCTTTCCTGTCGGCATTCTGAATGCACAAAAAAGCAAAAGCCATCCAAGACAGCCAAGGTAACCTAGCAGCAACAGACTTGCAAAGCAGTAACACCAACATCATATGAATTTCATAAATGGAATATTCGAGGAAAAAAAAGCGCACTATTCTTCATCGAACATTTGGCTGAACAGTAGAGTTTAGTGATACACAGCACTGCTGGTGTCCAGCATTCAGATGGGTTCAAGAAAAGATTAGTCAAACTCAAGGAAGGAAAATCTGCTTAGGCCCAATTGGTAGACCACCCTGGACACCAGCTAATTAAAGGGGTGGGAAGACACAGTGCAGACGCATCACAGTATTCTTGCCCTTCTTTTATATTTTTCCTTGGCATTCGCTGCTGCCTAAAGGCCAGAGGCAGAATTCAGGCCCAGAATTCCTACAGCTGCAGTCTTCCACCCTCTATGCCTCTTCTTCCTCTGTGGATCTGAGGAAGGCCCATGGCCATTTTTTGTAGCATTTTAAATTATTGTTTGCATCTGCAATGTATTAGAAAAACTTGGCAGGACTGCTTTTAAAAAAAAATCTCAAATATGGAAGCTAAAACTTCCCTAAAATATGACAACTACTCCCATTAATTTTAAAACAAGAACAAAGAAGGTGTGTTTCAATGGAAACTGAAGTTCTAAACTAATGGACTGCCTTGTATAGATGTCAGGGTATCAGTTCAAGAAAACTCAATTTTCCTTAAAAGTAGCAAAAAGAAACAGCTGCACCTCCCAGCACACTTCAGTGGTGGGGCGGAGAAGCTACATCTCCGGGGAAGTCATCAGGCATACGCTCATTCTAATTTAATCATCATCATGGAGACTGGCAGCAAGGATAACTAGTTGTACCCAATGCAGGATCCTCTAGGATCTCTGTTGCAATGGATTTCAGGCACAAATTACCTGGCAGCCAACACCCAGTTACGAATCTCAGGCACTTCCAGCTTTTACTGGCTTTGCACCTCTGTTCAAATGAGACGTATGTTTAGACTCCCAGAAAGCACCATCACTCCTGAAGCATACAAACAAGCAAGTTCAGTGACAGAACAACTCAAATATGCAGTTTACATATTGTACTACAGGAATTGTCAGTGATTCTTTCCAATTTATTCACCTGCTTATGGCCTACGGGGATCTGAATGCCAAAGTCTGTCTTATACAGTCTTGATTCATGTCCGATTCATAACATTGTATGCAAAAATAACATCTTTGGCACCTGAGTATTATTCCAAAACTGTGCTGAACTGACCCAAGGGGCCTAATGAACTCAGATAGTCTTGACCAAGTGTAACGATACACTGAACTAAGATGAAACAGAATCTGTCCACAGCATATACTTATAAAACTCCAGGTCCTATTACTATTAGCAAGTCAGTTCTACTGTAGCAGCACTCACCTATTACAAGTGGATTAGTGCACCGATTACGGAAACAAAACACAAAAACATAGTGTGTATGCCCAAAAGCTTGCTGTCTAAAATCTTGGTCCACCAATACTAACACACGAGCTCAAGTGAAAGCAAGGGAGTTCTTAAAAAAAAAGTACAGGTCAAAGGCTCAGCAGATGAATTCAAGGCACAGTAAATGCACGGAGCACATGGAATTTCAGGTTACAAGGAGATGAAAGTTGAAGCTAGCAGCAGTTAAAGTTAAATTCCACAGAGACACAGGGCGCAGGTAATCTCCAGGTGGTCATAGGTTTATGTTTGTCTCTAGGACAGAACTGTAGGTTCTGTAGGTAACAGATCTAAAAAACAGCACAGCTCTGTTATCCCCTGCAAGCCAAGAGAAAACAAGTTACTATCAACAGCACAATGTCCCAGTAATGCTTCCCATGAAGACCTACTTTGCCAGATCAAACTGGCAAACGTCCCTCTGGACAGGACACGGCTCTAGCTGCAGAGATCAAGTCACAGGGTGTTTATGTAACTACGCTTATACAAAGTTGGCAAATCGCACCCAGGTATAAGCCTCGCCAGTCCAGATGGCAACTCAGTTTTAAAGCAATGGGAAACACGTCACGCTTTAGGGCTAAGAAATAGAACAGCTAAGGAACTCCCAGAACAGTTTTCATGTGCCTAGCATGATTTAACACAGATGAGAGCTAGAAACAGAATATAAAGATAGCAGCAGGGCTGCTTTGAATGCAAGCTATGAGTACAGCTACGCCACCAAAGGGGGACAGACCAAGGCTGGATTCGCTGCAATCTGTTACAACCTCAGGATCACACTTCCACACCCTGTCTCAGCGACAATTAAGTTCACACCAGTTCCCTGCCCTCAGCACATGCTCTGCATGCACAGCATTGGATGCTGGAGGATCTGCAAGGGGCCTCAACATCAATTCCATCACACAGGAAGGAGCACTGAGGACATCAATGACGCATTTTGTGTGCTGTGCTTGACTCCATGAGTAGATGCAAAACAAACCTGCACTTAAAATGAACACATCTTGTGGACTAAATTGCTTATGAAGTGACATCTTAACATAAAAAGATATTATTACAAAGGGGGAAATATTAAAAATGAACAAATAGGAAAAAGGAATAAAAGATCACAGAATCACACAGAATCACAGAGTCACTAGGTTGAAAAAGATCTCTTAGATCATCGAGTCCAACCATTCCTATCATCACTCCTATTTCATCGCAGATCATAGGCAGTTTGTGTTCAATCACAAGAAAATATAAATTAAGATTATTTTCGATCACTGCTGTGATTTTATAAGCAAGGATTTTTCAAACCTCATTTGAATTTCTGTTGGATTTTATACTCTATAGAAAGACTGCATCTTTCTTGCAGCCTCAACCTTCTCACAAACAGTTATATTACCTTTATTTAATTCACCGGGAAACAAAAATGTGAATGTAACATTTCCATTTAACTCGAGAAACAGTTTGCACAATAGGACTGTCAAATGTAAGGAAGATAAAGCAATTAATTTTAAACTAGCAGTAAATGGAGAAGTCTTGGTACATTATGACAAGCAAGAGGCATGTAAGTCAGCTCAGGATCTAACAAAGCCATTGAGGAGAAATGTTAGAGGGCAATAAACCCCTGTTCTAGAAGGAAAAGACACTCCTGACTTATTCACTGTGTGGTGGATGGAATTTCATTGTTTGCCTAATAAATGAGAAACTCCCTGCAAGTTTTCTCTGGGATAATTTATGAAGATGTATGACTTGGACTGCATGAAGGTCAATATTTAAAACACTAGACATTAGAAGTGCTGACCCAAAAAAAGTGAATGGCGGGAAACGCTATTTATTCTACAGAAAAATGATTCCAGAGCAGTTTAATCTTTCTGAATTAATAGTGACTGCCTTGGACACTTCACTGCACACTTTTGTACCTACATTTGGATCAAGAACCATGGACTATCTCACTGACTCCAGCTCTTGCTCATTAACAGCCAGTCTTGAAGAATGATCCTCCCAAACCGCCTGACCGCTGCAGGAGAACAGTCAGCTGAGCTGACAGCATTTCCTCCCAGGGCCAGGACTGAGTCAGTCATGCACCCAAGGGCACAGCTGAGGTTCTGACTATTCAGGGCCATTAAAGACAGCACTTCTAAAATACAAGATGGGATGTTGGGTTTCCTGGTGACTCCTTGGATATAAGCGCAAATCCTCAGGAAGCGTAAGTAGTCACAGCTTCTCAGGTGTCAGCGACCATCGACCTGAAGTGCTGATCTGCCCCAAGTATTTAGAGCTAATTTTCTGACTGGCTCCATCTCCGTTTCTGTAACTAAATAGTTCAGCAGGGCCTGCTGTGGACTGGCACATGCTTACATGGCCAGTGGGTTTGGCTGCATTTCAGTGACAGATGGCAGAATTAAGAACAGATAAAATGTCCATCTTTTACAAATTCAGTAGGAATTGCATGAGTTTCCTACACAGACTCAACATCCATACTGGACATGCACAAAATGTAAAGTATGCATTAGGTCAACTTCTCTAAGATTCATTATGAAAAAAACTAACCTTGTTTATCATCCTCTGACGCACTGTCACTTTCATCTTTCTCACTGTCAGAGGCCCGCGTTGCCTTCTGTGATAAGTTACTCTCCTTTCCGTAGTCTAAATCAAGGTTTTTATCATCTGAAGATGACCTTGAAACTCCATTCATCTGCTCGCCAGTTTGTTCCTCATCACCTTCTTCATCTGCTTCAAAATCTTCCTCATACTCTAAAATAAAACAATCATTCTGTGAGACAGGAAATGGAATTCACAACTAATGAAGTTCTCTTTAAGCAAACAGAAGTTAGCTTCAGTAATCTCCTTTTGCCTTTGCATTTGCTCTTTTTAAAGGCATTAGAGAATCTAAGACTACAGATAGGAATCATAGGAGCACACTATCATCAAAGAAGTATCATGTTCTTCACAGACAGAGTAGCAAAAATGTAATAAAGTTACTGAATGATGCACCAAGTATGATTAACACATTAAAAACAAAACAAACAAAATCAGTAGCCACTGAAAGGATCAGAAAAATTAAGAGCTGGGCAAAGTCAAAAGTAAAATGCAAGATATTTTCATTACAGCAGAAAAATCTGTTGTGATGAAAAAAAAATACAAGTAATGGAGAAAGCTGGAGAAAGCTAACATATTGTAGCACAAAGTAAGATAAATGTGGATTGACATGGCTAATTAGTAACAAAGTGACTTACAAACTAAATGAATTAATTAAATCCAGCCAAAGGCTTCTGCAGAGGAATAGTCTGTTATCACATTACTCTAATCTCCTCACTCAGGTCCCAAGTGAAATCCTAAAACAAATGACGCTACCGCAGAATTAGCATTCTTACATCAACAAGGTCTAGATTTCATTCCAAGCTACCAGCCTGATGAGTTGTAATGTTTGATAGATGACTTTGCTCAGATCTACAGGTAAAGACTTTCTTCACGCATACGCATAGAAGAACCTTTCTCTTTCCAGCCAAGGCTGCACTGTTTGAAATCTCAGGCACCAGCAGACACAGGGATGTCAGTGATTTCCACTTAAAATTCAGTCATTCCACGGCTACAGTGAGCTCACCGCACATAGAGCAGCGAGGCCACAAAGCTAAATTGTGAGGGAGAGCTGCCACTGCTGACACACCAGCTGTCCCTCAGGGCCATCATTTCTCACCTTTCCAATTTTATTGCTCATCTCTTTTTCTTCCCATCAATGCTTCTCAAGTACTGAAGTGACAGAATGCCAAGGACAGAAATGAAGAGTATCTGATGCAGAACCAATTAGGCAAATAAACAATTACCCAGACAGTGAGAATTAAGGGAATAAGGAGATTCATTTTCTGTATAAAAAATCATTTGAGATTCCAACTGCGTTGTTGGAACTGAGGCCTCCTTAGGTACCTGTCAGAAAGGTGCCCACCTCCTGGAAGGAAAAAGGCGTGATTAATCACAAACACACATCCACAGGGATTAATGAGGAAGCTAAGCAGTAGCACTGCAGAATTACAAAAGTAAAAATAGGAATAGGAAGTAAAAATTAAAATCTCTCTCTAAATTTGACTTTCTCTGAAAAAGGCATTATAATAAGGAGCAAGTCAAGGCACAGCCTGAGCTCACCACCTCTCCCACAGGGGCAGGCAGAGTTGGAGGCAGCCTGCTGGCCACAGCGACTGGCCTGAGGTGGCACTGGGAAATGGCACATCCTGAGCATGCAGCTGGACCTGCCATGCATCATTTTTATATCACAAATATTTTATACCACAAATATCTTTGTTTGCCACAAGAAACAGCCCTGGACAAACTTCAGCAAGGGCAGCCTCTCTCCAGTCTTTTTTTTTGTTTTAAATCTCTGTCAACTGAAACAAGATGGGATTCAGGCAAAAAGGGCAAGGTCAGCCAGTTACAACAGGCAATGGGAGCACTCAGTAAAGGGAAAGGACGATAGCCCCAGCAGGGCCAGAGCAGAGAACACAAGAAAGGCAAGCGGTAGACCTGAAGAAGGAACAAATGCTCAGATAAGGAAGCTGGAGGCTTGGGCAAGTGTCAGGTAAATGGTGCTTGGGGCAGTGCAGTGGAGAAAGGACTTGTAAGAGGCTTAGGTGAACAAAGCATTGCACTCCCACTGGCAACAGGAGAAAAGACCAAAATAGTTCATCTGGAGTTAAATCTTGCTGATTTTTTGATGCTATGTGCTCTTCCCACTTTCCCTCCCCTTATACACCCAGTATTCAGCCTCCTCCCCTTCACAGTTTGTCACTCCCATCCATTTCGCATCAGGCAGCAGGAGATTTTCTACCTCCTGCCCCTATGGTCACGCTCTTCTCTCCATTCATCTTATGCTGATGCCCTGTCTCCCTTAGGAGCTCACCTCAGAATCACACCCAGTCCCTTTTCTTCCTTCTTCTCTACTTCTCCTCCACCTGCTGCTGTTGTCCTTCTTCACTGCTGTCCCTCCACTGTGCCCCATGTGCCCCATGTTCCTCCTGCCTTCCCACCTACCTCAGGCTCCTCTTTCAGCCTCTCAGACCCTCCTTACTCATTTTCTTAGCTCTTGCAAAACCCTCTCATCCTTTTGCTTGGCCAAAAGGAGTCCCACCGATTTTTTTGCCCCGACACTACCATCACCACATTTCTCGCACATGAGATGTCCTAAGAGAGGATGTTCCAGGTGGAGTTGGAGGCCCACAATCCCATCCCTTCTCCAGAACCATCCTCTCCCATTTTTCATCCTCTTCTTTTGTTTTTGAATACCGTACCGTATTTCCCGGTGCCTTCCTGACTATCTTCACTCTCATAACCACATATTTTCTTTTCTTCCTTTCTGTACTCATGTCTGGTCTCCATTTTGTCCTCACTAGTTTCCACACTCTCTTCATAACATGGTGAGATGACTAACACTGAATCTTTGCTTGATTTCTGCTCGATACTGCTTTCACTTGGCTCACTCTGCACTTCATCTCTCCAGGAATCTACATGCTTTTCCTCATTGTTCTCCATCTTTGTCTTGGGAGGGGATGGCTTTTTGTCCAGACCCATTGCAAAAATGCACCTATTAAAAAAAAACAAGGAGAACTGGGAAGTATCACATTTTTCTTTCTGTGAACAATGGAAGGGCAGCAGACACAGCTGTTTAGCTCTTTATCAGAAGTAAAACCAGATATTTATCTGCCTTTGCATTGCCACTCAGATAACAGGGTTACTGATAATGGCTTATTTGGAGAAGGACCCTAAAGTCCTCAAGTGCTCCACAAACATAGAGGCAGCTCCTGCTTTAAGGAGAGTAACATTATCTGCACTTAAAGGCAACAATTGAAACATAAACAGATTAAAATTGAAATTATCAAAACTGTCCATTAATCTCAAGCTACACCAAACATGATCTGTGAAGATATAATCGCGGAGAAAGGCAGAAGAATCACAGAATCACAGAATAACCAGGTTGGAAGAGACCCACCGGATCACCGAGTCCAACCGTTCCTACCAAACACTAAACCATATCCCTCAGCACCTCGTCCACCCGTGCCTTAAACACCTCCAGGGAAGGTGACTCAACCACCTCCCTGGGCAGCCTGTTCCAGTGCCCAATGACCCTTTCTGTAAAGAATTTTTTCCTAACGTCTAGCCTAAACCTCCCCTGTCGGAGCTTGAGGCCATAAGAGCTCATATAAGAGGCAGGTTTGCTCCAAATCCTGCTGTAACATCAAGTAAAGCAATAACTCAGGTTTTGTGGCCAACACTTGTTGGTTCTTTTGTTTTTAATTTCTCTAATAACTGTGGGGGGGAATGGGAGATTGAAATTTAATTCTTTTCAGTTTCTCTTCTGTTTTTCCTACCTAACAGAAATGTAAACAGCTAGAAAACAAAGCATTTGAATGGCCTTTTGAGAGTGTTCCTCTTCTATAACC
This sequence comes from Phaenicophaeus curvirostris, assembly GCF_032191515.1. NCBI lineage: Eukaryota > Metazoa > Chordata > Aves > Cuculiformes > Cuculidae > Phaenicophaeus > Phaenicophaeus curvirostris. Next base: position 2,096,495 of record NC_091399.1, on the reverse strand, counting down.
TGGAGTCACAACTTGTACAGTCAGGAGGCTCATGTAAGAGGCCAGAGTTCCTACTCCTGATTCACTTTACCTGCAAATGCCAAGAGCCACCCCCTAAGCCCTGCAAGCATCAGGATGCTATCAAAACTGCTTTTTTATGTAAGGCTTCATTGCAATTACCCTCACGTTCCAGCTGTTCACAAACTACAGTGAAATTCACAACAATCAGTCTAGAAATCCTTTCAGTTTGTGGGCATGAAATGTAAACGTGACAATGTGACAATTTCTGATAAAGGTCCTACCTTTCAATTATTTGTTCGTGGTATTTTTTTCAGGGACCTTTGAGATAGTGAAGCACTTTTACTGTAGAGAAATGCTGGACCCAGGCAGCAAAAAACTCTCTGTGCAAGGATCACAGCATCAGCATAGAAATCACTGCAGTGTCCCCTCTTTGTGAATCAAAGCCTTAACCCAACAGGGAAAATCAACTAGGATCTTTACTGAGAATCAGAGTGGGTATTTAACATGTGGATGTGGTCCAACACGCAAAATAGGAGTCAAACATAACTGCGTCCAAATAATTGCCATTTATGGAGAGTATCTGGTTAATGGAGATGATTTTTAGTCACCAGGCAAGGTTGGCTGGACTGGCAAGAAATAGGAAAACTGAGATATCACTAAGATTAAGAGGGGAAAAAGAACAGAAACTGAGGATGACTCAGGAAGATATTAATTCCTGGAAGATTATATTCATTACGAAAATTCACTTCAAGTCTCTCTAGAAATCACAGAGAAGCTGAGATTTGGGCATTTCCTAAACTCTTTTGGTACTATATCCGTTCTGAATGCAGACACTTTTCACTACTTTGAACATACTAAGGAATTCACTTAAAGAAACCATGTTCAGTCTTAGATTGGAGTGGATAAAGCATGGTACAATAAAGCAGATTTTTTTTTCTTGGAATTGAGTCCTTATCCAGAAAACATAGTATAGCTCTATGGATGGTCTCTTCTTCCAACTGGTTGTTGCTCTTTTAAAAATTACTTACGAAAAGAACGAAAAAGTTTAAAAATCACCCATGTGTGCAGAAGTTTACTTGTCTAGCATGGCTTAACAATCTCAGGATTTTATTAAATGTAAGGTTTCTTGGCAAAATGACAGACGTTGCTCAAAGCATGGACTTTTGCCCCAAACCAAGAATCTTCTACACAGATTTGTTGTCTGAAACCTGGCTAACATTCAACACTATCTTATTCAGCAGCCAGGGGTATTACAGCAGAATCCCACCTTAGAGGCAGAGCTGTTTAAAAAGAAATTATCCTGTTCTCACAATCACAAAGAAAACCCTGAAGACTACAGTTAACTCAGCAGTACTCCTAATATTTATTCCACTATCACTTCCACCAGAAACACACAAGCATACCACCCACAGCGACTCCTCCACACTGGACTGCAGAGAAAGTGCTAACTGCCTCCTGACAAGCTGACAGATCCAGTGCAAACACTGTCCGCTGCTCGGCGTGCTCAACAGAGAGACTGACGAGGCAGCACAAAGAATCATAGAATCATAGAATGACCGGGTTGGAAAAGACCCACTGGATCACTGAGTCCAGCCATTGCTATCAATCACTAAACCATGCCCCTCAGCACCTCGTCTACCCGTGCCTTAAACACCACCAGGGAAGGTGACTCAACCACCTCCCTGGGCAGCCTGTTCCAGTGCCCAATGACCCTTTCTGTGAAAAATTTTTTCCTAATGTCCAGCCTAAACCTCCCCTGGTGGAGCTTGAGGTCATTTCCTCTTGTACTCCCCTGTCACTTGGGAGAAGAGGCCAGCACCCTCCTCTCCACAACCTCTTCAAAGGTAGCTGACCTCGATGGCATCCTTGGATGTGGGACCCTGAGGAATAAGCTCAATTCTGCACATTTCTTAGGGAGCTGAAAAACAGACCAGGTTCTATAGAGCTGCGGAGTGCCAGAAAGATTAAAACAGAAGAAACAAGTGATAAACTCTCTAAAAACTGGGCTGTTCAGTCCTTGTGAGCAAAGCATACTCATCTCCATACCTGTAGCAAGGAGAAGCTCCTTCCACATTGAGAAAACCAAAGTGTCCACGTCTGCCTCCCAGCCTGGTATTCTTGTGATGTTTGTATTCACAGCAACAGCTCAACCTGTCCACTTGCATTCCATTGAGGAAAAAGGTGAGGCTGAATGGGAAACCATGGTGCCTTTTCGAGACGAACTGGAAAGTCTCTGTAATCACAGAAAGGAAACGGATCAAAGGAAAAGGCAGTGCCTTTCTATCAGCGAGCTGCAATCGTTGTGTCTCATCTGCATCACCACCAAAGTGTCCAGCACTCTGAGGTCAGGTACATGGTTCACAGGTGTATTAATTAGCTGATAAGACTCTACTTCCTCCCCACACAGCAGCCTTGTCTCTTCGCTGTCGAGGAGTACCAAGATGGACACCCCTGCGACAAGCAAATACATCACCAATTTGGCCACTCTGTGCTTCAGCAGAACCAAAACCAGAGCCTCCTGTCTCAAAAAAATTAACTGTCACATGGTTTACGAGAGGTTAAATTACGCACAGAAAGTTTAGGATTCCTGGTGTGTGCCTGGAGCTGTTTCAGCTGCTCTGCAGAGGCACCGTTCAGCATCCAGGCCTGAAGGGCACTGAGGCTGCTACCCAGACCCGTGCTGGGGAGAGTGGGTTGTACTTCCTTCACCCACAAGTCAGGGTATCCTTCCTAACTGACCCGAGCACATTCCAGCAGGAAGGAAGCCCCACGGTACTCCAGCAGTTTCCCTAGCAGGTGTGAATGGGTCTGGGGACAACAGGATCACACACAAAGAACACCTTCCAGACAGCTGCAATGAATGCCTCTCTGTGGGCACACTGCAGTGCACCCATAACCTCAGGGCATATAGGGAAGTACAGGGATCTCTGCACCATCTTTCCATAACAAGTGAAAACACAAATCCACACACAGTGTGTCCTGTGAGCAGGAATGAGTAGTATGGTCTGTGAAATCAGTCTTTTTCCTCTAGGCCATTTCCTCTTCCCAATTTCCCAGAACACAGTTCACCTTTCACTGATGTGATGGAATAGCAGTGGCATAAACTAAATGGGAACTGGGCTCCCACTATGCACTTTTCCTTCTGCAGCAATAAGCAACACACATTGATGCACTATTGCAAGTCAGAAACAAAGAATCCCTATTTAAGGACAGTTTACTGATACAACTGCTTTATTAATCACACATCTCTGTACAAAACTAGTCAAATCTACAGCATTTTGTTAAATCAGTTCTCTAAATTCATTCTTTTGTTATTTGAAAAAGTAATCGTAACATCATTTTCAGTCATGAAACAGTAGATAAGGTTTAGTCTGGAGGCACATGTCTTGACTGAGCTCAGCTGAAATCATTTCAGTATCACATCAACATTTTAGCCAATAAAGAAGATGTTACTAGAGTCAATACAAACTCTTTGACTCTTTATCCTTACCTCCTTCCAACAGCTTGCCTTTGTAGACACAAAGGTTTTGTCCTCCACAATGCTGCTGATGGACTTCAATTTCATCTCTGTAGTTGGTACTGTCATAACGTAAATGCAAACCTTTTCCTAGGAAGATCATGGTAACAAATGCGTTGCTGTGTAACAAGGGCTTAGGGAATCCTCCAGAATTCTGCAGCAGAAAATACACAAAAAGTGCATTTGGCTTCCAGTTCTAATAAAAGGTGAACTCAAAGACCACATGTATGTGGAATGCACTTGAGGCTTCCAGCCCTTTAAGACAGGCTTAGAGGTGTTTAAATTGGGAAGAGTTTTGTAACATGCAGAAGGGCAATAAAATATTTTTAATTGAAAAGCCATTGCATTGAATTTCCCAGAATGGCAGGGACCAAGTTTGATTGTCTCTCCCAGTCCTGGGTTCCTACAATTTCCTTGCAGCAGTCAAGACTGGCTGGAGTGTAACAGAAGAAGTTTTTACACACTCACAGCATTTCCCCCATCCTGCTGAAGTTCTGGCACCAGATACAGTCAGAGGCAGGATCTTGACTAAGACAGAAGGATTGACTAAGACAGAAGGATTGACTAAGACAGAAGGCCATAAGTAAGAGTTCCTACGCCTTTTTGTTCAAGCACCTTTTTAGCCCCAGCTGATGAAAAACACCCAATGGTTTAGTATACAGAGAAAAGGGTGGCAGCTATGCATTTTAAAAGTTGTAATTTTTTATTCTTTCAAACATTCAGTGAGTCTTTATGCAAACTAGATAGCCACATCTTTCAGCTTTAGGCAAATACACCCACAGGGAAGGTAACGTAACAATAAACAGAGAAGCAGACAGGAATAACTCACCTTTGGTAAAAGCTGCCCTGTGACATTTGCCGCAGTGGTGGGATGAAATAATCTGCCTCTGAGCATCCTAGTTCTTACTGCTCTCACTGCATTTACACTATTGTCTCCCTTTTGCAGAGGGGGAGGTGGCACTGGTATCATATGATTTTTGATGACTGGGAGTTGATATGGGGATATACCAGTTACATATTCCACTGAATTCCTAAGTCTTAACTCACTCCTCTCCCCCTGCAAAAACATGTTAACCAGGTTAAGTAGGTGACACAAAAAATAGCTACCAAGCATATTGAACTACTCATGGTTTGACTGCTCTTTACAATTAGTAACACTCATACCTCTAGAACAATTTCCGCACTTGGTGCTTGCCATTACCTTGTTTATGTCATTAAATTGTTTATGTTACCTTGTCATTGCCTTGTTTATGAAAACATTTATAGGCTAAACCTCTTCGTTTTAATTTGCAAAGCAACGGACAGGCTGCTTGAAAATGCAGCCCTTATAGATCTAGACAACATCATTGTTAAACACATACTACTCGTAACCATGCAGAGTTCTGCTTCCAGGCAGGCACAATACTGCACAACCCCACAGCACTGCTGCATTCTTTCAGATGGCAAGCAAATTCCAAAGCAGTCAGCCAGAATCTTCCAACAGTAACATTATTTGGCACCAATTATACAAGAAGTTGTTCAAAACGCTTCTTTGCCTTTGTAGCAGAGGTTTAGTCCTCCTTCTGAATGAATTGCAAACAGAGGACCAAGGCCCTGAAAAGCAAAACATCTCTAGAGAATAAATTCTGCAAACATTGCGTGCTCTGGATCCGAGTTCTGCATCATCTTCATGCTTTATGACCGATTTAGCTGTTTTGTCTGTTGTGAGCATTAAAGAAACAATGCAAATCACCCATAATTATAGAAGACATAGAAAGTGTCAGCAAATTCTTGGAGGGAAGATCATGACCATCATAATATGGAACAGATGCACAGCAGCACAAAGTTGTTCATGCATTTTCTGCCTGTCAGTGGTCACAGATCCAACATCCTCCATTCCCATGGAACTCCTATCATACAGTCAATTACATAATGCTTTTCCTAGAAGAGAAGACAAGTCCAAATCTCACCTGAAAGTAACTGAATGCATATTAAGATCATGTTTGGCTACACCAAAAAGCTCTCATTCTCTGAACCCGCTAGTGTGATTTAGTCGTAGTAATGGTAAAAGAAGGAAGATGTTTTTGGCTACTTTTCAGCTGTAGATGAAGATGAAATCTTGTAAGACTGTGTGAAAATATTCCTGAATTATTGATCTTACCCAGATGGCTGCTTCCCTCTCTACCTAAAACAAAATCTATGTAGAGGTAGAAAAATTTGCACATAGAGAGATTTTAGACTATAAAAGACAAGTCACCACATTTTTCCGGGCTGTGATGAAAAACTGGGCATTAGACCACTAAGACAATGTCTTGAAAATTAAACAGAGATCAAAAAGGAGCATTTAAATAAAAGCTGGTAAATATTTGGAAGGCGTGTTGCCTGCAGTATGCAGTTCTGCGAACTGCAGTACTAAAGCACTATTATAAAACTCTCCATGAATCTGCATTACCTCCAGAATGAAATCCAGCCTCACCCCACGGGCAAACTGCGGATCAGGTTCAAGAGTGTGGTGCTTTTGTTTAGCGCTTGAAGCCTTTGGCGCAGACCCTATGGCAGCAGAGCTACAAACTGGCGGGAGGCGAAGAGGTTGTAGCGTATTTCCTGGAGCTGTATTTGGTCGCCAAGAAGTCTAAAAAGGAAAAAGAAAACAGCTACAAAATCTCAGTGGATCATTTCTAGTGCAGAGTAGAATCTTAAAATAAAAAATAGCACTGATCAATATATTTGGAAGTGATGAGTGACTCTCAGGTATCCTGGGGAAACAAAATTTCCTGGACTGCCTCCAAAGAGCCAGACCACTTTAGGCATCTCTAACTGAGTATCCACAAACTGGAGCATCCAAAAGAATTCTTGGCCATAAATATAGTTTTTGCTACTGTCTCTTCACAGTGCAGCCTTGAAGCAAATGTAATGAACTGAAAGGAACTGTAGCAGCATGCTGTTTCGGTGGCTTCACCACATGGACATTGAGACACTACACCACCAAAGCATGACTGTTCAATGCTGAACACTTTTCTGACTTTTTATTTTACCTTTTCTTTGTATACTCTTCAGAATACTGCATTGAAATGTTAAACACCTCCCCCCTCCCCCAAAAAAAAACTGTTTAACTGAGTTAAGTCACTATCTTGGAAAAGGCAAACTCCTTGGCTTGGTGTTGATGAGAAGGATGTTCACCATGATCATCAACTACAGCCCTACGTGCCCTCTGTGTGGGATGGAGAGGAGAAGGTCACTCAGGACTGAACAACTTTCTTCAGTCCGCACCAACTATCATTATAGAAATGGAGAACCAGATAAAACTGCACTATATAGTTGACCTTGGACTTCAGTATCATTCTTTTTCAACAGTATATTAACATTCCTTCTCTTCCCATCAACAGAGTAAGAAATTTCTGAGCCAGCACTCCAAAGCATGGCCTTCTGGAATGAACTTTAGTCTTACTTCGCCCCTTCAACTCTGTTCTCTAAAAAACCTCCCTTGCTGTCAGGGTTTTATAACATGTGTAAGCTTGTCTGCAGCCACAGTATTCATTGACAATACTTATGGTAAGGATACCAGCCTAGCCTTGGGTGACGAGGCAGACAAAAAGGAAATATTAAAGTAGATTTATCACAAAGCAAAGCCATTTTTCTCTAGGTTCTGATTTGACACTCTTGCAACCTCAGCTTCTGGAGATTTCTTTTTAACTACACAATCCTGCAAAAAGGAAATCAGCCTTGAGTGGGGCAAGACAAAGCCTTCATGTAGAACAATCAGGGTGATCATTGCTTTACACTAGGCATAGATGTCGTAGGTGTACGTACACACTTTTGGCTGTGCATGCTTACATTATAGCGTATAGAGCATTTGGTGAAACTCACCAGTTGTGACTGACCAGATGGTTCTCCCACCACAAAACGATGGGGCCTATAATGATTTCGTGGACCGAGTGGTGGATGTGGGGTGTACGCAGAGCTAGGACCTTCCACTGATTTTCCAGATTTTTCCACCTAAAAGAACAGAAATGTATGTCTCTGAGGTGCTAAATATCCTTAACAGCAATGTCTGAGCTTGCCTTCCCTCTGTCTTTCATCAGACAGCTATGATAATCAAATTGCCCAGATCCAATTGAACACCTGCTTAAGGAATGAGAGAGAGATGAGGGAAAAGACTTCTTCCAGTCTCTGATTGATTCCCCTGCAGCCTTCTACAGCTGCACATCTCCCCAAGTTCAATTCCTCTGCCTATTTCTGTAGATCTCCCATTTCTTGATTTAGTCGAAGGTCTTTTTCTTTTCAAAATCTGACTGCATCTGCCATTTCCTTGCTCTGACAGTGCCCCTCCCTGCCTTTTCTTCTCAAGAGCTCCACACTGGGCTGATTACCCTCCTGGACATAGATAGCTACATTTCTTATCCTCCCTTGCCCAGTCATCAGGTTTTCTCCTTTCCTTTCAGATTAGCTACTCAACCAATTTCACTGAATGTATGAAGGGAGAATTAAATTACAATACTAATTGCAGACAGGTTCCTGTGTCCTAGCGTGGCATCACAGCAAAGACACAGATCGTATATCTGCAGGCGTCTCCTTTACACTTCTCACTGAAGGAAGCAGTTTTGCTTTATGTTCCAAAAGTACCCAACTCCAGAATCCCTTAATAGGGTGCCTTGGTCACTGCTTACACAGTGGCAACTTTCTACCAGCAGGAGTTCAGTCAGTAAATAATGCTTTTGCAATTATCATAGTGAGCAGTGGTTTTCATTAAAATCTCCTCCTTTCTTTACCTGATTAATTGCTCACAAATGCATTATTAAAATTAAAAAGATTCAAAACTGTTCTTTAACTACTCAAAGAAGCAGCTAGCTTCTCAGCGCATGCTTCTCAATGCAGGCTCTAACGAAGAGATAGGATGTTGAACACGTCAGCCAAAATGACAACTTTTCCCATACGCGTCCAAGTGACTTCATAGGGAGAACCATTGACTTCTCTGGGATTTCCACTACTGTAACAACTACAGGATCAAGCTCTACCCACACAACACCAAACTCTTTTCATTAGTTACATGCTGGTTCAGATAAACATCGTGAGGAGAGGCAAACGACTGAAAATTTGAATGCAGTGCTCAGCAGCAGTCAGAAGTGGATAGTCTCTAGAAATACAAGAAGAACTTCAACAAGTATCTTAAATTATTCATCCAGTTCTGGTTCCCTATTTCAGAACAGAAATAGTAGAACTAAACAAGGTGAAAAAGATGGTAACAGTAATGAGAAGCCTGGAATGGCTCATGTATGAAAGATTCAACAGACTGAGGGTCTTCAGCTTGGGAAAATGAGAAGGAATATGAAAAACGCATGTAAAATCACAAATGTCTTGGAAAAGGGGAATAGTTATTAAATTTTTTCATAATGAGAACAATGGAGCATCAAACAGAATTATCAGACAGCAGATACATTAATTATTGTGCAGAAATTCAAGCAAGTACCATTTTATTCAACTTGCAATTAAATTCCACAACTAAGAATACTGCAGAACCAAAATAATAAGTTGATTCAAAGGGAATCATGTTTAGGAATGGGAGCTCCTGAGCTGTTCGATAGAGGAAGAAGATGTAACCTGGGGCAGGATCATCCTCTACTTGCTTGTTCCTTGTAATTTTTCCATAAACCACAGAGACAGGATGCTTGATTCAATGAATCGTTGGCCTGACTCAGGGCTGTTATTTAGCACAGGGCAAAACTAGCAAGTCCCATCAGTACTCAATAGCGTTCAAGCCTTACCTTGATTTTCTGCACCCTCACCTTCTTCACAGAATTTTCAAGTTTCCTTTTCATTTCCAGCTCGTGATGACGCTATCAATATCAGAGAAAGAAATCTCATTAACAGACATTATGAGATGTCAGTGAATGTAAGAGCATTTGCTTCTGTTCTGCTTATCACTCACCTGCTCCCTGGCCATTATCCTCATTTTGCCCAGCTATGAAACTACTACTGACTCAATCCATTTGCATTACATCCGTGTGTATTAATATCAGAAAGGGAACAACTGAGCATTTGTAAAGTTCTAGGGACCAGCTGCACTCTTGATACGTAGTGGGGATGTGACCAAATCTTGTACTCAGGTAACATATATAACCATGTTCAAATTATTTTGGTTTTATTAGAATTTTTTAAGCAAACTAGCCTGTGACTATCACCCCAGAATCTGACAACTGCCAGCATGCATTAAGTGAGCCAAGATAGTGTCTGTTCTAATGGCAGTATGGTTTAACAGCTAGAGGCCAGTGGAGGTTCCATGTGGGGGACGCCAAGTACAAAGATTGTCCCTCTTCCCAGCAGGAGATACATTGTCAGGAGAGCATGAGAGCACAGCTACAGAAAACAGACTGGTATGAGATAATAGCCACTGTCTGTCTGCTGGGAAGTATTTGAAAAGGCTTACAGATCCCTAGTAAATGCATACCTCCATATCAAGGATCTTCTGAAATATGGCCTGAGCCAGGCACTCCTCTGTGTATCTTTGCCGATCCTTCCTCTGAACATTTTGCCGGTATTCTTTATCAGGTATTATTCTTCCACTCCTTGAGATCTGTGGTAAACAAATATAAAGTGACTAAAAAGAAGAGAAAACAGACTAAAGTATGTTTTCAAACAGAGTAGCACCTCTGCTTTCTGTCGTGGTGCTGGAGCTCACCTTCCCAGCACAAAACTGTAGTTTCTTTGACTGCATGGACCCCACCAGCCAAACAAGAGCAGGAGAGAAGCAGTCACGTTTTCTAACAACTGAGGGCTCAGCCTTACTCTTCACGGGCCATTGCCCAAGTCAGTGAAGGGTAATTAAACACTCGTCTTCCTACTGTGTGAGGGTTGCATCTGCCTGTGCTAACCAGCGTCACACCTAGGAGTGCATAGGTATTTTTAAAAATATTCAGCACATTCACCTTTACCAAATCCTTCAGTTTTCCATTAAACACTTTTGAAAAATAACATTGAAGCTATTTAAACTGCTAATAGAGTCAAAGATGCTTAGATCTCACAGTTTAAAAAAAAAAACCAAGCGAATCAATATGAGTCTGTATATTTGCAAACTGAAAGATCTTGCAGAGAAAAACTCCAGTAAGCAAAACGAAATACAGACCAAAAAACATAAAACATTCTAAATTTATCAAAACATCTCCATGAAAGATCTTCTTCTGCCTGGATGTGAAATGCAAGCAGATTGACAAACATTCTCACATCACCAGAACAGTACAGTAATACAGTGCCACATGTAACTTCTTACTGGAAATGCATTTACTGAGCAGAAGCTCAGGGCTAAGCCAAAGCTCTCCAATGTTTAGATACATCATCAATCCATGTCAGCCACTCTTCGCAGTTTCAGGCAGACGGGCATTATGACTGCTGCATTACAGAAGCTGCAGTGGAAGCATAAGCTTGATATTCCATGGAGTATGGCCTCCATACTGACTCTTAGCACATTCCTTCTTGTGTGGAATCATCGTTCACCAGCAGCCCCCATGTCAGCACTTTGAGAGCCCCAGGTGGCCCTTGGACCTTGTCATCCTGAAACACGCTCAGTGTCAGGTGAAGCATTTCCTCAGCTGCAACTACTGTCTTCAAAACTGCTTAGCACACAGAGCTAAGCTCCGAGCTCTGGCTTTCTGTCATTCGGATTTCAGTAATGCAGCCTTAGGCAGAAACGGTGTGACCAGCAGGTCCAGGGAGGTTATTCTCCCTCTGTAGTCAGCGCTGTTGAGACCGCTTCTCGAATCCTGTGTTCAGTTCTGGGCCCCTCTCCACAAGAAGGATGTTGAGGCTCTGGAGCAAGTCCAGAGAAGAGCAACGAAGCCGGTGAAGGGGCTGGAGAACAAGACTTACGAGGAGCGGCTGAGAGAGCTGGGGTTGTTTAGCCTGGAGAAGAGGAGGCTGAGGGGAGACCTCATTGCTCTCTACAACTACCTGAAAGGAGGTTGTAGAGAGGTGGGTGATGGCCTCTTCTCCCAAGTGACAGGGAACAGGGTGAGACAGAATGGCCTCAAGCTCTGCTAGGGGAGGTTCAGGCTGCACATCAAAAATTTTTTTCATGGAAAGGGTCATTGGGCACTGGCAGAGGCTGCCCAGGGAGGTTTTTGAGTCACCATCCCTGGAGGTGTTTAAAAGACGGCTGGATGAGGTGCTGAGGGCATGGTTTAGTGACTGATGGGAACGGTTGGACTCAACGATCCTGTGGGTCTTTTCCAACCTAGTGATTCTGTTATCTAGATGACCTATGGTAGGTAATAATGCAGCAGAAAATGCCTGGATTAAACAAACCTGCCCTCAGTCTCAGTGTGATCGCATGGCTGTGATCTGGCACAGCACGACTTCACATTTGGCTAGCTGGTCAACTCCTCACCAACACATACCTCTAACAAACAAACAACAAATCCATTAGTGGTTTGATTTGTCCACTATTAGAGGAAACAAAGAACTCTCCTCTTTTTTTTTCTCAGAAAAGGAAACTTTTCAGTCTCACCAGTCCTGATCTCAGAAGATGTCGTCTTATCCTGGCATTGCTGAAATATCCAACCAGGTGTTTGTCTGTAAGGCTATTGTAGGTTCCAATAAATCTGAAATAAAATCAATATAGATACATGTAATCCCTTTGATAGTCAAATTATTACAGCTTAAGTTATACATACTTACCCAATAGTTTGCTGCACAAAATGCTATCTTGATGAATCAAGCCCAACATTTTGTCAGATAAATGCTAATTAGACTATGTAAAAGCAAGATCTTACTGTCTGTGGAATGTTCCTATCAGAAACAACTGACTTCTACGTAAGATACAGCAGTTCAGCATTGACCAGCATCCCACCACTGAGGCACAGGGTCCAAGAAAGCCCAGCTCTGAAAGTCTCCTCCAAGACCGACTCTCGCAACAGCCTCCTCAGGTGACCTTCACCAGGCCATCACCATATCATACAACATCTGGAGCTGGATTCCTGGCATGGACTCCAGCTCCCTTGCTACCCAGCCATGGGCTTTGTCAGAAGTGCAGTACATGGTACATCTCCAGGGAGGGGGATGTCCCAGAACTCCTGCACCACTGCACTGCCCTACCACGCACCTCATGCTCCCCTTCCTCCTCCCGCCTCCCAACTCGTGGTAGGCATGGCAGTGATAGAGCTTCTGGCAGCTTGCGCAAAGACCTATAATAATAACTTGGCTTGGGAGGGATCTTCAGAAGCCACCTAATCCAGATCCCAGCTCCAGACAGATCACTTATTCAACTTTATCTCTACAAAAGAATTTTCCTGCAGTCTTCATAGCCAGCTCTGAGCCATTATTGTCTGGTCTCTAACACCAAAAAAATTGCTTTCTTCCGTCTACTCAGGTTAACAGAAACTGCTAGCACCAAAATATATTTTCAAGACAGAACACTGTTTCCATATTATTTTCACTGGCTTGAAAGTTAGCAGACATGTTATTAACTTGGATGCAAATTCTGCTCTGATGAAGGGACTATTTATTTGTGTTTTCAGCCAAAGCCTCCTTCTGTACCCACATTTCCATCCTTTTATTTTAACAGCAATTTCCCCTTCTTTAATGTTCCCTCCATCAGAGGGAGTGTACATCAAATTTGCCACTTTGAACACCTATACAGAAAACTAAGTTGCTTCAATTTCAGATGTCAAAAAATAGGCTTAAATATAACCTTCTGTTTTGAACAATTTTCTCAATTGGGATTCAGCTACGTATCTGTTACAATGTTGTCTGGCTAACCACTAATTTGCTCATGAACAAAAAAGCCTGCCTCAAAAAGCATTTCTCCATTTGGCCTTTACACAAATAGAACTCACAAACAACTCAGGAAAACCAATCTACAACAGCAACATTAGGAACCATCCTAAACCATTTCAGGGACCATTTATGTGAACACAACAGCGACTCCAGGCTACTATTTAAACAGACAGACAAGAATGTTTATCCCTCAAACATATTGATAAATTCAATTGCACAAAACTTGTGCAGGGCAAGATTCATAACTTCCATGGTATATACAGGCCAGGAAGCCTACGGTACGGCATTACGGTTTTGCTGGCTGGCCCCACATGGCTATAGTTTGAAGTGCAACTTGCATTGATGAGAACAATTTTGCTCTCTAAATACAGTTACTGTGTTACATTTTTACATTTTTACATTTACTTTATTACATTTTACCAAAAATCAGCAGATCTGCTCTGTGTAGCCTATTTCCTCAAACTCAATAAAATCCAAACACGCTCTGCAGGAAAGCGAAGAGTTTGTGCCAAAGTGGGGGCAGCAAGCAGACTCCTGTGTCTGCAGGAATCCCATCACTATTGCTCCAGCCCTCAGCCAGCTACCACCTCTTCACCACCTCGGCCTTTCTGTGGAGAGCACGCTTTGCACTGGCAGGACCGAAGAAAGTCCCCCTCCAGACCCAGGTGTCAGAAAAGAGGCAAGTGATGAAGGATCTCTCTTGAGAACCCAGGTCTTCCTGGGTTAGAAAGCACAGACACCGGGCAACCCATCGCTCAGTTCGGTACCAGCCTGCACGGCTCAGAGCCAAGGACCCAAGGCTTTTGCCACACCATGCTCTCAAGATTTTAACGAGACTGACTAGCCAGTAGCACAACAGCTCTGAAGGGCTGCTCAGTCTAAAAGAGTCCTGGGACTAGGCAGTCGTAGCAGCCAGCGTGGCTGGGCTACACTACCTGCTGCCAATCTTTGCCCCTCAAAAGACCCCTCATGTTATGCAAAAGTCCTTTTCTGTATTTGGAGCAATAAACATGGGTCCAATATGAAATGCAAGAACCTCTCGAGTATTTTCCAGTTCCCATGCTAAAATACTCAGGATTGTCTTTAATGCATACACTGAGCAATCCAAAGTGAACAAACTGCATCTCTCTTCTCTTTATTGGTGAAAATCCGCCAAATCAACAAACATAGAGACCCTGATCATGTAGATTGTCAGAGTAAGGCCCTCCCCAGCTCTACACAAGAAATGCCTTGCACCTCTGGAATGCCAACAGAGCTACAACTTCCTAGCTGCCAAAGATCAGAGCTTCAAAAAATTGAACCCAAGATATGAGAGTTAAACACAAAACCAGAAGCATCCGTAACTAGCAGATACCTTTTTTAAGAGTTCTTAGCACAACCTTATCGTACGTCACCCTCTGGAAAGAGGACAAACAACAAAATACATTTCAGTCAGCTGAAGTTTTTAATAGTCTAGATCCATTCACGTTGTTAAATGCACACACACAGCCACACATTGCATAGTGTTCAGCCTGACCTTCAGGCTCTCTGGGCAGGAAATATTTTAATTACACAACAAGAGATTGATCTCTCTGGTTTTCTTTGGCTTTAAATTTAAATGCCACTGTACCTCTCTTGCCTGTCTTTCAATGGGACGATTCATGAAAAATGTCTATTATTAGGCCAGGGCACCACACACAACAGCATGTTCAGGGGAAGAAAGAACAATTTGATTAAAAAAAAAATAAGAAAAAGCAAGGAGATCATGAATTTACAGGAATTTTATCTGGGGTTTCACAATAATCGCCCAAGTAGCCTGCCAACAATAAATTAAACTTTAAACAAACAATTTAGCTTACCTTGTTATGCACGTTGATCAAATACCGGCACTATAGCAACTGTTCTACATTACTTTTTAAAACCATTTGCATTTGAAACCACCAGATTACATCAATTATGCTAAATGTTGACTTACAGTACGCCCTGGCAGTTGCATACAGAGGCAGAGGAGAAACTCAATCCAACTCCTCTTCATTTACTCCCTTCCATCTAATATTTCATGGACCATGTAACTAGTCAAAACACAATTCCCACCTGAGTACGGTGACACAGCAACTTTAGTTTCAAAGACAACTCTGCACACGTTTTCTCATTTAAATTATGAACAGGCTGGTCTTTAAAAATGCTGAATTAAACTCAAAGTTCAGAGAGTATTGGGGAAAACGAGGAAATGTTTTGGGCCTGAAACAAAACCCGTGAAACCACTGGAAAGAATGGAAGGGCATCCACTAGGCTTTGGCAGAGCCTGACTTCCCAGAGACACCCAAGCTCTCTGCCCAGGTGAATGCCTCAGTTGCCTAGAAGAGCAGCACAAGCAGAGCCTCACTGAACACCCGGGCACCGGCTCAAGCTTGGGTTCAAACTGTGTGCAGAAGCAGCATCTAGCCCTGCAAGTCTGTGCCCACTAGCAGCTGCTGCCCAGTTCCTGCTCATGCTGACTGACTGGTTCATCCTCCCCTGTCAGACTTTAGGCAAGTGCAGCCGGAGCGGGCCATGCTGACACCTGTCCCAAGTCCCTCTGGAGCATCCCACTGACACCAAAGAGTTAGACCGACTCGGCACTCCAGAGGATGAGGTGCAGGTGCAATTCCCAGCCCAAGGGCAGCCAGGGCGAGTTACCAAACCAGGTAACTTCCTTTCCCCAGGCACCAAGGAAGTCTACCAAATACCATCATGCGCATGGAGCACATGTTCTCTCTGGACACCCTGAAGAACTTAGTACATGAAGGGAGTTCCCCACCCGCTGGCACAAGGAGGGGACCCTGGGAGGCAGATGCATCCCATTCCCAGGTCTGTCTCTGCTTTATGTGGGCATCTTGACCTCCCACCCGTTGAGACCAGCAGCATGCCAGGTGCTCACCCTTCGGTACCATCTGCGCTCCTAGGTAACACCTTAACTGCCTGTTCATGAAAACAAACTGCTGTTGCTAGAGACAACTCTGCTTTTCTCCCAAAAGTAATAAATTAATAAAGCCAAGTACAAGGACACAAATTAACACACAGAATGGACGCACAAACCAAAAAAGCCACAATTTGTTCTGCTTTAAAAGAATGTATTGAGGGCCAAAGTAAACCAATTATCAGCCCAAAGCCCCGCAGAAGGAATTACGTCTGCAGTGGCAGGGAGTCCAGCTGTGCAGATGACTAAGTACACAAAACAAAAAATACACCAGAGCCAGTGACTAGGATTTTAGTAAATTAAGGAAGTGTCCACTTAGAACTCTGTATTATACCAGATTTTCATTGCATTATCATTACCATTACGACTTATTAACAGTATCTGGTTTTGATCAGCTTACAGCGCAACGCACTGCGTGCAGAGCTTGTGCTGTGTATCAAAAGGATCTTTAAAACCACTCTTATTCATTTGAAAGGACTAAGTCACA
Organism: Phaenicophaeus curvirostris; assembly: GCF_032191515.1. NCBI lineage: Eukaryota > Metazoa > Chordata > Aves > Cuculiformes > Cuculidae > Phaenicophaeus > Phaenicophaeus curvirostris. The sequence goes on along the minus strand of NC_091399.1, from coordinate 2,079,809 downwards.
GTAGGCATCCAGCATCAATTTTGTAAAGCACATGTTCACAGTTAATAATTTACAGTGCAATTAAATCAGTGACCGTTCACCAAAGAAATAATCTAAGAGAGCATAAAGGCTCTAGTTATTGATCGGTAGAGTCACAGGGAATTACAGCTCCCATGTTTTACATGATCACTGGAGATCGTTGCTCCTTCAATCAAGCAAAGAGTCCTGCCCTAATGGAGACCATTCCTCGCTTTAACAAGCTAATGGATCTGGCATTGCTTCTGCTGGGGACATAAACAAGAAAGGCTCAGCCAGCCTCCAGACAGAACAAATTCAAACACAGACTGTCAGTTAAGAACCCCACAAGGCAAGGCCCCTGCCCAACATGTTCCATTTGGGAGCAAAGACTCCTCCCAGGAGACTTTCCAGACACCTGGCCACTGCCTGCAATACCCTCCCTAAGGAAACTCTTCAGCCACCGTTAAGTACATCCCATTTCAAAAAACAATGCCGTCAGGGTCTCCACAGAGGAAAGCAGATGGTGGCAAAGTGATTTTCTGCAGGACTGGAATATGACATGAAGTCCTGAAGGTCAGGACATTGTGAATTTTAGCTGGGAATAGCCCAACAGGCACATGTGGGCCTAAGAATCCAAAGACGGCATAGTTCCATCACGGAGGATGGGATTTTGCCATCAACCCACCAGTACAGGCATTTAGAAGACAACTGCTGGCATTGCCACACAACTCAACATAAATGCTTGTTCCGTTTGGTGCCTCCAAGCTTGAGCCAAGTGAATACGGCCAGTGACTACACTGCACTTGGATTCCTCTCTCTGTGAAAGAGGACCAGAAGATGAAAAGCCAGGAAAACAATCCCCAGTCTCCGCAAAAAGAGGATCTTGCTTTGTAGGGTGGCAGGGTTGTAACACTTGCAAACTGACTTTTCCAACTACAGCCTTAGGCCATGGCCCTTTTCAAAATATGGGGAGCTGCTGCTGTGCAGCTGGGTCACTGGCAGACCCTCAGCTGCACCACCTTTGGACTTGAGGCACAGCTCTGGCTTCTGTGTTTTTTGATTTCAACCTCTGCTGCTGTGCTTATAAGAATAAGAAGCCACGCTGGAACCCAGCTACTGAACCAAACTTCATTGAAGTCAGTAGATGACTTGAAATCTGGATGGGGCTGTGCAGTCTAATGATAATTAATTGCATTATTTCAAGCTCACAAAACCCTGAAGCCCAGGTACAATCTTCCTCAGGTGATAACAAGGAAGGGGAAGGTCACAGTCTCTCCAAACCACACTGCATCTCTGCTTAAATAGTTGCACGTCCCCTCCAGCCTTGGCCAGCTGACCTCAATGAGACTACCAGTTGTTTGCCTCATGGACACACAGGCTACATTCACCTTTCACTTTTGTTTCAAAAGCTTCAAGCAGCTCTCTTTACTCTTTGCCTAACCTGAACTATTTCATGGCCAAACCACTGAAGATTCTTTGGCCAGATACTCCGTGAAAATTACTTTATTTTATGAATACTTTGCCCCAGGGCATGGTCAATGACCTCAAAGGCAGCCATAGATCTAACAAGCAGACAGAAATGAGCTTACTCTGCCTGCACCCAAAGGCAGTCACGAAGCTCCGGAACACACACAGTGGCTCGCCCAGCACTGCCCAAAGGCTACACAGGACCCTTAGGAAGTTTAACATGGCCAGGTGAAAGTCCTACACCCAGGAACGAACAACCCTGTGCTACAAACAGCACAAGCTGGAGACAGACAGGCTGGACGTAACTCTACTGGAAAGGATCAGCCAGTCCTGGGGACACAAGCTGGATGAGGTGAGTCAGCCACAGCACCGGGCAGCGAGGACGGCCAGCAGCATCCTGAGCTGAAATAAGAGGAGCACAGCTGGCAGGAGGGAAGCGATTGCCCCCTTTCCGTGTCACCCACTAGACCCCATGTGCGTGGCTGCATCCAGGTTTGGGCCCTAGTGCACAGGAGCCGTGGATGCACTGAAGTGAGCTCAAGGAGGCCACCAGGATGGTGGAGCTGGAGCACACGCCCTGTGAGGAGAGGCTGAAGGAGGAGAGGCTGCGCAGCCGGAGCAGGGGTCAGTCTGAATGAAGCAACTTGGTCTGATATCAGCTGACCCCATGAGCAGACCAGACAAGAGACCTTCCTTGTCTTTTGCAGAGTGAATTATTTTGTGATCCTGTGGCTCATTTGACTGCTGTACTAAGCTAGCACTATTGAACGGCTCCCAGAGTGAGGAGCAGAGGCAAACCCCACATGTGGTGGCCTCTCCACTTCAGCAAGGTCTTTGCAAGTCACAGCTCTGCAATTTCCAGTGTTTTCCCTGTAAGGTAGAGATTGGAGCTGTTCCTCAATACATCTGTGAAATAAATGCCATCGGCCACGGCAGAACTGTTTCCCCAAAACTGTTCTAACAAACTATCATCCCGACTCCAAAAGTGCCTTTCACGGTAACTAGAGGGAAACAATCTTCCAAGAATAAGGTTTTAAGTATTTTGTTTGGAGTCCTATATATTTCTGCATACAAGAAACACTCTTTTTTCCAAAGGCTTTTATACAAGCAAATCTTTCTACAGGTTCCAATCTTGAGCACAACTTGGCATGGAAACGGGAGCCAAAAGGCTCTTGTTCTGCTACCGATTTGTGACACGGCCGGGAGCAAGGGACTCGGTCGGTTCTTTACCCAGAGCATCGCTCAGCATACAGGACGTGCCAAATCACGTTACAGAGACGGGGACGTGCACAGGTCCTCAGGATCTGTAATTCGTGCCGCCTCGGGGCCGTGTGGATGCTCTGAACGTTCCAGCCCGCGGCTGCGAAGCCAGACACCGAGGAGGGGCACACCTGCCGCCAGCCCCTTCACGGACGGAGGGGATACAACGAATTCTCGGGGTCTTGGCCGGCGCTTTCGTTGTGAGGGGACAGGCGGCGCATCCCCCCCGCGCTGGACGCAGCGACACGGCGGTCCCCGAGTTCCCAAGGCTCGGAGCGGCGCGGCTCTACGCGGAGCCAGCCCCCGGCTGCACCCCCACCCTCCTTCCCCCCCAGGCTCTCGCTCCGCGTCCCGACAGAACCGGGCAAGCACGGCCCGGCCCCCGCTCCACTCACCCCGTCTGCGGAGCTCCCATCGCGGCGGCTCCCAGCGGCGCTATTGGCCGCGTCCCGAGCGTCGCTAGGACACAGCGGGGAGGGGCGGGGTTGCCAGGGCCGCCCCCCAACCCCCCGGCGGCGGCCGCCTGTGACGCCGACCCCGAGCTGGCAGGAGACGCTGCAACGGGCTCTTCCCCTGCAGTACCAGCGAGCTGCCAGGGTAAAGGAAGAGAAAGGCAAGGAGAAGGGAAGGATGAAGAAGGCCTTTGGATACAATACACGCCTGTGAACTTAAAAACACAGTGGGAGATGAGAGGATGCTCGATTGTTTCAAATCATAGACTCATAGAATCACCGCGCTGGAAAAGACCCACCGGATCGTTGAGTCCAACCATTCCCGTCAATCACCAAACCATGCCCCTCAGCACCTCATCCACCCATCTTCTAAACACCTCCAGGGAAGGTGACTCAACCCCCTCCCTGGGCAGCCTCTGCCAGTGCCCAATGACCCTTTCCGTGAAAATTTTTTCCGAATGTCCAGCCTTAAACCTCCCCTGGTGCAGCTTGAGGCCATTCTGTCTCATCCTGTCCCCTGTCACTTGGGAGAAGAGGCCAGCACCCTCCTCTCTTCCTTTCAGGTAGTTGGAGAGAGCAATGAGGTCTCCCCTCAGCCTCCTCTTCTCCAGGCTAAACAAGCCCAGCTCTCTCAGCCGCTCCTCATAAGGCCTGTTCTCCAGCCCCCTCACCAGATTAGTTGCTCAAATATCCATCCACATTTCCATTCTCTCAGCACAAATGACAGGAAAGCTCCAAAGGGTGCATTTCAGTGGCCTCCAGCTTGACTCTGATACAGGAGATATCATCATCCTTCCCTGCTCCTGTTGTTCCTCTGCATCACAGCGGTTCCTCTCAAGGCTGCAGCACAACTGAACTGAGAAGGCGAGGAAGAGCAGGGCCAGCCCTCCCTTGCTGATGAACCAGCTCCAAAACATTGAAGGACTTCAGCTGTCCTTCAATGGTCCTCTGTGCCATGATCCACCCACATGGAATACTGAATTGTCTCTTGTAAAAGAAGCAACTATCAAGAACATCAACATCTTCCAGACTTTTTTATCTTCCCAACCCTGCAATTAAAGTCTCATTAATTTATTGTATCCTGCTGGAACACACCAAGGCGGCAGGAACACATGCAGGGAACCACTCGGTTACAACGGAGAGGGGATACTTTTGAAGCACCATTTATTTTGGGCACAATGATATTAACGAACCACAGCTGCAATTCCATCCCTCTGTCTTTCAGAAATACACGTACCTGCCCTTTCCAGATGCTGCCATGGCTACACATGGCACACACAGATACACAGATAACATGTGGCAAGCGCGGAACCCCAAGCCCTGCCTGTCTGTGCGAAGTTGAGCACAACAGTGAGAGCCGGTGTAGCCTCTCCCACCACTCACAGCCCCATCACAGAGAGCACCACCATTCGCTGATTCAGACCCCTCCTCTGATTAAACTCAAAACCAGCCAACCTGACAGAATTATTCTGCCTAGTTTGTTTGTCTGCTATCCTTTTCCTCCATACTCTCCGCTCTGTGGAGGGGATGGCACGTTCTAGAAAGAGAGCTGGACCAAGGGCTCTCTAGGATGACAGACTCTCCAGATGGGTGCCCTGACAGACCAGACGCAGCTGAAGGATTAGTCAGAAATGTGACAAGCAACGTCTCCTAGAAGCTCAGCTGCAGCAGTTCCCAAGCCAAAGTGGTTCCCCCTCCAGTGACAAGAGTGTTCTGCTAACAACGAACACAGCACGGAACATCCATGGACACTTTCAACCGTTCCCCCTGGCAGATTACAGTGAGAGCGGGTTTGCGCTGAAATGCGAGGCTGGGGCTACTGGAACTAAGTTATGGGCAAGCCCTGGCCCCCTCACCTTCAGCATGACAAGATCTCACAGCGCTGCACCTCCACCTACAGCCGCAGCCCAGGCTCATGTCTGCCACAGCACTGACAACACTGCCCTCTCATCCCTCACACCCACCTCCTGCCCACAGTCCCAAAGAGCCACTGCATCTCCTTGTTCCTCCCTGTACCTTGTGGTCAGTGTTTTGCTGTAATTTTTATTCACACTGCGTGTCCCAAAATGAAAGCAACCCCTTCCATTTGTACCATACATCAGATATAGACCAAGAATTTAGATGCTCTATTGCATGTCTTCTTCGGGCCCCTCACTACAAGAAGGATGTTGCAGCTCTGGAGCGTGTCCGGAGATGGGCAACGAAGCTGGTGAGGGGGCTGGAGAACAAGACTTACGAGGAGCAGCTGAGGGAACTGGGGTTGTTTAGTCTTGAGAAGAGGAGGCTGAGGGGAGACCTCATTGCTCTCTACAACTACCTGAAAGGGGGTTGTAGAGAGGAGGGAGCTGGCCTCTTCTCCCAAGTGACAGGGGACAGGATGAGAGGGAATGGCCTCAAATTCCACCAGGGGAGGTTCAGGCTGGACATCAGAAAAAAAAATTTCACAGAAAGGGTCATTGGGCACTGGAACAGGCTGCCCAGGGAAGTGGTTGAGTCACCATCCCTGGAGGTGTTTAAAAGATGGGTTGATGAGGTGCTGAGGGGCATGGTTTAATGGTTGATGGGAATGGTTGGACTTGATGATCCTGTGGATCTTTTCCAAACCAGTGATTCTGTGATTCTGTGACACAGCTGTCTGAGTGCTGCAGGTTCAATGTGCTTGGCTTTGCCGGGAGAAGCCTGCAGCGTCAGAGAAACAGAAGAACTCCTCTGACACCTTCTGGTCAGGAGCCCGTAACAAACCCTGTCCTATGAACATCAGCAAATGCATTGACAGGGAAACTGCTCTCAATTTCATCTCTGAGCATTAGCTCCAGCACAGAGGCGGCGTGAAGCAAGAAAGGAGTCACTGTAAACCATAAGCCTCTCATTCCTGTAACACCCTCTGAGCAAAGGACAAATTAAAAAGAACCACAGATTTTAAACCATACTGTGTATAAAGAAAATGTGTATTTTCATACACACATCATCATATCAACCATTAACTGCTATGCTTGACCTGCTATTTAGTACCTTCACATTAAGAGATGTTTTACTTTTTCTAACAGTGCTGCCAAGCAGAATCACAGATTCCCTACCTGCCATAATTTCACCAGAAGGAACAGGAATAATCAGCATCTTTTACCTTAATAATCAGTTAAACACTGCCTACCCACATCATTTACACTAGGCTAATCATTCTTAAACCTTCAAATTCAGAGCAGGTGGGAATGCAGCTCCCTACTCATGTTGGAATTTTGACCTGCAGGGAAGCCAGCATCTGGCCACTGGGACATCCATACAGCCTCCAGCTGTGACAGATGCCAAACCTGTGACACTGGCAGGCAAGGACTACGCTACTGCACTCCTACAGCCAAGTCCTCATAATCCTTCTCTTCCCCAGCAACTACTTTCAAAAGCACTTACTAAAATTAGTTTGAAATACTTAACTCCAGAAACACTCCCATCTTTATCCCTGGCAAAAGCATCCATTTGATGCAATGGCTATAAGGGTTGTATGAACAAGGAACAGTTAAATGACTCCGTATAATAGCAGAAGGACCTCACATTTACATTTGCACAGAAGAAACAGCGCTGTGATCTGCCTGCTGTAGAAGACGGAGCTCAAGTAGTTCACCAAACCAATTACATGACAAACAGCTTGAAAGAAATGAGGACTTAACTCAGTCACCCAGCATATTCCTTTAGACCTATGTTTAATAGCTATAATATCTTAGTATTATCCCCCCCCCATCAGAAATTCAAACACTTTCTTAATTCCTGCTGGGAAAAATAGGTAGAGCTTTTTAGAGGTGCGTATATTTATGCTATGTTAGAAAATTTACTCACCTGTAAGTTTAAATTATCACTTGAGTAGAAATCCCAAACATGGCATTAAAAGAGACGCTTTCATACCTGAAAAAGGCTGATATTGCAAGTCTGAATCGGTGACTTGGAGCGCTCTCCTCTCTACTGAGAGGTTAATGCAAAACACCAGAGATGCACTTCCACAGGGACAAGCTTGGTGCTGGACAATGTCTTCCTTACATGACTTAACTTCCATTAGAAGAACATTCCTTTCCTCTTTGACACTGAGACCTTGCTCTTTCACCACCAATATTAACTAAATTAGTTCCATAAGCCTCCCTGTAAAAACCTCTTCTCTCACCTTAATATTTTAACAGGGGATGACAAACCTAGGGGAGAAATCCAGACATTTCAAAAGATTTTGCCAATTATTTTCTTAGTTGGGATTAAGCAAAACATCAGTAGAAATTAATGCCGTCTCAGAAAAAAAAAAATAAAATCACAGCTTCGAAGAAGGTAGTGCAATGCCTGAGGAAACTACACTTGGATTCAGAGAACATGTGCTGATTTATGATAGTATGACACTAAACAAATCTAAATCAAATGTTAAAAAACAAGTTTCGCAGACAAAAATGCCTCTATATTAAAGTTTATGGTCAGTAAGGACTCACTTTTCCTCAGAGGAACAGAAAAGTTCTTCCTTGAAGTTGAGAAAATTCATCTGCAAGTGATGACTTCATGACTCATTAGAGAATTGGATCATTAAAAGGAAGTGCCTGTAATACCAAACATTTTGAGTGTAAAAACTGTCAACACAAAGAAATTGTTCTTCCTGAACTGCATTGTATTTGGATATGGACAACAATGTATCCACCTTCATTTATGAACTAACACAATTCTCAGCACCAATGAAAGCTGTTCAGCCTTTCTCTTCTCCTCACTTTAGCCACAGATTCAGGTGACTTTAAATTTAATAAAGTTTGCAGGAAGAATTTAAATCCTCGCTACCCAGCCACTTACCATCAAGGAATTAGCTGTTTCTCCCAATATCATCAGCTAGAGAGTAGCAAATACAATAACAGCAAGTAACTTCAGAGTTACAGTCCCTCTGAATTATCTGTGACATTTGCAATTCAGATACTAAGTCAGACATAGCAAAACAAAAATGCCTCTGCGTCCTAGTAGTTCTCATTTGACAGATTCTTTGGCCGTGAGCTCAAAAGTGAATTGTTTTGACAGTAAAAGCTTTTATTCCAAGTAAATTATGTGACAAAAATGGAATAAGACAAATTACGGTTAAAAAATTAACAAAGTCCTAGTTATATCTGTATAGCTAGTTCTAGACATATGCGTATCTGTTAAAAATCATTTTGCACTGCCCACAGCAGCTTCATTGTAACTTCTCAGAGAGCAAGAGATCCAATCCTGCCTGAGGTATTCGCTTCCCTTGTACCACAAGGCCACATCACCAGAGAAAATTTATTATTTCCACATCAGCCAAAAGAGCTACAAAAATTACTTTAAAGTATACACAACTCTGCTTATTACAAAAAGAAAACCGATTGGTAATTGATTGATATAATTAATGTAAATCAGCATTTGCTCTTACTGCTAAACCTGATTAGAAGTAAGTTTTATACCATACATCCAATTAATCATGTAAGCAAAGATGCAGTTAGAACAGCTACAAAATAAATGGGAAAAGGCTTCACAGAAGGAGCACCATCTTTCCTCGTGCACCACTGCCATGAATAATGTCTTCATGAGCCTTAGCTACTTGCTCCAGTGGATATTCTGGGCCCACAATTGGGTTCAGCCAGCCAGCTTCTATGCCATCAAGAAGTGCCGCTGCACATTCATGCATCTCCTCCGGCATGTAATAAAGACAGCATTTACCACCACAGGGCCTTTACATTCTAGAAATGTATTTACTGTTTATGCAAAAGTTAAACCAAATTTCACAACCCAAAAATATTTTATGATGTTCTGAGATTAGATAAAAATGTAAAGGAATGAACCAACAAGTTATTTACGGTGAAATGATCCCTACAATAGGTTTTAACTGAAAACAGAGAAGTGTTGGAATATGCCAACAAAACATGCTTTAAAATGAAAATGTTCCTACCTCAGTTGCAAGAAACAGACTGACTCCAATTATACTAGATTCCTTAGTCATCGTGTCTCTGGGATTTATCTCGATGGGACCTCTACAGCCCACAACCTGTTACAAATAAGTTACGATGGAGTTTCACTCATAACTATTCAACTGTGGTGTTACGTGCACAAAGTAAGTGACAAAACCACTTACCATCACCCTTCCTCCACAGGACAGCAATTGTAAGTCAGCAGCAAGATTGATGTTAGGGAGCATTTCTATTATTATATCAACTCCTTCCATCTTTGTGTATTCCTATACAGGATATAATACCTTATTATCAGTCCAATTAGTGCTTGGGTACTACTGTTTATTTCATATCCTATAAATAACACACATTTTACAGTTTATTGATTACATTTTAAATACAGCCTTTGTACTAAGACTGACAGGTAATAAATTTAATATTAGAGTATTTTGATCTGATGAATTGTAATATGCTACCATACTGGAAATTGCTGGAATGCAAGTTTCTAAATTCCATCGCCAGTGAAGAAAGCTCAGCTCTTCTAGCCTGGGAAAGTTTTTCCTTGTGTAGAAATGAAAAAGACAGTACGCTATTGCTCCCACATAAATCTACTTAAAAAAACTTCTGCAAATGACTGCTCATTCTGTTAGTAAGAAGAATCACCTAGCCCTGATACATGCTTACCTTAATTTTATCAATGTAATTTGCTTCTCTGTGATTAAATACTTGGTGAGCACCATTTCTCAGGACTATGTTCATGCCCTCCTCAGTTCCTGCTGTACCCAAAACCTTTAAACCACAAGCTCTGGCAATCTGACATGTCGCTATTCCAACCTGAGGGGATGAAGCGGGAGGGAAGAAAAGCAAAAAAAAAAAAAAACCACAAAAAGGAAAAATTAAGTAATTAAGTCTTTTTTCTCTTTCTTTCTTAGCATCGATTTCATATATTTCACCTGCAAATTGGAACTTACCAATTAAAAATTAGCCTGGAAACATTTTTTTAGCCATAAGTTATTTGCACCTTAGAATCAGTCAAATAAAGAAAAGATACTTACAGAGATGTGGTAAAACTTTGTGGGGTTTTTGAAGAGATATCAGCATTTAATATAAATCCACGTAGAATGCAGTCTGTTTGTTAAAGCTGGGCCATAGATACTTGATACAAAGCCAAGGCAATTCTTGCCTTCACAGAATCATCTGCTATTGATACCAGCACTACATACTGCAAAGAAAACCTGCAAGCAGAAATTTTGTTAACATTATGAACCTTGCACAACCAGATAAATTATTCCTTTAGAAACCAAATTCTCTGGGTCTCGTATCAGCTCTGCACTCCAGAGGATGTTTGGAGGTGTTGGATGCCTCCACAAAAACCTGGTGCTGGAGCCAATGGTCATCCAGGCACAGCAATGCCATCTCTTGGCATTGCTCTGTGTCATGGCAACAGCATGGGAGACCAAGATGGGGGAACACAGACACCGCCTGCCCAGGATTCAGTCCCAGCTGGTCAGCTCCCGGAGGCTACCGATTCAGCAGCTCCCACAGCAGCCACAGTTACAGGATATGTTCCGAAACGCATGCTCCAAGGATGCTGACTCAACCACCTCCCTGGGCAGCCTGTTCCCATGCCCAATGACCCTTTCCACAAAAAATTTTTTTCTGACGTCCAGCCTGAACCTCCCCTGGTGGAGCTTGAGGCCACAGCCCCTTGTCCCGTCCCCTGTCACTTGGGAGGCCAGCTCCCTCCTCTCCACAACCTCTTTTCAGGTAGTTACAGAGGTCTCCCCTCAGCCTTCTCTTCTCCAAGCTAAACGACCTCAGTTCCCTCAGCTGCTCCTCGTAAGGCTTGTTCTCCAGCCCCTTCACCATCTTTGTCGCCCTTCTCTGGACACGCTCCAGAAAAAAAAAAGCATCTAAATCATCTGAAACAGAAACCTAATTTTGTTAATCCACTAATTGATATAAATGTGACCATAAATCACACCACAGACAAAAGCAGATGCAAAGACAGAAAGCAGCATTTCTTATAAGCTGCCTTCTCCAAATACTTACCCCCCCACTGGCTCCATGCACTAGCACGCTCTCTCCTGCTTTGGCATGCCCTCTGAGTGGAAAACAGAAAATATTGGCATGAAGATTGCAGTACACAGCCGTTACGCGTCAGATTGTATAAACCAACGTCAAATCTCATCTTTCACACAGTATGATTTCCAATTCATGTTATGGCTAAACAGGTACAATCAGCTGGAGGCAAAATAAACTATATCACTTATAAATTTACGTACTGCACAGTTATGTTGTGCACCTAGCAGCAAGTCATGGTCTGGTACTGAACTTAAAGATTTTCACCTGTTACAGAACATAAAAGTAAACCATGCTGGTTCTAACAATTTGTTCCATCAAACTAAACCAGATGTCCAGACCTAAGCTCTCACCTAGCTGACATGAAGCCTGGCTTTAACTCATTACCCTGCCCTATGGCACAGACAGGGCTGTACATGAAGCCTCTCTGGCACAGAGGCTCAGGAAGAAGAGAAATTAGAAGAAGAAATTAGAAGAAATTAGAACTATTCCTGTTCTTCACTGGCTAAAGTAACAATTAGCACTGAGAGAGAGTTATACATTTTATTACAAGAATCTTATCGGAGAAGCCTTTCCAGGCCTGTTCTCTTGAGAAGAAATGTGTAACAGGAGAACACCGTTGCTAGCTTCTAGGTGACAATGATATGACAATGCCATCAGCATAACAAATTTAACTTAAGAGTTTTAAACATTTCCACTCATTGATCTCCTCTCCTTTTAGAGGACAATGAAAATGCGGGCTTCAATATTTTAAATATTCATAAGCAAAATGGATAAACTTAGATTTGACACCTTACTTTTGGAAAAGAGCACGATAAGCAGTGAAGTAGGGTATTGCAACTGCTGCTCCTTGTTTAAAGTCCAGTTTATCCGACAAAGGAAACACTTTATTAGCTGCAGCAACTGCATAATCTGCATATCCTCCAGAGATCGTACCAATGGTAAAAACCCTGTCACCTTTCTAGAAAGGAGGGAAAAAAAAAAGAGAAATTAATCATCTCGCTTATATTTTCTTTAATATAGTTTAAGAACCAGTTCACAGATGTTTAGGTGATTTCTAACAGCTCTCCTATTAAAACTAACCGATTATATTTGTCACAGAGAGGATTTTTATAATGCTAATACATACAATCTATGCAATACAAACCATATCATTTCATACACCTAAAGTGTCATAATTAGAACCCCGGCTCTAGAGGGTAACACACAAACCTACTGTCTCATTAATATTGACCTTAATGAACCTGAACACTAGAGAATTCCAAACACAGATTCCAAATGCAAAACCTAAAAAGTTTTCACAAACACAAAATAAACATTTCTCAATTATTTTTGCTTAAACGTGGAAAAGAGATATTCTCTTAATAAACCTTACAACACCTCAATATTGCCACTGCTCTGCAGAAGGGCCGGCTCAAGCCAAAATCCCACAGGTGATGTGGACATGCACAGCGGGCAGCACGTCACCTATGTATGCCCAGCGCCGTGGCACAACACCAGCTGTGGGGCCAAGACAGCACCCAGCCTGGCCCTTGGCCACTGACAGAGCAATGCCAGGGCCCACAGAAGGCACAGATACACAGCTCTGAGTCTTCTGCTGCCAGCATGGTGACCTCCATAAACATCCAGCATGTGGATGGGGTGGGTCCGGTCTGCGGACATTGGGTAGTAACTGCTGCAGGGTAGTGCAATGGTTTCCCAAGCAGCTCGAGCATGCAAATGCACGAGCTTGGCCACTCGGCATTTTTGGGATGTCTGTCTGGGGCACACACACGGATTGCATCAGCTCTCACTCTGGACTGTCAGGGCGACCCCACTGTGTGCTGCCACTAGCTGGCAAAGGTGAAAAAAGCCAGCAAAGCAATAGAAACAGGATTAGCAGCAGAGCAACCACACAAAGATGATCCCATAAACAATCATGAATTAAAAATGAATGTATTTTCTACACCTACCTTGAATGCAGTAACATGTTGTCCAACCCCTTCAATTACACCAGCCACATCTGAGCCTGGAGTGTAGGGTAAAGTTGGTTTTCTAGCGTAAGTCCCAGAACGAATATATGCCTCGACAGGATTCACCCCACAGGCATGGACTTTAATTAGCACCTAAAGAAAAGATGCTCCTTAAGCAATAATTAAAGAGTTTTAGAAATTGAATCCACAGCACAGGATCATGGCACTTTAACTAGATTTTTAACAGAGTAAGCAAAAATCTGAACTGAGGCTATTTTCAGGAAATCCTTTCTATAGATTATGTAGCCCACGTAAAAGTAAAAAGCCCACACTTGTTAAACATGATGTCTCAGGTTGTACAAATACACTGATCAAAAACTACATATTCAAGATGTAAAGTTTTGGTTTGCATTCTTCATTCTGTTCTGAGTACGCCTATTATCATCCAATGCCATTATTTCAGTACACAGAACTCATATATACCTGATTTTCTTTTGGAACAGGAATAACGACATCTGACTGGATTTTAAGCACTTCAGGGCCACCAAATTCAAAAACTCTGACAGCTCTCATCAGATTTCTTGTGGCTGCCATAGTTATCAGAATATCTGCAGGAAAAAAAATATGGTATTGCTATCATAATTTATTTTGCATTTTCAAAATAAAGAAATCAAACAACCACCTGCCAAGCAACAGATTAAACAGAGCTTCACTCTTTATTTAAACTGGGGGAAGGAGAGTTGGTTTGGGTTTTTTTCCCAAAACTTGCAAAACACAGAACATTTACCCCACCACTTGCAGGGCTTTATGGGTATTAAGAGAACCACATGCAAATAATTTTCCCATAGCAATGTTTCTACAGTAGCTCCTGTGAACAGGAGCTGTCACATCTGTACAGATATACAGCACTTTGGGGGGAAAACTGCTACAACTTACTGCTACACTCTGGCAAAAAAAAAAGCCTGCTACACACAGGCCAACAGGGTTGTCTAACCAAGTGACATTCCAGTCCCCGCTCCTGCAGGCTGTCAAACCTCCAGGTAAAAAAGGCAAAAAAAATCTATTAATCAGCTATCACAAACAAAGGTACCCCTAGAACATTAAAACAAGCCAGGAAAGACTGAAATGCAGACATTTAAGATTCCAGTCCTTAATTCCACAACTGCATCTGTATGTGACAGCCCTGTGCTGCAGCTCACAGCTCACAGGCACTGCTGGACACAAGGAAAGCTTATCAACACAGGGAGGTGCAACTGCTCCAACCACACTCATTCCTGATGGGCTCCAACAAACCACCATGAGCACGGTACTCCCACCACAGGACAGTTACACACAGTTCTGTCAGGAAGCTGATCCACTCAGAGAGGAGCACTTTACTGGTGACCTAGCAAAAAATCACGGAACAGCAGAGGCACATAGGAACCTTATAGGTATCAGGAGATCCCACTGCTGGCCAGCTCCAGTTATGGAACTTCAGGGCTGCAGACAGAGGCAGGCTTTTCCCAAAGATGATTACAGCTTTCACAAGGACCTGACTTCAACATTATTTTTTTCCTAACTCTAGTCTGTAAGAAGCCTGCATAGTTTTGGTTGTCTGTTCAAGCCAGAAAGAGCACTGGTCACAGGGATGTACACTACTAAGATTTCCCTTAGGACATGGCAAAAATCCACTCTGCCAAGCAATTTCTGCAGTACAGGTCACTTTTATATGTTGTGATAACAAACCAAAAAGCAGCTTCTATTCTGCTCAGAAAAAAAATGGACCCATAAGTTTTAATAAACTATTCTCCAGCCTGGTAATGAACCTAGTATGGGGCCGCCTTCAGAGGACTGGAAGCAGCCCGGTACTGGTTGGAGTGGCTGCAGGCAGGCAGACATCATCCCAGTGGCTCCAAGCACCTGGGGAACCCCAGACTCATCGGCACAAACCAGTTGCGGAATGGGGCAGGGCCCAGGGCCTGAGAGTGGGGGAAGCAGGGAAAGCAGCAGCAGCACAGCCCGTACAGAGAGCTCTGCCCCTCGGGATCATAACATCATAGAATGGTCTGCTTTGGAACAGACTTTAAATATCATCCAGTTCCAACTCCCCTGCCATGTGGGGGGACTCCTTCCACCAGACCAGGCTGCTCAAGGCCCTGTCCAACGTGGCCTTGAACGCTTCCAGGGATGGGGCATCCACAGCTTCCCTGGGCAACCTGTGCCAGTGCCTCACCATCCTCATTGGGAAGAAATTTCTCCTTATGTCTAGCCTAAATCTGCCTCTCTCCAGTTTATATCCACTGCAGCTAGTCCTGTCACCACAAACTTTTGTGAACAGTCCCACTCCAGCTTTCTTGTAGCTCCTTTCAGGTACTGTAAGGTCGCTAGAAGGTCTTTTCAGAGCCTTCTCCCAGGCTGAACAACAACAACTCTCTCAGGCTGTCCTCATAGCAGAGGTGCTCCAGCCCTCTGATCATCTTTGTAGCCCTCCGCTGGACCCGTTCCAACAGCTCCATAGTCTTCTTATGTTGAGGATTCTAGACATGGACACAATACTCCAGGTGGGAGGAATAGAGGGGCAGAATCACTTCACTCGCCCTGCTGGCCACGCTTCTTTTGATGCGGCCCAGGACACGGTTGGCCTTCTGGGCTGTGAGTGCACATTGCTGGCTTATGTCGAGCTTCTCATCAACCAGCACCCCCAGGTCCTTCTCTGCAGGGCTGCTCTCAATCACGTCGTCCTCCATCCTGTATTGAAACTGGGGATAGCCCTGACCCAGGTGTAGGACCTTGGCCTTGTTGAACCTCATGAGGTTTCCCCAGGCCTATTTCTCCAGCCTGTCCAGGTCCCTCTGGATTACATTCCGTTCTTCTATGAGGAGCATGGATAAATCCGTTTTAAACTACTCCTATATGAATATATTTTCGTACCTTGAGAAAACACGCTTTTTTAAAAGCAACGTTATTTATGATGAAGGACTGTTTTCTTTACACAAAATCAAAGATCATGTATCTGTAGTGCCGCTTTAATTCTTTCTCTCTGTCTCCAGGATATAAACAGGTCTGAGATCCAGAAGAAAAACTGCGCCTGGCTCATGGTAACACATGAAATGTGTAACAAAGACGATGTGGTAAGAGGACATTATGGTACAACTTCTGTATTTATGTAATGCAGGATTCCTAATGTCATGGAAAAAATGGCATGTAAATGGAAAGAAATGTTCAGGTGTTTTTATGACTGTTACTGAGATGAATCAGCACTCTAATTTAAAAATAAACTGTCCTCTAGTTGCTCTACTTAACAGATTCTCAAGAGCTGTTTTTAGGAGAATGCTTTTAAGCTTAAGACCAAGTTCCCTGCGTAGTTGTAAATGCAGCCAATATGAAATGTGACTGATTTTGTATGGTCAGAAGTCACATAATCCCCACGTCTCAATAGCTTCTCAGGAAGTCAGGAATAGGTGTTGCTTCTGTCACAGAACACTGACTTTCAGAAAATGATTTATGAAAATCTCGGATGAAGTGAGCCTTGGTTTTGCAAAGCCGTGGCTCTGTTCAAAATGAAAGTTGTCCTGTCCAGAAGTGAAATAAGCTCAGTTTCTGTCGAATGCTTGCTGGTCTTTGGGCAGTGATATAAGAGTCATTAGCAGGTGCCACAGGGTGAAATACAAAAAATGTATTCCTCACTGACACCACAGTGACAATTGCTGTATCAAACCACGCATTTCACTGGTGGAAGTTCTGTATCAGGCAGCATTGAGATGATGCTTTCTGGAAAAGCAGCGTTCCAGAGACATAGGAATTACTAACTTAGCTGTTCAGAAAGACTGGCTTCCAACTTAAAATAAGAACATTTACGGAGGAGATTCTACACAAACACATTTAAGTAGTTTTCAATTTTTGAAGGAAAGTGGGGAGTGCTACTTCAGCAGTTTTCTTTTATGCCATAATTTCTTAAAAAAGCATATGAATCTGATTATTTTATTGAATATTTTCATTTTACAAGAAAGATGAGAAGGGCTGGACAAGACAGGAACGGAAAGGGTAACAGCTGACATCTCTCCAGTTAACGCAGCACATTTCTTAGTGCTGTAAATTGAGCAAGTGAAGGCAAACGGGGGGGGATGGTGCTTATGGTTAAATAATCATAAAATGAAATAAGTAATATAAATGCCTCAAAGCAACTTTTCTCAGTGGAAAAAAGTAGTATCAGCCTTTAGGGCCGCTCTGCAAAAAAGATAGCATAGAAAAGTAGGGAAATTGTACTGATAAGCCCTGTAGAATGTCATACAGCTTTCTCCACGCTTGCAAGTCCAGGAAAAATTGCCATTAGCGTCTCAGTCTTCTGGCACAGCTCAGGGGGTCTGAAGGTGATGTCTTGCATTTTACAGTTATGAAGTTACTTCCCTTTTTTCTTTTTTCCCTTGTCTTGTGTATTTATGCATCTAGTTTCAACTTTGACTAGGTACTTTTTTTCTTTCTTATTGGTTTTTTTTTTTTTTTTTGTAGCCCATCTCCAGTGTTAATATAAATATTTTGGTGTTTTTTCCAGATGGCAGCACTCAAGAAAGCTACTGGTGATGTTGTGCT
This sequence comes from Phaenicophaeus curvirostris, assembly GCF_032191515.1. NCBI lineage: Eukaryota > Metazoa > Chordata > Aves > Cuculiformes > Cuculidae > Phaenicophaeus > Phaenicophaeus curvirostris. The sequence goes on along the minus strand of NC_091399.1, from coordinate 2,062,121 downwards.
CAAGTTTGAACCATTTGTTCTTCATGTGCAGTGTCAAGAGATGCAGGATGCACAGCTTCTGGTAAAATTACATTGAGTAACAGTATCACAATATTGTTCTCTTATATTCCGTGCTGCAAAGGTCAAAGTGTTGGCTCCTGAGCAAGCTCTTCCTTGCTGTGAAAGTGTGTGAGACTTGTTTAAGGTATCTTTTTTTTTCCTCAGCATTCAGTGGCTGTTGATTCTGGGTTCAGGAACTCTGGTATTACAGTTGGCAGAGGAGGAAAAATTATGATGGTAAGGACTTTTCTACTGACCTGTAAGGAATATAACAGAATCCCATCATTACTTGTAGCCTCAGTTTTTTCACAAGCCAAGATCTGTGCTGTAACGTGATTGACTGCTTTCACAGGCCATGCTGTAGCACTGCAAATTCTTTCTGCCTCATTTGACAGCAAACTAACCAATTGTGTGGAAGAGTGGTTTTTTTCCTTTAGTAAATTCCCCATAATGTTCAAACAACCTTAATAAAATAAAAAACTTTATTCTAGAGAAATCCTTCTCTGTGTGTTTTTAGGCTGTCCGGAGCACTCATTGCTTAGAAGTTCCATTGAGCCACAAGGGGAAATTGATGGTCTCTGAAGAATATATTGAATTGTTGGATTCCACTAGTCCTGTTCATTACATCTAAATCTGAAAGTGAAAAATGCACAGGAGAGATTGTTTAAATAAAAAAAAAAACCAAAACACAAACTAGACAGCTCTTACAAAGTCTAAAATACAATTTCAATTAATTGTAGGAGCTCCAAAGGCTATAAAGTATTTAAGGAAAAACCTGTAAGCAACATGAGTTTGCAGACTTTGTTATTAAGTGTGGTTTGAGTTTCTTTTCTCATGTTAACAGCATTTGTTATTCTAACACAGTGGCCATCTCAGCAGAATTCAGGTGGCAATACATGCTTTAAACCACTAAATGCTTTGCATAGTTTGCAAAACTGAGGATTTTTGAGGGTGGTGGAGAGTTACACACAGTACAATTGTGTCCAGCTGAGGAAGAGAACAGGCAGAAGTGCCAGAGTGCGAGGGACACAGATACTGGTGAGGCACCTATGTATACGTAACCAGAGGAGTTTCTTTTTATATGTCCACTGGGAATCTCTGTAGTGGTTAAAGTTAGCAGTGACTGCTCATAGCAGCAGTACATCTGATTGCTAATGCTGTCAGTCATTAAACATTTAACCTGATACCGTTTCTAGTTTCTGTAAGGTTAACAGGGTCTTCATGGCACTTGAGTGCCTCCACCAATTGATTGCTAACATCCAGGCATTACAGAGTGGAGTAGCAGGACACGCACAAGGACACGCCCTGGTATTTCTGATTATCCTTCCAGTGTTGGCTAGAACATCTCAATGTCAGTAGCAATTTTCTTCTCTTGGCACATTTTGGTGATATTACAAAAGCATTTGTTTGTTTAGTTTTGCAGATCCTGAGCAAACCTACAAAAATAATACTGACATAATTTGTTTCTTTCTAGATTCTACAGAAGCTTAGAGTCAGCTTTGCAAACTGCCGCTGGTGCAAATGACTTGCATTCTGAGGGGATGGAGAGGAGTCGCTCTGTGTATGTTCGTAGAAGGAAGAGGAAGACAGTTCACAGACAAAGTGTATGCCCCTCTCCCAAGGATCAGCATGAAGAGCTGGAGCCTGAGGATGATATAGAAAACAGTCTTGATATTTTTGCTGATATCATGATCTAGACTAAAGCAAACTGAATAACAATTGTAATGCTCTTTGTAAGAGACAGAAATACTGCTCTGTTCTAAGCAGTAACACTCCTATGGATGTTTACCAGAAAAAAGGTAATTGAACAGAATTGTGCACAGGTTCAATGCCAGAGAACAAAACCTTAGAAGGTTTTGGGTGTTGTTTTTTTTAAAAGCACTGTCTTTTACTCTGTCTGCTAGTTATCACAGAAATAACTGGTTTGGTACAGCCTTTGGCTATGTCCTCAGTGGTGGCGTTTTGTGTCCATATGCTGAGTTTAGGCCTTCTGATTTTCACAGACCAGAGAAACTCTAAAAGCCTAGTTGTTATCCCTGAAGGTTTTTAATCCCTGTAGGAGCTTTGCCAGCAGTACAGATGCCCGTCTCAGAACAGGGCAAAGCTACGTGTCAGCCAGCTGAAGGACAGTTGCTGGTGTGGAGATAAGAACAGAAAACTAGAAGTTGGGTCCTGCTCTGTGCCAGCTTCAGCCACTGTGTCCTGGATCCTTTCTGGCCGTTGCACTGGGCAGCAGTGTTGATGTTGTTTTCCTGCACTTTGCTGTGTTTCAGGCTCCAGCCCCCTGTGTGTTGCCATCTTCTGCTTCCCTTGGCCAGTGGCCGTTAAGTGTTATTTTCCTTTGAGTCTTGTAGCCAGCTCCATACATTGATGGTCTGTTTGCTCCCTTACATCTCATTCCATGTGGCTGGTGCCCAGCCTCCGTTCTAGCTGTCGGGCATAAGGTCATCCGAAGTGTACCCTAACAGGCTTTCTTCCCAGGCTGTGAAGCATCGGCACTCAACAACTGTTAAGCACAAACCAGCGCAATAATGTGCACATTCCTGTATTGCACCCCTGGAAAATTCACTCCTTACTCCAGGTGTATTTTGCAGAGCAATGGTGAATTTGTGAACATTTGCAGCAATGGATCCTGAGCCTGCCCTGCTTTTTATGCCCCTAGTAATACACTAACACTGCAAAACAAGGCCCTGACTGAAGGAAAATGGTTTATTTGGTGCGGTAGCTCCAAGTTCACAGAGCAGGGAGTTGTCATTGTTTCCATTACGTAAACTTGTGTCTTGGGGATGTTTTAGTTCCACCGTAAAAAAAAAAAAAAGTGACATACAACGTGGCAGCTAAAGGGAAAAGTAATTGGGGGTTTTAAATAGATTCTGGAAGACCTGTTGGGCTGTGTTTCCAGCAGCATGCATGCCAGAAAAAATAAACTTGAGCCTTTTGTGTTGCTTGTGGTGTTTCTAATGTACAGCCTGAGCAGTTCGGTGCATGTGCTTTCACTCTGTTTCTGGTGGCTCGAAGGATCTCAGCAGAAGTGTGGCAAGGTGATCAAGACAACGCGGTTCTATCCATGCAAGAAGATTGTGGTTGTGTCAAGTGAGGTACTTGGAGGCTGATGCTGCCCTTGGCTGCTGGCTGCAAGCACAAATTGGACAAAAAACAGAAAAAGTAGTCGCTACAATTTTCCTCTTGTGGAGGGGGTGAGGCACTAGTGATAAGTTTTTGAAGATGAAAGAAAATCAGCTTGTGAGGTGAATGTGTACATAAGATCTTGAAATATTGCAAGAAGCCTTCGTATCTGGGTGGACTAATCCTTGTTTAATTCTGACTGAACCAGGGGGAGACCATTTCTAATGCTGAGGAGCTGCTTGCTGGGAGGCTTGCAGCAAGTGCTGAGTCCTGGTGGGCTTGGAATGGGCAGAGAGAATCTGCCACCACAGGGACAAGTGAACCTGGGATCTCACAGCCTGTGCAACAGCAGGACCACGGGTGGGAGCAGCCGAGGGTCCCCACAGCAGCTGGAGTCAGCAGCCTCTCAAGGCCTGGGGATGTGGCTCTGCCACACATTATTGGGGTGTGGGTGGATTGCAGAGGGTTTGCTTGGAGCAGCCAGAACAACCTTCTACCTCCAAAGCGATGCTGGCAAGGTCTGGCTCTGATCTGTTGGCAATCCTGCAAGGGATTGCAGATGTCATTAATGAACGGGAGCCATTGCTGTGCACTTCACAGTGCTGTCACCTTGCCCCACGTATGGGAAGATAAAAATTTAGTACTGAAAAAGCAGAGATTGGAAGAAACTGCATCAGACTTCAACCACAGCCCAAAGAGTTGCCATTGCTGTGTCCAAGGCAGCCTGCCTCAGAACTCAGAAGGCTTTACTTCCAGCTGTGTATGGTCATGACTGCACCTGTGCAAGGTGGGAGAGGGAGCAGGGATACTAATTTTATGTATAACCCAGGATGCCAGTGTGCTTTCAAGGGCAGAGCTGTGGGGCTGTGCATCGGAGGAAAAGGTATTTAGCAAAACTACTTCATTTTTGGGAAACTCCTTTTACTTTTGTTTTCTTTTAAAAAATTAGTCCAAGCAGTACAATAATGCCCAAACGTTGACTGTGTGTAACAGCCCGTACAGGATTTACGTTCTCAGAAATAAGGTTTGCCAGCAACTGCAGTGCAATGTGATCCCACGTTCCTCTTAGAAGTTATATATCAAATTCAGGAACATTTTTTGACAGTCTTAACCCAGAAAGTTGACCCTAACTATGGCCATCTTGTTGCTTTATACCTGTTAACTCCAATTATTGCAGACTGTTGGGGACCTCATACAAAAAATCAAAACGACCCCACAACAAGAAAAAATATGTAGTTGTGTGATTCTCAGTGTAATTAGAGAATCCTGTTACCTCACTGCCTAAATGATCAAACAGTTATAACAAAGTTTTTCTTATTTTTTTCCTCCCCTGAATGTTCCAGAGGCGATACCAAGGGGAGTTTCAGGGGTCCTGCAGCCTTGCTGGGGAGGTGCCAAATGCCAGCACCACCTTGCTCCCTGCACCACTGCCCCTATCAGCCCCAATTCTAGGGGATAACCACACTTCTCCTGAGTCTTACACAACTTTCACAAGTTCCTTTTGAGATTAATTTTGTCAAGCTGTGTTTTATTTCCAGCTCCTGCAACTAATTCTGTCATGCCCTAAATGCATTACTCAACTGCAGACTGCAGGGATCCCAGCAGACAGGAAGGCTGCACGGAGCCTTTGGAAAGGTAATTCTGGGGTTCATGGCAGAAAAGAAACTTACTGAGAAGCAATAAGATTCCTGAAACTGGCAAATCTTTACCACTTCTAAGTGGGCTTAGCCATAGTTAACAAAAGGGTATTTACAGCCCAACTTTCATAATTGCTTTTGCTAAATACTGGAACATTTAAAAGTACAGTCTCATTCACTTTGCATTCAATTGTTTCTAGCGAGGCAGCTGTGTTCATTCCCTCCAGTAACTGATGGTCTTCTCTCACCATAACATTTGTCATCCGTACCACAAAATCACTTCAAGTTGCTGTTCCTGGCATTAGAGTCCTGCTCACAAACAGCATCGGGCAGGCACTTCAGCACGGGAGTCACTCAGCAATAATGCTTTATATACAAATCACAGGTGTCACAAGCACAAGTATTTGCTTGAAACGACTTCTTCCTCTGAAACTTGAGTACTTAGATCAGTTTACAAGAACATAACAGTAACAGCATCAGATTGCAGTAAAAAGCACTGTTTTCAAATGGAGTTAAAGCCTCAGGATAGGACGGGTTATCCATTCTCAGCCACCACTCCTATTAATCCTTTACTTGAATTTCCCTGCACTTAACAACTACATGCAATTGTATAAAATTTAGTCTCAAATTTTTAAAACAATTTTGTACTCTTAAATATACCGTGCCCTGGAGTCTTAGAAAGTCTTTAATACTTCTGATTACTGAAAATACACAATTAGTTTGCAATATCTTCTCAATTTGATTTTACACAATGTGATATTAAGGAGGACATTTAACTTTCTGGTTGGAAGCAACACCAGTGGTGTGCGCTGTGCTTTTTCTCCTTGAAAAGAAATTTGAGTCTATAAAAAAAATAATAGATAATCGTATGCCTAAATTTTCCTCGATTTTTTTTTTCTTTATTTCTTTACAGGAAGAGAAAGCAAAGCCTGTAAAAACTGCTGTTTTAAACCGCCCAGCTCTGGTGCGACAGCAGCAGACAGACATCCAGAAGTCAGGAGCAGAGCATCCTCAGCCCTTTTTAACTACAGAGAACAATAACCCTGTTCCACACAGAAACTACACATAAGCTTTTATTCTGCTTTCTGGATGAGGTTTCTCTCTGGTAACTGAGCAGATGCAGTACTTTGGTCAATTTTATACCGGGGAAAAGAAATAGATCTTATTTTGTTTTCATTCCGCACGACCCCACGAGAAGAGAAATACTGTTCTCAAAGCCAATTGAATTTTTATCAAAAAGAAGGTAATTTCTTCCCTCGAATAACGCCGTAATCAAGCTTTGTAGTGACTGTAATTAGATTTCTTTGAAGACGACCACTAGAAGCGAACAAGCCGGTCGTTTAACCATTCCCTCGCCGGCAGCCGCGCCGCTCCCAGCACCTCCCCGCGGGGTGGACGCGCATCTCCTCGGGGCTTTTTCCCCTCCGCCGGCACGGAGCCGAGGAATCGCAGCGCTGTGCTGGGACGAGGCTCGACACGGCACGGCCAGGGCAGCAGAAAGGGTAAAATCCAACAGCCGAGAGTCGCGAGGGGTGAGAGGGGGCCCAACAGCCCGAGCTGGGGGCGGGTGGCAGCCGAGGCGTCGGGGCTGCGCCCGGTCGAGCAGGACGCGCTCTTTCATGCCCCTAAACGCGTTATTTCCTGGCTGAGTTCTCTAAATACCGTTTAAATGCGATTTTACGGCATTTTGGACGCGGCACGGGAAACGCGGTGATGGGCGAGCGCCGCGCTGGGTCGCAGGTGCCGGCGGCGCTGCCACCGCCGCGGGGAGAGCTCGGACACGGTCCGCACACGGAGCCGATCCCAGACACGGACCCCGCACACAGACCCGCACACGGATCTCATACGAGGATCCCACAAACCGACCCGCACGCGGACCCCGCACACGGAGCCACGCGTGGATCCAATCCCGCACACGGAGCCGATCCCATACACGGACTCCGCACACGGAGCCAGACCCGCACACGGAGCCGATCCCATACACAGACCCGCACACGGACCCATGCTTGGACCCGATCCCATACAAGGGTCCCGCACACAGACCCGCACACGGACTCGCACACGGACCCTGCACACAGACCCGCACACAGTCCCGCACACGGATCCGATCCCATACACGGCCCCCGCACACGGCCCCGATCACCCGGAGCAGAGCCCTCCGCCTCGGGTAGGAGCGCAGCCGCGTTCCCCACCGCGGGGAGCCCCCCGGGGCTCGTCCGTGGCCCCCAGCCCGTCCTGCGGTGCCCGTCCCGCCGCCCTCCGGACGCCGCAGCGACCCCGCACCGAGCGCCCCGCGTGACGCGTTCAGCAGGACCGCGTCTGCCCCGGTGCGTGAACTGCAGAGGCAGCTTCCGAAACCGGGAAGCGTCCTGCTCGCGGTGCCCGTGACACCGATGCCAGGAACACCCGCATCCCCCTCCCTGTGATCATTCCAACAGTGACACCGCGACGTTAAGCCAAGGGTCCCCCCGCATCTGGAACTCACAGCCCCTAAACAAACCCTCGTGTGTTTTATTCGGGCTGTTCCGCTGGAATGGCTCTCGTTCCCTGGGTTTGTCTGCTTGGAGGGAATAAGACGCCGCAGTGTCCCTTTCCCAGCCCCGGGATGCCTGCGCGCCGCAGTGACCCAGCGACACGGCACCAGTGGCAGGAGGCAAAGATGGAACACGGCTCTGGGTACAGGGCTGAGAAGTCCCAACGCAGACGGCAGAGCACGGCCCCCTCGCTCGATGGCTGATGGAATCCCATGTTCTGCGGTGTGGCAATCCCCAAATTCATGGCAGGAATGCACATTGCCCAAATCCTCTCATTCAGGGCTTTCTCCCTAGAAAAAACCACATGAAAATCACAACAGATCTGGAGCAGATGTTTAAATAAATATTTACATAAATATTGAAATATTTACACATGCAGTTCTGCATGCTTGAAAGGGGAAAACAAGTGCAATAAATGTAATTAAGGTGCCAGGGTTCTACACTAATATAACTTGCATTTCCCTTCCTGATAGCCTGTCAGTTAAATTATTAATATCATCTCTGGTGGCACTGCATCTGAGGAACGGTGTAGGTGGTGTCAGGCCAGTAAAGCCTCGTCCCCATTAGGCTGGGGAGCCCCTGAGCGTGAGGGCCGAGGCAGCACAACCGCCATCCAGGAGTGGGGCAGCTGCCCCAGCACCTCGATGGCCTGCGAGGAGGCTGCCGCAGCACCCCGACCCCCACAGCATCCTTGGCCCCACAGCAACCCAGGCACTGCAGCACCCCAGGCACAGAAGCATCTCAGGCACTGCAGCACCCTGCGCGCTTGGGGCCTTTCTGAGGCGGAGAGCTTCCCACCCAAGACAACTCCAGCAGGAGCTCCTGGAGTAGAAACAGCATCCCTGCTCCGCACAAGCCCTCATCCCAACAGAAGGCTGTGGGCACTGTACAGGAACAAAAAAGGAGCCGTTTCTTCTCTCTTTGTGTGCCTTCATCTAAACTTGTAACTCGCTGAAGACCTGTGATCAGAATGTCGCACTGGGCTTTTCTTTCTTATATATTTTCGCTGTGCATTTCTTTCCTTCTAGTCTGACATTAGCAAGAATCAGTGCGGTGGAAGTGGTAGCGCAGCAGCAGGGACAAACTGTCTGACAAACAGCAACAGCCTCCCAACACCCCTTTAAAATAATAACGATTTACCAAATGGTTGGGAAGTTGTTATAATTCCTTTTCCAAATTATTACTTGCCCTTTAGATTAGAAATGAGGCCAGGGTTAGCAATCAGCCTTAAATGGTAAGATTTCTGAAGTAGGAGCACTTGTCTGATTGTGAAGTGGAGGCCATTATTGCCTTGATTGAGTCTTTTTTTTTTTTAAGCTTGCTTGATTTATGGCTGAGAGCGCACATTCACCACTGTACCAGAAGCAATCAGAGCTTTCCCTGCTCTCTTTTCCTCAACGATTTAGGGTCCACTACTTTGGCACAGCTGCCACCTTTTAGCCTCCATCAAGCAGAGATATTTTTAAGCGAACTGTATTTTTTGTTTGTCTTTTCTCCTCCTGCCTCTCTACTTCCTCACTCTGTATCTTTCCTTTTTTTCCCTTTTTTTTTTTTTTTGTGGGGACAGGGGGCTGAAAATATTGTGTGAACTTCAATTCCAGGTATGAAGTTGAAAGAAAGCAGCAGAAGCTGGCTGGGATGTCATCTGGACTCCATGGCACATAACAAACCTGCAGTTACATGGGAAATAGGGATGAAGAAATGCTCAAATGACTGAAGTCAATTAAAAGCACTGATGGGTGTGTAGGTGCTGGAGTTTAGAGTTTTGTTTGTCTGGGAACCAGATTCAAGACAAGAGCTTGAATTTATACCACTTCTTACCAGAAATCATCTGTTTTGCTGGCCTATCGTATTTATTTTATAACCCCTCCCAAGTTTTCTGTAGAGATGTGCAGCACACCTGAGGGGGTCCTGGTACAAGGGGAAAATGCCTCGGAGACCATCAAGGTTCACTCCAGCCCACAGCACTGAAAAGGCAGCACTGACAACTCCAGCCCCACTGAGGTGCCAACCTGCAGCACTCACAGGCATTCGGGGTTCAGAAACACATACACCCATCTGTAGGAAGCCATGTATACCTTTAAAATAAATTTACATAATTGCTACTGCTCTGAAATAGCTGAATTTTGCTTCAGAGTATGTTCACAGGGAGAAACTCTGTAACACTTCCACTGTCCACTGGCACATCTCTAAAAGAAGTTTAGCACTGAAGCGCTGCCACATCCATGACTGCAGTGGTGGGACAGGCACTGGGAGCACAGAGGTCAAACTGCACCATTTCATGTAATGCTGCATTAGAAAGGCAGCACTTGCTCCTGTGTACAAAACCAGGGAGAAGAAAGATAGCAGAACTCATATTTCTGGGTGCTAAAGGCTGTAGTGCAGTAGAATGACCATTTTAGTGGAGATTTTTAACTCACTTTCACAGCTATCATTTGTTTTCCAAAGCTGTCATTTTGGAGAGTCCAGTATATCAAGGGGGGGAAAACACCACACAACTGGCTCATATTTCAGCCCAATTAGCAAGCTTATATGAATGAGGTAATGGAAGACTCACAAAAATAAGTTACTCCAGAAAGAGGAAGAGTCTGTTTCAGCATTATTCAGGAGAAAAAAAAAATGTTAGTCAGACTCAGAGGGAATACAGAATGCACAGTGAAGCCAACACACAATGGCAGAAATGATTTCCTTTCTTACACCTGTATTTACAACACATTCTTGCAGAGCACCACCACGCCTCTTACCCTGAAAGTAGCATCAGGCCAATGGTCGGGAGAGAGTCAATACAACCCAAGTGGAGCGCTCAGCCAAGGAAAAAGGTCCTTTCTCTTGCCCTTGCTCATGCCAGCGAGCTGCCCAGCTGTGCAGAGGGGCAGGAGGGGACCCCGGGGCACAGGGACCATCACCCCTTCCCCCCGACTGGTAGGAATAGTCCTGCACAAATGTGGCACTGTGGCAGCGGCGAGTGGTGGCCCAGACACCCGCTTTTCCTCCCCAGACTTGGTAGCCTCTGAGTTGCTCCTCTCTAGCACCTGCCCACTTGCTGAGCCCAGCCCGTCCTCTCCCCATGCTCCTGTCCCCATGCTCCCACCACCTCCTCCACCCCTCAGCCAGACCCCCAATACAAATAATTGCATTTACCTTCTTAATTAGCACAAGGAGTCCAGAGTGCACTGCACAGCACTGTTATATGAAAATACCAAGGTAGGACAAAGCAGAAGAGAGCCTTTGGCTTTAATTCATCATTTACACTTGATGTCGCTGACGTAACTCTCCAAGTGAGAACTGTTTTATTCCCAGTTGATCCAATGCTAAGAACGAAACCCGTCCACCCACTCTCCTTGTACTTAGACAAATGCGCCTGGTTGCATTTGCCCATCTGAGCAGCTCACCTGTCTGTAACAGGCACATTTGCATAATTGATTACATATTCTGAAGCCCACCAGTTTCTAGAGAGCATAGGAGCACACTGAGAAGGGTGAAGGATTTGACCTTATCCTCATGCCCGTTCTTTCCAGGAAGGACTTTGTGCCTGCTAAGCTGGCAGAGCAGCTGAGCTGCACAGAAGCTCTAGGGATGGAGAATCAGACCCGCACAGCAGAGCAGAGCCCCCAGCTGGTGTCAGACTCCCCAAAGTGCCCAACTTCCTGATGGGTGAGGGCTCAGGAAACCACCAATGAGCTCTGTCTGTTCATTACCAACTCTCTCCTGCTGCTCTAGGGACAGCACGCAGAGCTCTGACCACATGTGTGTGGTTTTTCTCCCTACGCATCTCAGCTCCTCGGCTGATCTAGCTCACCATTTCAGCCCTTTGGGTGCAGCACAGGTTTCTGTGGAACAATCTGGTTTCTTCGCAAATAGATCTTAAAGTCCTTAATAAATTATTTTGGCCATCCTAGGCAAGTACCTTGTGACGCTGTAAAGGTTGCGTGCCACAGAAAACTGTGTTTCGATGACTATTTCTCTTTACCTTGCCTGAGGCAAAATCAAATCCAAGGATCCAGATGAAAAAACAGACTAACATTTTAGAGACTTAATCATGTATAGTATGTTGGCAGGGACTGGAGAGAACAGAGACAAATCCTGGTTTCTCCTCTTCCACAAAACACAGCTTTCGCTTCTCTGCCTTTTTCCCATGGAGTAAAGGACACCGAGGAGGGTGTTATAATGCCTGGGGAAAGGCAAGTTTTCCATAATGCACATGAGATGTTGGGACCCGGCTGAGCTTCCCCCTTGCGGACCCATCCAAGCGCAGCCTTTGAGAAACACGAGTCCTGGATGGGTCAAGGCAGAAATCGCTCTGACAGATTTGTACATCTTTCGAAGAAAAGCTTGCTTGGAGCCACTAAGTGGACAGCTGCGTGCTAAAACAAGCCCTGTGGGGAAGGTGTTGGGAGGCAGCATCACACACTGTCCCTGCCTTGGCTACCTAATACTGCGATCCTGCAGGGCGTAGTTATTCATTTCACAAGCACCCTCCATCAACTGAAAAAATGTTAGATTTTGAACTATTTTTTGGTTAACATTTCAGCTCAATTTAAATCTCGGGGAAGAAAGGGCGGTTATTTACCTGGAACAATTATCTATTATTTTTTGAGGGGAATCTACCAAAATTTGTATTTCAGGAGAGGTTTTTTTAAAAACAAACATCTCGGCTCATTGCCATCATCAAGCAGCCTGCTCAGAGTTTTATCCAGGTGTATTTTCTCAGCACTGAGAAAAGTTTGCCAAGGTGGTGACACACAAGATCTGCACATTTCTCTTGTACGTTAGCTAGTTTTATGAATTGAAGGGTGTTGCTCTGCAATGACAACAGAAGGGAGAGGAAATGACCCGTTTTATCCACGTGTAGCCCTTTTCCTTGCTTGTAACCCCCCCTGCCCTTAATCTCCAGCGAGGCTTTGAGGCTCCAGCTACCATAGAGAGCTGGCTGGAGCAGGACGGATAAATCTCTCTTGATCAACCACGAGGTCCCTCGCATTAGAGAAGAATGCATGTTTGATTTCTTCCCTGAAGTCTAAAGCTGAACAAGCTGAACACATTTGACTACAACAGTTCAGAACTGTCACTTAATATTATCAGCTACATCTACTGTATGCCCAAGCAGCTCCTTCAAAGCAGAGGAGGGGGAGAGGGCTGGCTGCAGGGTGGTAGCATGTCACCACTCCTCGAACAGAGCAGGATAACCATCTCTGTACGGACTTGACATCTATAAATTGATTACACAAGTGGGCAGTGGTGGTCCTTTCAAGTTCACTCCTTTTGTTTCAGCAGTACAGTAAAATTAGCAGCAGCAGTTTACAATTAAAGGAAATAATAATAACTGCATATGCTTTCATCTGCACATACAATTACAATAAACTGCATGCTTTAATAAGATTGTGAAAAATCTGTGTCTGACCCATACAAAAAAGTAAACATTCTTGTTCTGGATACTATATCATTATCGCAACAAAGGGAAACTCCTGAAATCTGATGATTTAAACATCTGGAGAATGTTAATCACTTCAAAATGACGGATGTTTTTTATTTTAGCTTTTGACAGACACACTCCTTTCATAGATAGATGATTATTTACATAAATTACATCACCAATGTGAAAAAAAAAACCAAAATAACTTCAAAGGATAAAAAGCTTAATTAAAAGGAGACTTTTATATTTCTTCTCTTGTAGAACATACAATAAATGGAAGAATTTGCAAAGGGAAAAGACAACTCCCTTGTTTTAAGTATGACACAGCTGTGCTTTAGTGTTTTTCCCCCTATGTGCACAGGCTTTGGAGGCATACTTTAAACAGAATTAAGGTGCAGTAGCTAGAAATGCCACAGAAAAATGCTGATCCCCACCTCAATGAACACAGTATATGACAAGACAAGCATGGAGTCAAGTTTTATCTTCATTTTTCAAGTACATCTGCAAAATGCACAGATTTTGGTGCCACTTCTATTGGTGCTTGCAGCCCTGATTATCCTCTTACCATAAACTTCATACAATTTAAAGCCCTTAACTTCAGCAGAACTATTCTCAATCAACTCATATTTATTTGTTTTTATATACATATAAACAAAACAAACTGTGTTATATAGGTAACGTATATGTATATGTATATGTATCATATATAGAATGTGTGCTATATAACATAGTGTGTTCTATATAACATACATATATATATGGAACAGCATCAAGTTCGCCAAGAGTAGGGTTATGGTATGAGGTCCTTTAGTCCTGGTTCCCTGATGTTACACATCAGGAGACCAATTTAGCATCACAGCCGATGTGCAATTAGGAGAGCAGATTCAGCAGCGAGGTTTCGGCTCCCAACTATTTGTAAGACAACAGTTTCAAAGAAGGTTGCAGGAATGAGTGGGAGGCAAGGTGCAGGGAAAATTGCACTGTGTAACATCTGCAAACGAACGTGACTACTTTGGGTACAGCCAGGTAATTGCTAGGTTTAATGTAAAGAGTCTGGAGGACCACTGAACCTGTCAACATTTAAGCTGAAAGGATAGCTATGCTGATCTAATTCATTGTCACCGTGCCAGTTAAGTTCTTCAGGCTGAAGAACAGACTAAACGGGACAAATTACAGCCTGATAGCACCCAAAAGCCAAATTCTTACTTTACAATGTTGAAACAAATTAATTTGGAGTGCAGGAGGAGGCCTGTCTTTCTTATTAATACTTATTAATACAACTTCCTTAGCCAAGAATGATCCTCAACGCATTCATGAACACGAACCATCAGCTTTTTCTCACCAGGCATGTACCAAGCACACCACACTGAAATTCAACAGCTGAAGGAAAAATGCTAAGCTCAGGGAAGCTGCCCCAGCAGCATTCGGTTCTCCCCAGGCACAGCTATGAGGGTCCCTGCCAGGACACTGCCACCCTGGGCTGGCCAGCCCCGGGCCAAGTTCATCCTGCTCAGCAGCCACCTCTTGGCACATGAAATGAGTTTGACACTTTCCTGAGTTTAGAGGTACAAAGGCAGGAAAATCACCAAGATGAGCTCTGCAAAGAAACATTTGGGAACAGGATCAGAAGCAGGGGATTTATGTTTTGTAGGCAGAAGAGAGCTCAAGCGTGGCTTTCGGTAGGTTAGCAATGTTGTCATAGGTTCATTTATCAGCAATGCACAGAGGGATAATGTCACAGGTTCTACATCATTACATCTCACTACATCTCACTTCATGTGTGCAAAGTGAGGTCAATTGTTAATTATATTTATTGTTGAGAAAGCACATGACTTCCCAAGCTAAAAAAAGCAGTTCCCTTTCTTTCCTGGTATTTACACTTATATTAAATAACACACTTTCTAGAAGTATCAGTATTTGAAGTTCAAGCAACTTCACAATACCAAATGTTTCCTTAATGGCTGCACCTGGATCTACATGACCTCATTGTATACACTTACAGCCAAGTTCAAAAGAACTTTCTGTTCTGTTAGTTTTCATCAGTGAAACATGAATATATGTGCCTGACAAACTTAGAATCTGCTTTATGTTCTTGCTCTTGTCACCCAAAAGGGATTTTATAACATACTGTAGGGTCCTCAGAATCTACTGGAAAATTACTAATATTACCTGGAACAAAGAGACAAATAAGTTTGCTAACTTGTGACCACTGCAGTGCTTTTGGGTATCTCACCATCAGCTGGAAAGATTTCTTCATATTTTGTGCCAGATAAGTGAGTCTGTTTCTTGGCACTTTTTGTACATTCTTCCCTCCTTCCAAGTTTTCCTCTTGAAATTGCAAATTCTTTACACAAGGGGTTCGATTTGTCTGCTGAAGCCAAAAACCCTCTGTTTCCTGTCCAAATTTTATGCCTGACACAGTGCAATACACTTTTGGTTGCTTAGGGTGTGCTTCTGGTGTAATGACTCACAGCACACAGACACTTTTGCAGTGTGGCAGATTGCAGACCTTCACTTAACAAACTGCGTATTGCTGACACGCTTTACTGGACCTGGCCCAAGGTAACAAGCAGCCAGGTACCACAAACCCTAACTTCTGGGCACTTCTCAGTAAAAAAACCCACCTCTTTGCTTCACATGTCTGGCAGCAAGACAACTTTTATGTTCTGTGTTAGGCAATGTACAGGAGTAGCATGGGACACTGGGAACAGATCCCAGGACTGTCAAACACGATGTTTGAATGCCCAAGAGCCAGTTCTCGACCCCTCTTTCATTCTCTCTCCTCTGCAATGACTCTGGTCCCTCTTTATGCAGAGGGATGCTGCACCAAAGAGGGTGTACAAGAAAGTTGGGGAGGGACTTTTTACAAAGACATGTAGTGATAGAACGAGGGGAATGGCTTTAAATTGGGAGGGGGGAGGGGAAGGGGGGGAATATATAGACTAGACCTTAAGAAATTCTTCACAATAAGGGTGGTGAGGCACTGGAACATGTTGCCCAGGAAAGTTGTGGATGTCCCCTCCTTGGAAGTGTTCAAGGCCAGGCTGGATGGGTTCTTGGGCAGCCTGGTCCAGGGGATCACAGAATCACAGAATCACAGGGATGTCCCTGCCCATGGCATGGGTGTTGGAAATGGATGATCTTTAAGGTCTCTTCCAACCCAAACCATTCTATGATTCTATGATTCATTGGTGGTGCCACGTATGACCCAGGAGATGCAGGCAGGAGAGCTCGGGGCACACCACCTCTTCCTCAGCACCGGCATGCGGTCACACAGGCTGCCTAGATCACCATTTTGGGGACTGTGCTTCTCAACTATCAGTCAGATCAGACCCATTCCAGCTCGCCTGCGTGGCCTGCCCAGCCCCAGCTGCCTGTGGGACCTCCATGCCAACTGTACAGAGCAGGCACTCAGCATGGACAGGTGCTGCAGAAGCACAGTGCTGAGCAGCTCAGCAGGAATACAGCTCTATGTGCAGAACTGGAGCTGAGCAGCTCCTAGACAGTTTCAGGCTCGCAAAGGAGAAGCCTAGCAAGGAGCCCATCAGAAGGTCTTCCATGTGCATCAATCCAGCTCAGGGATCAAGGGAGGCAGGGGGGTGGGGAGGAGAAGGTTCCACCTCTCTCCAGAACTACAGGATTTCAATCACCCACCCAAACTGCATCATAAAAGCCTCACAATCCCCATCGTAGGCTACGCTCAGCAAGAATGTGCCATGTGCCTAGATTTTTTTCCCTTAACTCTCATTTATTTGTCGTGGCATTTGCTAATTTACTGCCCTTGACCTCAATAGCCCCCAGTGGGACTCCTCTGGCTGGCATGACATAGGGAGGTCTTTATTCTGTTTTATCAGTGGGGGTTATAATTTAAAGAAGTTTGCCTGTAACGAGTCACAGCAATGTCATTACCATGTCGGTGAGGCAGAGCCCACACAGGAAGGCGATAACCACATCCACAGTCTGAGCACTGGTAATTCCTTGGAGTAGGCAGGTTACCCAAGGCCCAAGACTGGAAACCTCATTCAAAAGTAAAATCCAAACTAGACAAGGAAAATTCCCCTTGCTGAAGAAGGGTGGTGTAGCAAAGGGCTCCAGAGCAGACAAGTGGTATCAGAGACTGCTCTGTGCCACCTCCAGAACACACATCACTCACAGGGCTGGGGACAAAGCTTGGCACCGGGACCACCCAGAGCATTCCAGAAGACGACTTACCTACATGCAACTGTCAGCACCATGAACACTGTTTCCCAGGAAAGGCAGGTGAAGGGAGTCGAATGTCCCAGTGTGATATAGACGCTTGCACACACTGATGAACAGTCTGGGGAAGAGGAACAAGAAAAGCACACAGGGCAGCACACATGCATGCTTCACTACCCTCCCGATGCCTGACACTGCCAGGGCCCTTCACCACAGGCTCTTTCCAGCCCAGGTCTTTCCACTCCACCAAAGGCACCTGCCAAAACCCTCCCTGAGGACAGAAGTCTGCCTGCACCCAGCCAGCTTGCACTCCTTTCTCAACCCGGAGATGCTCGACCTCCCAGGCTATCCTCAGCAGACAATCAGCAGCGTCGTCTCCAGCCTGAGGATTTTAAGTGTGTGTGAGCTCTTAGTGGATTCACCAAATCCTGTCATGCCAAAAGGCAGCCCGTGGGGTTTTAGGCACCCAGTTTAAAGAGGGAAAGCGGTGGCATTCACACATTGGGAGAGTCATTTTGGCAGTCACCGTGGAGAAGTAAGGGCTGCACCCCATTCTCCCACACACAGTCACAGCACCAACCTGAATCCACTATGGTTACCGTCACGGAGGTTATATGTGGCTGCTTCTGGTCAGCCAAGCAGCCTTTTAACAAGCTCCGAGAGAAGAAATTATGTTTTCCCCTTTGAATGGGGGTTCTGACCAGCAGCACTCATTGCCATTGACAGCCAATATTGAACATTTAATTCCATGAGCATCTGGAGGCAGAGCTCAAACAGCTGAAATCTACACAACAGCAGGAAATTTCCTTAGGAAGAAGGGCCCCAGAGTGTTGTAAGAAGAAAACAAGACCAGAGTTTAGTCTCGCATTTTGTACCATTGAATATACTGGTCACTTTTAGCTGCAATAAATAAATGAAAAAAGTCTAGAGTGTGTTTTCTTTTAATATGATAGCTTTACTTTGGCACTATACATAGTTGGCAAAGCAGGAGACTGTTGACTCTCACCTTCAAATGCCCTAACTCTTCTGGTAGCATCCACGACCCCTGCCAAAAAACAGGTCTCTGAGTAGCCAGCAAAGTGTCAAGCTGGAGAATCGGTGAAAGCAATGAGCGCTTTGAGGAACTATCTGTCACCACATATTTCTGTACAGAGTTAAACAAACTTCTAACATAATATGTAGTGTCATGTAATGCCAGCAGGAGTTAACCTGAGTTTAAAAAAAGAACTGGCAAACTCTAGATCACAAAGGAAAAGTGATTCAAGAAGGCGGCTTTGGATATCAGATGAACAGAAGTTACTGATCGCAACAAACTGACTGGTCCGTAGGGTGCTAAAACATAATCAAACATGAATCTTTGCTTTTGAGACTTTAAGAGATCCATTCTCTCAGGCGCCTCTCAGGCGGGGGTCCTGACAGCCCCCACACGCTGGTCCCGCGCAGTGCCTGACGGGAGGGGGCGGTCCCGGCAGCTACCGCGGGAGATTTAAACTACGCCCCTGGGAGCACAGCGATCTGGAGCGGGGCAAAGAGGAGCGTGGCAGTTCGAGAAGGCAGGGTGCAGAGAGGACCTAGGGAATAGGCAGAAGACACCGAAGACCATGGTGGCCACCCGGCAGAAGGTTAAAGCTGCTCCGTGTGCTGCAGCAGGCAGGGTGGATGCTGCCACCCAGACGGAGCCACAGTGGGTGCATGCAGCTACCCAGACCCTGGGCTGCAGGCGGTGCCCCCCTCCCACACCGGCTCGTGCCTCTGGTCCTGGCCCCACTTGTGAAAGCTGCGCTCGAGTGGGGGAACTCCTTCACATGGTGAAGGAGCTAAGAGAGGAGGTGAAGAGCCTGAGGACCATCAGGGAGTGTGAGAGGGAGATTGACCAGTGGAGCAGGGCCCTCTCACTAACTCAGCAGCCTGCTGGGGCTGGAGTGTCCGAACATCATCCACCTGCAAACTGCAGGGTTGGGGGAACAAGAGATGGGGAGTGGCAGCAAGTTCCTGCCAGAGGAAGGAAACCTGCTCCCCTCACCCATACAGCAAAGCCCCAGATCCCCCTGGCGAACAAGTACCAGGTGCTGCAGGTGGAATCCAGCCCTGAGGATGAGGATGGTGGCTCCCACAGCCTAGAATCCTTCCCTAGGCTGCACCATTCTCAGAAAAAGATAAAAACATCCTCCATCAAGAAGAAGAGGAGGGTGATTGTTGTAGGGGACTCCCTCCTAAAAGGAACGGAGGGACCCATTTGCAGACCGGACCCGCTCCACAGAGAGGTCTGCTGCTTACCGGGGGCATCAGGGAAGGAGGTAGCTAGAAAACTTCCTTCCCTGGTTCACGAGACAGACTACTATCCTCTGATAGTAGTCCAAACTGGTAATGACGACCTAACAAACAAAAAGACCAAAGCCATCAAGAATGGCTTCAGGGCAATTGGGAGAATGATGGAGGGCTCTGGGGCACAAGTAGTATTCTGCTCCATCCCAATGCTAAATAGAGAGGAGGGGGAAGCCAGGATGAAGAATTCAATTAATACCTGGCTCCGAGCCTGGTACGAGGAGAGGGGCTTTGGCTTTTTTGATCATGGGGGGGCTCACGCACCCCCAGGCTTTCTTGCTAAGGGTGGGACACATGGGTCTCCTAGCGGGGCTAAAGCCCTTGCTAGAAACCTAGCCAAGCTCATAAATCGAGCTTTAAACTAGATGTGAAGGGGGAGGGGGTTGAGCCCAGGCTAGACAGGAACGAGCCTGGACGTGGGGAATTGGTGATTGGGAGAGGGTGCGCGGGCGAGGACCACTAGTACCTCACCACACAGAAAGTGGGGGAGAACACACCTCGGGGTGCTAAGGGAGATGCAGGCACTCTGGTGTCAACTACTCCAGTTACCAGGCAGTTGGGAACGAACCCTGTTCCCTCTAGGAGGGCTGAAGGCTTGGCAGCTCAGCTGAAGTGCATTTATACCAATGCACGCAGCATGGGGAATAAGAAGGAAGAGCTGGAAGCTGTCGTAGGGCAAGGGGCCTATGATGTCGTTGCCATCACGGAAACGTGGTGGGACGACTCATATAACTGGAGTACGACTATGGTGGGGTATAAGCTTTTCAGGCGGGACAGGAAGGGTAGGAGAGGAGGCGGGGTAGCCCTCTTTGTAAGGGAGGACTTGGACTCCATTGCGATGGATTGTGGCCATCAGGAGGTTGAGTGCCTGTGGGTCAAAATCAGAGGAGCCCACCAGAAGGTAGATTTTGTGATGGGAGTCTGTTACAGACCACCCAGCCAAGGAGAAGCAGCTGATGAGCTCTTCTATAAACAGCTGGGGTCAATCTCTAGGTCAATGCCTCTTCTTCTTGTGGGAGACTTCAATCTGCCTGATATCTGCTGGGTGTACAACACAGCAGAAAGGAAGCAGTCTAGGAGGTTCCTGGAGTGCATGGGAGACAACTTCCTCGCACAGCTGGTGAATGAACCAACCAGGGAGGGCACCCTCCTGGACCTGCTGTTGGTGAACAGAGAAGGCCTTGTAGGGGATGTGGCAGTAGGTGGACGCCTAGGACTAAGCGACCATGAGATGATAAAATTTTCTGTTCTAGGTGAAGTGAAGAGGGTGGTTAGCAAGACGGTAGCATTAAATTTCCAAAGGGCAGACTTTGATCTCTTCAGAAGGCTGGTTGGTGAAGTCTCATGGGAGACAGTACTCAAGGGCAAGGGAGCCCATGAGGGCTGGGAGCTCTTCAAAAGGGGTGGTCCTAGCAGCTCAGGAGAAAGCCATCCCCGTGGTCCGGAAAAAAAGCCGGCAGGGGAGAAAGCCAGCTTGGTTGAATAGAGAGATCTTGAGTGATATCAAGAAGAAGAGAAATGTTTATGGGCTCTGGAAGAAGGGACAGGCCTCTTGGGTGGACTACAGGAGGGAAGTGAGATTGTGTAGGGAAAAAATCAGAAGGGCTAAGGCTCAGCTAGAAATTGGATTGGCAAAGTCTGTGAAAGATAACAAAAAATCTTTCTACAAATATATAAATAATAAAAGGCGGACTAGGGAGACCATACAGTCCCTATTGGACACAGAAGGAACAACAGTAACAGGGGATGAGGAAAAGGCTGAGGTACTTAATGCCTTCTTTGCCTCAGTCTTTAGTTGTAAGGAGGGTCGTTCCGTCTGTGTACTAACCCAGGAGCTAGAGGAGCATAATGAGGCTCCCGTGATCCAAGAGGAGGTGGTCAGAGCTTTGCTAGCCCGACTGGACAGCCACAAGTCTATGGGGCCGGACAGGATTCACCCTAGGGTACTGAAGGAGCTGACGGATGTGCTGGCCAAACCCCTTTCCATCATCTTCCAACAGTCCTGGAAGACTGGGGAAGTCCCACTGGACTGGAGGCTGGCTGATGTTGTGCCCATCTACAAAAAGGGCCGCAGGGAGGATCCAGGGAACTACAGGCCTGTCAGTCTGACCTCAGTGCCAGGGAAAGTCATGGAGCAGGTAATCTTGAGTGCTATCATGAAGCACATGCAAGAGAACCGGGTGATCAGGCCCAGTCAACATGGGTTCACAAAAGGCAGGTCTTGCCAGACTAACCTGATCGCCTTCTATGACAAAGTGACTCGGCTGCTGGATGAGGGAAAGGCTGTGGATGTGTCTTCCTGGACTTCAGCAAAGCCTTTGACACAGTTTCTCACAGCGTTCTGCTTGAGAAACTGTCAGCCTCTGGCCTGGACAGGCGCACACTCTCCTCGGTGGAAAACTGGTTGGCTGGCCAGGCCCAGAGAGTGGTGGTAAATGGTATGAAATCCAGCTGGAGGCCAGTGACAAGTGGGGTTCCCCAGGGCTCGGTGCTGGGTCCAGCCCTGTTCAATGTCTTCATCAATGATCTGGATGAAGGCATCGAGTGCACCCTTAGCAAGTTTGCGGACGACACTAAGCTGGGTGGAAGTGTCGATCTGCTGGAGGGTCGGGAGGCTCTGCAAAGGGATCTGAACAGGCTGGACCGCTGGGCAGAGTCCAATGGGATGAGGTTTAACAAGGCCAAATGCCGGGTCGTGCACTTGGGGCACAACAACCCTGTGCAGTGCTACAGACTAGGAGAAGTCTGTCTAGAAAGCTGCCTGGAGGAGAGGGACCTGGGTTTGTTGTTTGACAACCGATTGAATATGAGCCAGCAGTGTGCCCAAGTGGCCAAGAAGGCCAATGGCATCTTGGCTTGTACCAGAAACGGCGTGACCAGCAGGTCCAGGGAGGTTATCCTCCCTCTGTACTCGGCACTGGTGAGACCGCTCCTCGAATACTGTGTTCAGTTCTGGGCCCCTCACCACAAGAAGGATGTTGAGGCTCTGGAGAGAGTCCAGAGAAGAGCAACAAAGCTGGTGAAGGGGCTGGAGAACAGGCCTTATGAGGAGCGGCTGAGAGAGCTGGGGTTGTTTAGCCTGGAGAAGAGGAGGCTGAGGGGTGACCTCATTGCTCTCTACAACTACCTGAAAGGACGTTGTAGAGAGGAGGGTGCTGGCCTCTTCTTCCAAGTGACAGGGGACAGGACAAGAGGGAATGGCCTCAAGCTCCGCCAGGGGAGGTTTAGGCTAGACGTTAGGAAAAAAATTTTCACAGAAAGGGTCATTGGGCACTGGCAGAGGCTGCCCAGGGAGGTGGTTGATTCACCTTCCCTGGAGGTGTTTAAGGCACGGGTGGATGAGGTGCTGAGGGATATGGTTTAGTGTTTGATGGGAACAGTTGGACTCGATGATCCGGTGGGTCTCTTCCAACCTGGTTATTCTGTGATTCTGTGATTCTCCCACCTTTGGCTTCACCTTCTCTGGTCAATATCAATCTGGAAAAGTAACTGTTTGCTCGTGTGCATCCTTGCAAAAGAATACACAGTGAGTAAGGCTGAAAATCCCTTATAATGGTTATAGGTTATCCTAGCGAGTCGATCATTACGATGCTAACTAAAGTGAGCTAATAGACACACTGCCTGAGTGCATTCACAGTCACTGCCTGCACAGGGCTGGGAAATTAGTACAAGAGAGGAGCAGTTATGCCTTCGCTAACCATATAACATCAATGCTGTTATTCATCACAGGTGTCTACAATTGCATTTCTTGTAGCTGTTCACTGGGCTTCCTAGAGGCACCAGAAATTTCTGGTATCACTAAAAGCCAGTTGCTGAAATTCCATCACCGGTGGAACGGGAGGTATGAAGGCATGTCGCTACAAAAACATGCTGACATGCATAGGTCTCAAAAAAAAAAGGGTTTATTATCATCCACTTTAATGTAAAAGCTTGCAAAAGTGCTGGACAGCTTGTTTCAGCTTTGCAGTCTTACAGAGAAGCATGGGTATGGCTGAGAACTAAGCTGTTAAAACTGTGTGCTTGCCATGAATGTTGCACAGATGCTGCCAGTTGTTGAAGAGCCATCCTGACTAACTGACTTCAGATGTTCACTCCTCATCTGCAGCTGAAGGACTGAACCCTGTGGTACTGTCAGGCACAACTCTCTGTCAGTGTTGGGAGCAGGGACCTGATGCAAGAGAAACATAACAGAAGGAGGCACTCTGAGCCGCTAGCCCTGCTGCTCCCCAGCATTGCCATCCACAGAAGGCATTCATGGAAGCGACACGCCACCTTGAACGGCTGACTTCACCAGGAGCTCTGTCTCATTGGAAGGCACAAAATTAGATTGCTTCCTCTGAGTTGCTAACACTTAACCATAAACATTTCTAGGACCACATTCTCCTTTGCATCACACTGGCATAGCTGTGATAAAATCAATGTGATTATACCAGCATACCATAGGCAATCTGGCGCAATTCTTTAATCGCACAGCACTCACAGCACATAGTAATGAACCCTCATTCAATAATTTGGGATTTACCATTCTAGCTTGCTCCCCTTGAATCTGTGATATACTGTTGCACTACCTTTCTTTTCCCACTTCTGCTAATTTTCAAGGGTATGCAACGTATCATTGTGGAGTTCTCCAGCCTCTTTGCAAAGTCAAATAAAAACCATTTTTCACGCAGAGTTGTTTAGGAATAGGATATATAGCCACTCCTATCAAGGGTGTTCAGAGAGTTACATAAATGGCTTCCACTATTTTAGAGCTGCAGCCAATAAAAAATTCAGGCTAGAAATTTCAGGCAGTCTAAAGTGCCAGATATTCATTCACATCTTTATAAATGTCTCACCTAAGTTTATCAGTCACTGAAGTCAATTTTGAAAGCACAGTTTCTTCAAGCAAGTTTGTCAATTGCAGACTTACTTCAGCATAGTTCTCCTAGCATCTTACCTCATCCTTCTCTCTGTTTTCATCTAACTGGGGTCTTATATAGCTCAGGCATTGAGAGACCCTAGGATTTCCATACGATCTAATGGTCCATTGCCATTGAATTTAACTATTCTGGGAAAAAAGATGAAGTTTTTCAGCCCCCTGACTCTGGAATTATCTTCTGTCATTGACTGATGGGGATCCAGGTCTGTTGATCTTCAGGGCACACAGTAAAACCTGTTTCCTCAGCTATTTCCCAAGAAGGAATCTTTGTACCGAGTTTGAACTTCCTGTCATGGAAAATTTCTAGCATGTGTGTTTTCCACCGTTAGAGAGCAAGGTGGAAACTAAAAAAACCAAGAGGCAAACAATAAAGATAACTCAATCAAAGTGGCATATGGAGATATAAAACCTGTCTCCAAAACCAAGCTAAAAAAGGCAAACAACCTTGCTGTGCCCTGAGCATGCCAGCTGGTTCTACCACTGCTTTGCAAAGGCACCTCCATTCCTACCCCCAAACTCTTCATATTGAAAAGAAAGAAAAACAGCTTGATGATTATGATCACTCGCCTTCAACATCTGCAGCCTAGGTCACTGGATGTTAATTAACAAACAAAGCAGTTGTGTGAGCATCCCCAGTTCACACAGTTACATCCACAGTAGCTTCAGGAATGGGCCCAGAGGAAATAAGAAAAGGACGCGCAGATAAGTTTTCAAGAAAGGTAGCACAGGAAAGATCTGAGCAAAAGCAGAAGCAGAGGGAGTAATTTGGGTTCTGGTAACTACAGCTCATTCCACAAAAGTAAAACAGCGGAGGCTGTTGACATTATAATTCAGATATCCAAGTCCCAGTGCACACAGAGAATGCTGTTAGTAGTTTTAAACAAAAAAGTGAAATACTATTAACCTTAAGGAGAAACGATGTCAAGGAAATCAACAGCCCTGACAGCGGCACAGCACTGTGACTCTGGAAAGTGTAACTACTCCACACAGGAAAAACGAGACCAGAGAGGCAGAGGTTGAGACCTCCCCTCCTCCCCAGAGCTCAGGGCTCTGCCTTTGTGCCAGTTATCTTGGCTGTGCTAGCCTGAAGCTAACTCTTCACTACAGAAGCAAAGGGCTTTAGTGATAACCAAAACACCTCAAAAAACTCTTAACTTTTCTTTTTGTTTAAAGTGAATCAAATGTCATCATTCCCCAGGGATCAACGTGCTCTCACTCTAGTAACCTCACAAGGAGGAAACTCCAGGCGTACAATCCAGGATCAGACTGGCACAACTCTACAGTGGGTTTTCACCTTGCCAGTATTACACAAGAATTTGTTTCTCCTCCAGAAATTAGCCGCAATTTCTGCTTTTGAACAGTAAACTGCTGACTAACACACTGTAAAGCAATGCACAGTTAACTTCACAGACAACCAAGTTCCAAGGCATTTTTTTCTGGAGTGGCTAGCCCACCATACCTTTTCACTTTACCCCTCCTGAAATGTTTGATTCTGAACTCATGGTCCCTCCTTGTCTTCAGCAGCATAAGCAGTTTATGTGCTGTGTTTTGCAGTCACACCAGTCCTTTAGTCCTATGCCAGCAGTCCAGAGCTCAGCACTGTCTCCCAGCGTAGCACCAGGCGAGTACAACACTTACCTGCTGCCCAGCTGCCTCAGGCTCATCTCCACCACGGGGCCCTAGGCTCAGCCCCCATCTATCCAGGAATGCTTCTTCAACACCTTTGTGTCAACTGCAACTGAGATTTGTATGCTGAATGTGCACCTTCTCGTTCCACCAACTCATACGACATTTTCAGTCAGTCTTCCTTGTCTTGGGAAAGGATAGAGGGAGAGCTGGTCTCCAAAATCCTGGTGCCCATGGTCAGTTGTGCCAGGTCACTAATGTTTGAAGTAAGTGCACCAAAACATCCAGGCGAGGTGTCCACCACTGCAGGCAGAGCACTCAGAATCACAGAATCAGAATCACCAGGTTGGAGAAGACCACCAGGATCATTGAGTCCAACCAGTCCTGTCAGCCACTAAAACATGTCCCTGAGCACCTCATCCACCCGTCTTTTAAATACCTCCAGGGATAGTGACTCACACAACCTCGGCCTCCCTGAGGTGCCTGGCTCCAGAAGGGGAGGTGGATCCCTGCAAGGACAGGTGTCTGCCTCCCAGGCATTGGACCCCAGCAGCCACAGGCAGGGAGAAACCTGCCAGTGTCAAGACCTGGAGGCAGCGGGGCCCTCTTCTGAGAGAAGTTTCATCCTCATAGACTCAGTCCAAGAGAAGCCAAAGGAGCTGAGCTTTCTGCAGCATTAGTGCCACAGCCCGGGAGCTGAGAGCATGGAGGGGAAGCAGACATTGCTCTGAGCAGGACAGATGGGACACCACTTGCAGGGTTTAGCACAGACGTCACTTCCAGCAGCTTTTGCAGATACACCTACATTGGCTCAGCACTAACAGCACTGAAACACAGAGAAAGTTGCACTTGTAATGCTGTTTTGTTTGCTTTTGGTGCAATTCTGTTCCTGTTGAGCTATGTGCTTCCCTGCTCAGACTGCCCCTGGACCCAACGCTCCTTGTTGAAAGCCAGTGCCAAGCCAGCTGATAAGGCACGGGAGAAAATTATTTGTTCCCTCTCTCTAAAGAAATTAACTGATGATAACAATAATTTCTCTAAGATGAATTTATTATATAGTTTGACCAAAGGATGTGTAAGATATCAGAGGAGCAGGAGTTCCTGGAAATGCAGCAGTGCCATGTATGGCTCAGCATCTGGAACTATGCACAGAACATGAAGGACAACACCATGAGTTTAGGACAGGGAAAACCCAGCACCAGGTAACAAAGACTTCAGAACTTTTGAGATCTTGCAGCAGAAGAGGAAGCAAAGCCAGGGCCAGGAATGCCTCCAGCTGCTTTGCAGGACCCACAGGACTGGCATACCTGTAGCCTGACTGTTGGTCTGCTCCCCAGGCAGCGACTCCTGGACACAGGCACAGCAGTGACCATGTGGGCTCTGCCAAGCCCGAATCCTAAAACAGCTAAAGGATCCAGGTGCATTTAGGGCTAAGTGGTGATGACATCCTCATCATGGTCCCCTGAAAATCTCATTGAGTCTGCCAGGAGAAAAGCAGTGGAGTAACACAGTGTTGATTCTTGGGGGGCAGAGGGACTGTGCTGTGGCTGACTTCTCTGCACACGAGGAAGAGACGTGGCAAGTCCAGCTACCACAAACTGCGGCACAGCCAGCGGGATCCATGGGCACCAGCCAAATGGCACTGCCTCTCAGGCAAACACCACACCGAGCGCCCCAGCAAGCTACAATCCTCACAGCTGGAAGCACCACTCCCAAACTCACACCACTGCTCCTGGGCTTGAAACTGCAGCACAAGACACAGCAAAGGGCAGGCTGACCACCAAGGGGTCCTGATGTGCAGCCTTGCCAGGGAGAAAACAAAAATAAAACAAAACCCCACCGTTCCTGAAGCTTGGAGTGAATTAGAGACAGCAAAGGACTGGTCACCAAGGAGATTCATGTCTCCTCCTTGGACCCTCCCACCCACAGTCTGAGGCCTGGAAGAATTCCAAAGTAAAAAGCTAGTCTTACAAAATTAAATAAAAAAATAAGTAGTAAGGATGAAAATAAAACTATGACATTAATTGCTCAAAAATTAAAGAAAAATTAGGTATATTAAGAATTACAAGAAATTGAACATATGTTCTTACTGAAATAGCTGAAACCAAAGCCACCTTTTTTGCTTTGGTTGTCATATAGACACATTCTTTTCAGTGAGCTTAATGTCAGGTATGCCTCAGATTTTTCCTATAGCTGATTGTAACTACCAGTTCCGTATGCTATTTTTATAATAATTGTTGGAATTATTACTACTATTATGAACACACAGAAAACTAAAGTAACTCACAAATTAATTGGAAAAATGCATTTTAAAAGATAGAAAGCCAAATCTGAAATGACAGGCACAGGCAATAATACCTCTGTGTGGCAACGATGCCAATCCTCACAGCTATGGATGTAGCGATTCAGAGCTGTTTGTTCAGTAGTTTCCATGTCAAAAGCAGCTTAAAATATCAAGATTAGAGCTGGGTGAAAGATGTTCTGCCAAATCATTTTAGGTCTATGAATTCCATTAGAGGTAGAAAAAGGCAGTAAAACAAAATCCCAAACTAAACTTCTTCATTTTCTTTTTCCCTTCTTCCCAGTTTTGGAGTGCAGGAATGAACCTGCCCCCACGCTTTGCACCGCAGCCGCCCCTGCACCCGCTGCCGTCCCGCACCCCCTGCATCCCAAACCTCCCCTGTGAATGGCCCACATCCCCCGCATCGCTTCATCACTAATTAGTCCCCAGCGCAGACTGCCGTGCCGCACACAGATCAAAGCTTGCAATATTTCAACTTCTCCCTGCTGCTGTGCCTCCCTCCTGGCTCGCGCTTGTTGGTCTGAGGGACAGTGAGGGGGTGGATCGGGCTCCTTGTCGGTGTCTGTCGGACCCGGATCAAAGGGATTGTCAGCCCTGGTAATTCCTTTTTAAGATTTATATCCTGTACCTTTCGCTTTTCTAAAAAGCATTGAAGTAAACCTAGGGCCACTTGCTTTTCCATTGTTACCGGTAACTTGCCCTATATCACATAAATGGTGCAGCCTTACGTTTGCATTGGCCCTCGTCGGACGGCGAACCCCTTCTATAAGGTCTCTTCAGGCACCTGTTCCAGCCAGCGTCGATCTTTTGCCCCCTGGTCGCTGCTACCGGTGCTTTTCCGAGCTCCTGCCGGTCAGGATGGTGACCATATCAGGTCCCGGTCCAGTCAGGTCTTCGGGTCCCTGTTCGGGCGCCACTTGCCACGGCGGGAGGGACTCAAGCAGTCAAATCAATATGATTGATAAAGCAAGGTTGTCTTTATTCAAAACAAGTCAGGTTATATACTTTTCTTCTACTTGATTACATCATCGTATTATAATTTCATTGGTTAGTAACAGCATGCAAATACATGTTCATTGGCCATATTCATATTGCCCCCTATGTTAATATTCATTAACTACTACATGCTATTTTGCTTCTAACACCCTGCTATAGTTTCTATGTTCAAGGACACAAAGTCCTGTTTTGGTTACAATGTTCTAGGCTACGTGCTGACTTATCTTAAGAGTCAGGCTTAATGTTATCAAAAAAAATTGCTTGTACAGCCAGCTGCTCCCAGCTCATCAGGGAGATGGTTTATACAGCTCCTTCAAGGGAACATGTCCTTGTTCACTTAACCATTTCCCAACAGACAACTCCCTGCTCTGTGAACTTGGAGCTACCGCACCAAATAAACCATTTTCCTTCAGTCAGGGCCTTGTTTTGCAGTGTTAGTGTATTACTAGGGGCATAAAAAGCAGGGCAGGCTCAGGATCCATTGCTGCAAATGTTCACAAATTCACCATTGCTCTGCAAAATACACCTGGAGTAAGGAGTGAATTTTCCAGGGGTGCAATACAGGAATGTGCACATTATTGCGCTGGTTTGTGCTTAACAGTTGTTGAGTGCCGATGCTTCACAGCCTGGGAAGAAAGCCTGTTAGGGTACACTTCGGATGACCTTATGCCCGACAGCTAGAACGGAGGCTGGGCACCAGCCACATGGAATGAGATGTAAGGGAGCAAACAGACCATCAATGTATGGAGCTGGCTACAAGACTCAAAGGAAAATAACACTTAACGGCCACTGGCCAAGGGAAGCAGAAGATGGCAACACACAGGGGGCTGGAGCCTGAAACACAGCAAAGTGCAGGAAAACAACATCAACACTGCTGCCCAGTGCAACGGCCAGAAAGGATCCAGGACACAGTGGCTGAAGCTGGCACAGAGCAGGACCCAACTTCTAGTTTTCTGTTCTTATCTCCACACCAGCAACTGTCCTTCAGCTGGCTGACACGTAGCTTTGCCCTGTTCTGAGACGGGCATCTGTACTGCTGGCAAAGCTCCTACAGGGATTAAAAACCTTCAGGGATAACAACTAGGCTTTTAGAGTTTCTCTGGTCTGTGAAAATCAGAAGGCCTAAACTCAGCATATGGACACAAAACGCCACCACTGAGGACATAGCCAAAGGCTGTACCAAACCAGTTATTTCTGTGATAACTAGCAGACAGAGTAAAAGACAGTGCTTTTAAAAAAAACAACACCCAAAACCTTCTAAGGTTTTGTTCTCTGGCATTGAACCTGTGCACAATTCTGTTCAATTACCTTTTTTCTGGTAAACATCCATAGGAGTGTTACTGCTTAGAACAGAGCAGTATTTCTGTCTCTTACAAAGAGCATTACAATTGTTATTCAGTTTGCTTTAGTCTAGATCATGATATCAGCAAAAATATCAAGACTGTTTTCTATATCATCCTCAGGCTCCAGCTCTTCATGCTGATCCTTGGGAGAGGGGCATACACTTTGTCTGTGAACTGTCTTCCTCTTCCTTCTACGAACATACACAGAGCGACTCCTCTCCATCCCCTCAGAATGCAAGTCATTTGCACCAGCGGCAGTTTGCAAAGCTGACTCTAAGCTTCTGTAGAATCTAGAAAGAAACAAATTATGTCAGTATTATTTTTTGTAGGTTTGCTCAGGATCTGCAAAACTAAACAAACAAATGCTTTTGCAATATCACCAAAATGTGCCAAGAGAAGAAAACTGCTACTGACATTGAGATGTTCTAGCCAACACTGGAAGGATAATCAGAAATACCAGGGCGTGTCCTTGTGCGTGTCCTGCTACTCCACTCTGTAATGCCTGGATGTTAGCAATCAATTGGTGGAGGCACTCAAGTGCCATGAAGACCCTGTTAACCTTACAGAAACTAGAAACGGTATCAGGTTAAATGTTTAATGACTGACAGCATTAGCAATCAGATGTACTGCTGCTATGAGCAGTCACTGCTAACTTTAACCACTACAGAGATTCCCAATGGACACATAAAAAGAAACTCCTCTGATTACGTATACATAGGTGCCTCACCAGTATCTGTGTCCCTCGCACTCTGGCACTTCTGCCTGTTCTCTTCCTCAGCTGGACACAATTGTACTGTGTGTAACTCTCCACCACCCTCAAAAATCCTCAGTTTTGCAAACTATGCAAAGCATTTAGTGGTTTAAAGCATGTATTGCCACCTGAATTCTGCTGAGATGGCCACTGTGTTAGAATAACAAATGCTGTTAACATGAGAAAAGAAACTCAAACCACACTTAATAACAAAGTCTGCAAACTCATGTCGCTTACAGGTTTTTCCTTAAATACTTTATAGCCTTTGGAGCTCCTACAATTAATTGAAATTATATTTTAGACTTTGTAAGAGCTGTCTAGTTTGTGTTTTGGTTTTTTTTTTTATTTAAACAATCTCTCCTGTGCATTTTTCACTTTCAGATTTAGATGTAATGAACAGGACTAGTGGAATCCAACAAACCTGTCAATCCTCCTTATGTTTTCTTCCATTTTCTGATTAGCTACATGTATCAGAAATTCAATATATTCTTCAGAGACCATCAGTTTCCCCTTGTGGCTCAATGGAACTTCTAAACAATGAGTGCTCCGGACAGCCTAAAAACACACAGAGAAAGACTTCTCTAGAATAAAGTTTTTTATTTTATTAAGGTTGTTTGAATATTATGGGGAATTTACTAAAGGAAAAAAACCACTCTTCCACACAATTGGTTAGTTTGCTGTCAAATGAGGCAGAAAGAATTTGCAGTGCTACAGCATGGCCTGTGAAAGCAGTCAATCACGTTACAGCACAGATCTTGGCTTGTGAAAAAACTGAGGCTACAAGTAATGATGGGATTCTGTTATATTCCTTACAGGTCAGTAGAAAAGTCCTTACCATCATAATTTTTCCTCCTCTGCCAACTGTAATACCAGAGTTCCTGAACCCAGAATCAACAGCCACTGAATGCTGAGGAAAAAAAAAGATACCTTAAACAAGTCTCACACACTTTCACAGCAAGGAATAATTCCCAGTAGGTTGCAATGCAGCTCAGTCTCAGTTTTGCAAAAAACTTATTCCAAACCATCTCCCCGGATTAATACAAGAAAATAGTTACAGTAAAATGTTTTTAAGATCAAACCCATGTAGTGTCACAAATAGTGGGCAGTTTTAAGAGAGCTCCAGTCAATCCTGACTGTCCAATCTAAACCCCTCACTGCAGATGGGACATGACCATCTCTCTGGGCACGGCACTGCATCATCTGGTAGCCATGCACTCAGTCATGCTACTCTTGTACAGCTAGAAGGGCAGCAATGCTATAAAAGCAGCTAATCAGCTCTCTTCTAGATCAATGAAGGAACAAACGCATCATGCATTACTCTCTGGAGTCAGGCTAGAAAAGCAGAAGGCAAAGGTACTATTCAATGAGCTGCAACATAGGAGCCAAATGGCCTGGCTGGCAGCAAAATGCTGTCTACAAACACCGTCACTTTCTGCCCATGAAAGCAACCTGAGATCGCTGGAAAAGTTTTGTAGCAGGCAATCTGCTTCAGCTTGCAAACCAAGCTGCAGTTGAGTAATTTTGATTTTAAAATGGAAAGCAAAATCTCTACTCACTTTAAAGCTGTGTTTTCTTCATTAGCTTACTTTTAATACCTTGGTTATTAAACATATAGCACATCTGGGACTATTCTAAAGTGCTAGAGCTTGCTCAGGAGCCAACACTTTGACCTTTGCAGCACGGAATATAAGAGAACAATATTGTGATACTGTTACTCAATGTAATTTTACCAGAAGCTGTGCATCCTGCATCTCTTGACACTGCACATGAAGAACAAATGGTTCAAACTTGAGCACAACATCACCAGTAGCTTTCTCTAGTGCTGCCATCTGGAAAAAACACCAAAATAGTTATATTAACACTGGAGATGGGCTACAAAAGAAAGAAAAAACAAAAACAAAAAGAAAGAAAAAAAGTACCTAGTCCATGTGTGAAACAAGCATTAAAATGCAGCCCATGAACTCCAAGGAATCACGTTCGGCTGCTTTTAATTTTTCATTGCTTGTAATACACAGAAATCTCATGGATTTCCATGATTCAGTTTGCTAAGCTTGAGGTTTGGTAGCAATTCATAGCAAGAGAGACTTTAAAGATGTACGCTTCTCTGTTTGTGTCTTCCTACATGCAAACAAATAGATTCAGTCAGACAACACAGACTGAGGGCTGTGTTGCTGCAGCCATGTGAAACCCGAGCACAACTATTCAGTTATTTAAAGCTGTTCTTTAAAATAAAAGACATTTACTTCTGAAGCACATTCCTCAACTTTAGAAACTCTTCTCAGGCTCAGCAGATTAAATTTGTGGCCTAACAGACTTGATCACGTTTGAATCCTACTTTAAATAATAACACATACAATGGTAAAAAAGTCAAAGTTGAAACTAGATGCATAAATACACAAGACAAGGGAAAAAAAAAAAAAAGGGAAGTAACTTCATAATTGTAAAATGCAAGACATCACCTTCAGACCCCCTGAGCTGTGCCAGAAGACTGAGATGCTAATGGCAATTTTTCCTAGACTTGCAAGCGTGGAGAAAGCTGTATGACATTCTACAGGGCTTATCAGTACAATTTCCCTACTTTTCTATGCTATCTTTTTTGCAGAGCGGCCCTAAGGGCTGATACTACTTTTTTCCATTCAGAAAAGTTGCTCTGAGGCAGTTATATGACTTATTTCATTTTATTATTATTTAACCATAAGCACCATCTCCCCCCCGTTTGCCTTCACTTGCTCAATTTACAGCACTAAGAAATGTGATGCGTTAACTGGAGAGATGTCAGCTGTTACCCTTTCCGTTCCTGTCTTGTCCAGCCCTTCTCATCTTTCTTGTAAAATGAAAATATTCAATAAAATAATCAGATTCATATGCTTTTTTAAGAAATGATGGCATAAAAGAAAACTGCTGAAGTAGCACTCCCCACTTTCCTTCAAAAACTGAAAACTACTTAAATGTGTTTGTGTAGAATCTCCTCTGTAAATGTTCTTATTTTAAGTTGGAAGCCGGTCTTTCTGAACAGCTAAGTTAGTAATTCCTATGTCTCTGGAACGCTGCTTTTCCAGAAAGCATCATCTCAATGCTGCCTGATACAGAACTTCCACCAGTGAAATGCGTGGTTTGATACAGCAATTGTCACTGTGGTGTCAGTGAGGAATACATTTTTTGTATTTCACCCTGTGGCACCTGCTAATGACTCTTATATCACTGCCCAAAGACCAGCAAGCATTCGACAAAAACTGAGCTTATTTCACTTCTGGACAGGACAGCTTTCATTCTGAACAGAGCCACAGCTTTGCAAAACCAAGACTCACCTCATCTGAGATTTTCATAAATCATTTTCTGAAAGTCAGTGTTCTGTGA
Organism: Phaenicophaeus curvirostris; assembly: GCF_032191515.1. Lineage (NCBI taxonomy): Eukaryota > Metazoa > Chordata > Aves > Cuculiformes > Cuculidae > Phaenicophaeus > Phaenicophaeus curvirostris. The sequence continues at coordinate 2,027,557 of NC_091399.1, read as the reverse complement.
CAGAAGCAACACCTATTCCTGACTTCTTGAGAAGCTATTGAGACATGGGGATTATGTGACTTCTGACCATACAAAATCAGTCACATTTCATATTGGCTGCATTTACAACTACGCAGGGAACTTGGTCTTAAGCTTAAAAGCATTCTCCTAAAAACAGCTCTTGAGAATCTGTTAAGTAGAGCAACTAGAGGACAGTTTATTTTTAAATTAGAGTGCTGATTCATCTCAGTAACAGTCATAAAAACACCTGAACATTTCTTTCCATTTATATGCCATTTTTTCCATGACATTAGGAATCCTGCATTACATAAATACAGAAGTTGTACCATAATGTCCTCTTACCACATCGTCTTTGTTACACATTTCATGTGTTACCATGAGCCAGGCGCAGTTTTTCTTCTGGATCTCAGACCTGTTTATATCCTGGAGACAGAGAGAAAGAATTAAAGCGGCACTACAGATACATGATCTTTGATTTTGTGTAAAGAAAACAGTCCTTCATCATAAATAACGTTGCTTTTAAAAAAGCGTGTTTTCTCAAGGTACGAAAATATATTCATATAGGAGTAGTTTAAAACGGATTTATCCATGCTCCTCATAGAAGAACAGAATGTAATCCAGAGGGACCTGGACAGGCTGGAGAAATAGGCCTGGGGAAACCTCATCAGGTTCAACAAGGCCAAGGTCCTACACCGGGTCAGGGCTATCCCCAGTTTCAATACAGGATGGAGGACGACGTGATTGAGAGCAGCCGTGCAGAGAAGGACTTGGGGGTGCTGGTTGATGAGAAGCTCAACATAAGCCAGCAATGTGCACTCACAGCCCAGAAGGCCAACTGTGTTCTGGGCCGCATCAAAAGAAGCGTGGCCAGCAGGGCGAGTGAAGTGATTCTGCCCCTCTATTCCTCTCTCGTGAGACCCCACCTGGAGTATTGTGTCCAGTTTCAGAATCCTCAACATAAGAAGACTATGGAGCTGTTGGAACGAGTCCAGCGGAGGGCTACAAACATGATCAGAGGGCTGGAGCACCTCTGCTATGAGGACAGCCTGAGAGAGTTGTTGTTCAGCCTGGGAGAAGGCTCTGAGAAGACCTTCTAGCGACCTTACGGTACCTGAAAGGAGCTACAAGAAAGCTGGAGTGGGACTGTTCACAAAAGTTTGTGGTGACAGGACTAGCTGCAGTAGATATAAACTGGAGAGAGGCAGATTTAGGCTAGACATAAGGAGAAATTTCTTCCCAATGAGGATGGTGAGGCACTGGCACAGGCTGCCCAGGGAAGCTGTGGCTGCCCCGTCCCTGGAGGTGTTCCAGGCCACGTTGGATGGGCCTGATCTACTGGGAGGCGTCCCTGCCCATGGCAGGGGGGTTGGAACGAGATGATCTTTAAGGTCCCTTCCAACCCAGACTATTCTGTGATTCTATTCTCAGTCAGATAAAGCGTTGAGAGCACGGTCTCGCACTGGAAGGATTTAAGTCTCAGCAATTAATATGAGAACCTGGAGCAGAGACACCCAGCAGGACCCCGGGACCCCCGGCACCCCCAGCCCGTCGCGGCGGGACTCACGGCGGCGCCGCCCTGCAGCAGGACGAGGCGGCCCGAGCAGGAGCTGGCGGTGCAGAACGGGTCCCGGGCGTTGAGCAGCCGCAGCACGGGGGCGGCGCGCTCGTCCAGGCGGCCCTTCCTGCTGCCGTCCGCCCGCGCCAGCCGCTGCGCCTTCCGCCGCGCGAAGGCCGCCATGAGGGGCCGGGCCCGGCCGACGGCAGCCTGCGCGGGACAAACCTTCGCGGGGGCGGCCGCGGGGCGGGGCGCGGGGCGGGGCGCGGGGATCCCGTCACCGCCCCCCTCGCCGGCCCGGGCCCGCTTCGCGCCGCGGGCAGTAGCGCCGCGGAGGTAGGCGGCGCGCGCGGGGCTGCCCGTGCCGGCTGTCCCCGAGCTCGGGGCCCGGCTCCGCAGGCCCAGGCGGACACGGCCGCGGGGCTCCGGCTCGGGCCGGCCCTGCCGGCGGGAGGGGGGCCCGGGGCTCCGGCGGCGGCGGCGGGCGGGGCGGGGCGGGGCCTGGCGGTGATGGGCGCGGCGGGGCGGGGTCTCCCTGAGGGCCGTACTCGGGGGCGAGGCCTGGCGGCGGAGGTCGCGCTGTGCCCGGGTTGTTGTTTCGTTGCGGAGCGGCTCCGCGCCGCGTTTCCCCGTCGAGCGGGTGCTGAGCGTCCCGGGAGCCGGGTCGGGCCCCTCTCATCCGGCCCCGCCTCTGCTTCCCACGGAGGACGGGGCCACCTTCCCGCCCGCCGAGGGCCCGGCTGCCGGTGGCTGCTCTGAGGCGAGGGAGGCCCCGACTCCCGCCGTGTCCTCGGGGCGCGGGGAGGCCGAGTTCCACCCCTACCGCGAGTCGGGGCGATCTGCGGATGGGGGATGATGTGACTGAGGGCTGCCCTGCAGAGAAGGACTCGCTGTGCTGGTCTATGAGAAGCTCGACATGAGCCGGCGATGTGCGCTCGCAGCCCGGAAGGCCAACCGTGCCCCGGGCTGCATCAGAAGAAGCTTGGCCAGCACGGCGAAGGAGGGCATTCTGCCCCTCTATTCCTGTCTCATGTGAGACCCCTCCTGGTGCATTATGTCCGGTTCTGGAATCACAAACGTAAGAAGGATGTGGAGCTGTTGGAACAGGTCTAGAAGAGGGCTACAACGATGATCAGAGGGCTGGAGCACCTCCCGTACAAGGACAGGCTGAGAGAATTGGGGTTGTTCAGCCTGGAGAAGGCTCCAGGTAGACCTTATAGCGACCTTCCTGTACCTGAAGGGGGTGTACAAGAAAGTTGGAGAGGGACATTTTACAAAGGCATGTAGCGACAGGATGAGGGGAAATGTCTTTAAATTGAAGTAGAGAAGATGTAGACTAGACATTAGGAAGACATTCTTCCCAATGAGGATGGTGAGGCACTGGCACAGGTTGCCCAGGGAAGCTGTGGATGCCCCATCCCTGGAAGCGTTCAAGGCCATGTTGGACAGGGCCTTGAGCAGCCTGGTCTGGTGGAAGGAGTTCCCCGCCATGGCAGGGGAGTTGGAACTGGATGATGTTTAAAGTCTGTTCCAAAGCAGACCATTCTATGATTTTATGATCCCGAGGGGCAGAGCTCTCTGTATGGGCTGTGCTGCTGCTGCTTTCCCTGCTTTCCCCACTCTCAGGCCCTGGGCCCTGCCCCATTCCGCAACTGGTTTGTGCCGATGAGTCTGGGGTTCCCCAGGTGCTTGGAGCCACTGGGATGATGTCTGCCTGCCTGCAGCCACTCCAGCCAGTACCGGGCTGCTTCCAGTCCTCTGAAGGCGGCCCCATACTAGGTTCATCACCAGGCTGGAGAATAGTTTATTAAAACATATGGGTCCATTTTTTTTCTGAGCAGAATAGAAGCTGCTTTATGGTTTGTTATCACAACATATAAAAGTGACCTGTACTGCAGAAATTGCTTGGCAGAGTGGATTTTTGCCACGTCCTAGGGAAATCTTAGTAGTGTACATCACTGTGACCAGTGCTCTTTCTGGCTTGAACAGACAACCAAAACTATGCAGGCTTCTTACAGACTAGAGTTAGGAAAAAAATAATGTTGAAGTCAGGTCCTTGTGAAAGCTGTAATCATCTTTGGGAAAAGCCTGCTTCTGTCTGCAGCCCTGAAGTTCCATAACTGGAGTTGGCCAGCAGTGGGATCTGCGTTTTGCAAGTTTTTGGAAAAAAGCCCAAACCAACTCTCCTTCCCCCAGTTTAAATAAAGAGTGAAGCTCTGTTTAATCAGTTGCTTGGCAGGTGGTTGTTTGATTTCTTTATTTTGAAAATGCGAAATAAATTATGATGGCAATACCATATTTTTTTTCCTGCAGATATTCTGATAACTATGGCAGCCACAAGAAATCTGATGAGAGCTGTCAGAGTTTTTGAATTTGGTGGCCCTGAAGTGCTTAAAATCCAGTCAGACGTCGTAATTCCTGTTCCAAAAGAAAATCAGGTATATATGAGTTCTGTGTACTGAAATAATGGCATTGGATGATAATAGGCGTACTCAGAACAGAATGAAGAATGCAAACCGAAACTTTTCATCTTGAATATGTAGTTTTTGATCAGTGTATTTGTACAACCTGAGACATCATGTTTAACAAGTGTGGGCTTTTTACTTTTGCATGGGCTACATAATCTATAGAAAGGATTTCCTGAAAATAGCCTCAGTTCAGATTTTTGCTTACTCTGTTAAAAATCTAGTTAAAGTGCCATGATCCTGTGCTGTGGATTCAATTTCTAAAACTCTTTAATTATTGCTTAAGGAGCATCTTTTCTTTAGGTGCTAATTAAAGTCCACGCCTGTGGGGTGAATCCTGTCGAGGCATATATTCGTTCTGGGACTTACGCTAGAAAACCAACTTTACCCTACACTCCAGGCTCAGATGTGGCTGGTGTAATTGAAGGGGTTGGAGAACATGTTACTGCATTCAAGGTAGGTGTAGAAAATACATTCATTTTTAATTCATGATTGTTTATGGGATCATCTTTGTGTGGTTGCTCTGCTGCTAATCCTGTTTCTATTGCTTTGCTGGCTTTTTTCACCTTTGCCAGCTAGTGGCAGCACACAGTGGGGTCACCCTGACAGTCCAGAGTGAGAGCTGATGCAATCCGTGTGTGTGCCCCAGACAGACATCCCAAAAATGCCGAGTGGCCAAGCTCGTGCATTTGCATGCTCGAGCTGCTTGGCAAACCATTGCACTACCCTGCAGCAGTTACTACCCGATGTCCGCAGACCGGACCCACCCCATCCACATGCTGGATGTTTATGGAGGTCACCATGCTGGCAGCAGAAGACTCAGAGCTGTGTATCTGTGCCTTCTGTGGGCCCTGGCATTGCTCTGCTAGTGGCCAAGGGCCAGGCTGGGTGCTGTCTTGGCCCCACAGCTGGTGTTGTGCCACGGCGCTGGGCATACATAGGTGACGTGCTGCCCGCTGTGCATGTCCACATCGCCTGTGGGATTTTGACTTGAGCCGGCCCTTCTGCAGAGCAGTGGCAATATTGAGGTGTTGTAAGGTTTATTAAGAGAATATCTCTTTTCCACGTTTAAGCAAAAATAATTGAGAAATGTTTATTTTGTGTTTGTGAAAACTTTTTAGGTTTTGCATTTGGAATCTGTGTTTGGAATTCTCTAGTGTTCAGGTTCATTAAGGTCAATATTAATGAGACAGTAGGTTTGTGTGTTACCCTCTAGAGCCGGGGTTCTAATTATGACACTTTAGGTGTATGAAATGATATGGTTTGTATTGCATAGATTGTATGTATTAGCATTATAAAAATCCTCTCTGTGACAAATATAATCGGTTAGTTTTAATAGGAGAGCTGTTAGAAATCAGCTAAACATCTGTGAACTGGTTCTTAAACTATATTAAAGAAAATATAAGCGAGATGATTAATGTCTCTATTTTTTTTCCCTCCTTTCTAGAAAGGTGACAGGGTTTTTACCATTGGTACGATCTCTGGAGGATATGCAGATTATGCAGTTGCTGCAGCTAATAAAGTGTTTCCTTTGTCGGATAAACTGGACTTTAAACAAGGAGCAGCAGTTGCAATACCCTACTTCACTGCTTATCGTGCTCTTTTCCAAAAGTAAGGTGTCAAATCTAAGTTTATCCATTTTGCTTATGAATATTTAAAATATTGAAGCCCACATTTTCATTGTCCTCTAAAAGGAGAGGAGATCAATGAGTGGAAATGTTTAAAACTCTTAAGTTAAATTTGTTATGCTGATGGCATTGTCATATCATTGTCACCTAGAAGCTAGCAACGGTGTTCTCCTGTTACACATTTCTTCTCAAGAGAACAGGCCTGGAAAGGCTTCTCCAATAAGATTCTTGTAATAAAATGTATAACTCTCTCTCAGTGCTAATTGTTACTTTAGCCAGTGAAGAACAGGAATAGTTCTAATTTCTTCTAATTTCTTCTTCTAATTTCTCTTCTTCCTGAGCCTCTGTGCCAGAGAGGCTTCATGTACAGCCCTGTCTGTGCCATAGGGCAGGGTAATGAGTTAAAGCCAGGCTTCATGTCAGCTAGGTGAGAGCTTAGGTCTGGACATCTGGTTTAGTTTGATGGAACAAATTGTTAGAACCAGCATGGTTTACTTTTATGTTCTGTAACAGGTGAAAATCTTTAAGTTCAGTACCAGACCATGACTTGCTGCTAGGTGCACAACATAACTGTGCAGTACATAAATTTATAAGTGATATAGTTTATTTTGCCTCCAGCTGATTGTACCTGTTTAGCCATAACATGAATTGGAAATCATACTGTGTGAAAGATGAGTTTTGACGTTGGTTTATACAATCTGATGCGTAACGGCTGTGTACTGCAATCTTCATGCCAATATTTTCTGTTTTCCACTCAGAGGGCATGCCAAAGCAGGAGAGAGCGTGCTAGTGCATGGAGCCAGTGGGGGGGTAAGTATTTGGAGAAGGCAGCTTGTAAGAAATGCTGCTTTCTGTCTTTGCATCTGCTTTTGTCTGTGGTGTGATTTATGGTCACATTTATATCAATTAGTGGATTAACAAAATTAGGTTTCTGTTTCAGATGATTTAGATGCTTTTTTTTTTCTGGAGCGTGTCCAGAGAAGGGCGACAAAGATGGTGAAGGGGCTGGAGAACAAGCCTTACGAGGAGCAGCTGAGGGAACTGAGGTCGTTTAGCTTGGAGAAGAGAAGGCTGAGGGGAGACCTCTGTAACTACCTGAAAAGAGGTTGTGGAGAGGAGGGAGCTGGCCTCCCAAGTGACAGGGGACGGGACAAGGGGCTGTGGCCTCAAGCTCCACCAGGGGAGGTTCAGACTGGACGTCAGAAAAAAATTTTTTGTGGAAAGGGTCATTGGGCATGGGAACAGGCTGCCCAGGGAGGTGGTTGAGTCACCATCCTTGGAGCATGCGTTTTGGAACATATCCTGTAACTGTGGCTGCTGTGGGAGCTGCTGAATCGGTAGCCTCCGGGAGCTGACCAGCTGGGACTGAATCCTGGGCAGGCAGTGTCTGTGTTCCCCCATCTTGGTCTCCCATGCTGTTGCCATGACACAGAGCAATGCCAAGAGATGGCATTGCTGTGCCTGGATGACCATTGGCTCCAGCACCAGGTTTTTGTGGAGGCATCCAACACCTCCAAACATCCTCTGGAGTGCAGAGCTGATACGAGACCCAGAGAATTTGGTTTCTAAAGGAATAATTTATCTGGTTGTGCAAGGTTCATAATGTTAACAAAATTTCTGCTTGCAGGTTTTCTTTGCAGTATGTAGTGCTGGTATCAATAGCAGATGATTCTGTGAAGGCAAGAATTGCCTTGGCTTTGTATCAAGTATCTATGGCCCAGCTTTAACAAACAGACTGCATTCTACGTGGATTTATATTAAATGCTGATATCTCTTCAAAAACCCCACAAAGTTTTACCACATCTCTGTAAATATATTTTCTTTATTTGACTGATTCTAAGGTGCAAATAACTTATGGCTAAAAAAATGTTTCCAGGCTAACTTTTTAAATTGGTAAGTTCCAATTTGCAGGTGAAATATATGAAATCGATGCTAAGAAAGAAAGAGAAAAAAGACTTAATTACTTAATTTTTCCTTTTTGTGGGTTTTTTTTTTTTGCTTTTCTTCCCTCCCGCTTCCTCCCCTCAGGTTGGAATAGCGACATGTCAGATTGCCAGAGCTTGTGGTTTAAAGGTTTTGGGTACAGCAGGAACTGAGGAGGGCATGAACATAGTCCTGAGAAATGGTGCTCACCAAGTATTTAATCACAGAGAAGCAAATTACATTGATAAAATTAAGGTAAGCATGTATCAGGGCTAGGTGATTCTTCTTACTAACAGAATGAGCAGTCATTTGCAGAAGTTTTTTTAAGTAGATTTATGTGGGAGCAATAGCGTACTGTCTTTTTCATTTCTACACAAGGAAAAACTTTCCCAGGCTAGAAGAGCTGAGCTTTCTTCACTGGCGATGGAATTTAGAAACTTGCATTCCAGCAATTTCCAGTATGGTAGCATATTACAATTCATCAGATCAAAATACTCTAAAATTAAATTTATTACCTGTCAGTCTTAGTACAAAGGCTGTATTTAAAATGTAATCAATAAACTGTAAAATGTGTGTTATTTATAGGATATGAAATAAACAGTAGTACCCAAGCACTAATTGGACTGATAATAAGGTATTATATCCTGTATAGGAATACACAAAGATGGAAGGAGTTGATATAATAATAGAAATGCTCTCTAACATCAATCTTGCTGCTGACTTACAATTGCTGTCCTGTGGAGGAAGGGTGATGGTAAGTGGTTTTGTCACTTACTTTGTGCACGTAACACCACAGTTGAATAGTTATGAGTGAAACTCCATCGTAACTTATTTGTAACAGGTTGTGGGCTGTAGAGGTCCCATCGAGATAAATCCCAGAGACACGATGACTAAGGAATCTAGTATAATTGGAGTCAGTCTGTTTCTTGCAGCTGAGGTAGGAACATTTTCATTTTAAAGCATGTTTTGTTGGCATATTCCAACACTTCTCTGTTTTCAGTTAAAACCTATTGTAGGGATCATTTCACCGTAAATAACTTGTTGGTTCATTCCTTTACATTTTTATCTAATCTCAGAACATCATAAAATATTTTTGGGTTGTGAAATTTGGTTTAACTTTTGCATAAACAGTAAATACATTTCTAGAATGTAAAGGCCCTGCGGTGGTAAATGCTGTCTTTATTACATGCAGGAGGAGATGCATGAATGTGCAGCGGCACTTCTTGATGGCATAGAAGCTGGCTGGCTGAACCCAATTGTGGGCCCAGAATATCCACTGGAGCAAGTAGCTAAGGCTCATGAAGACATTATTCATGGCAGTGGTGCACGAGGAAAGATGGTGCTCCTTCTGTGAAGCCTTTTCCCATTTATTTTGTAGCTGTTCTAACTGCATCTTTGCTTACATGATTAATTGGATGTATGGTATAAAACTTACTTCTAATCAGGTTTAGCAGTAACAGCAAATGCTGATTTACATTAATTATATCAATCAATTACCAATCGGTTTTCTTTTTGTAATAAGCAGAGTTGTGTATACTTTAAAGTAATTTTTGTAGCTCTTTTGGCTGATGTGGAAATAATACATTTTCTCTGGTGATGTGGCCTTGTGGTACAAGGGAAGCGAATACCTCAGGCAGGATTGGATCTCTTGCTCTCTGAGAAGTTACAATGAAGCTGCTGTGGGCAGTGCAAAATGATTTTTAACAGATACACATATGTCTAGAACTAGCTATACAGATATAACTAGGACTTTGTTAATTTTTTAACCGTAATTTGTCTTATTCCATTTTTGTCACATAATTTACTTGGAATAAAAGCTTTTACTGTCAAAACAATTCACTTTTGAGCTCATGGCCAAAGAATCTGTCAAATGAGAACTACTAGGACGCAGAGGCATTTTTGTTTTGCTATGTCTGACTTAGTATCTGAATTGCAAATGTCACAGATAATTCAGAGGGACTGTAACTCTGAAGTTACTTGCTGTTATTGTATTTGCTACTCTGTAGCTGATGATATTGGGAGAAACAGCTAATTCCTTGATGGTAAGTGGCTGGGTAGCGAGGATTTAAATTCTTCCTGCAAACTTTATTAAATTTAAAGTCACCTGAATCTGTGGCTAAAGTGAGGAGAAGAGAAAGGCTGAACAGCTTTCATTGGTGCTGAGAATTGTGTTAGTTCATAAATGAAGGTGGATACATTGTTGTCCATATCCAAATACAATGCAGTTAAGGAAGAACAATTTCTTTGTGTTGACAGTTTTTACACTCAAAATGTTTGGTATTACAGGCACTTCCTTTTAATGATCCAATTCTCTAATGAGTCATGAAGTCATCACTTGCAGATGAATTTTCTCAACTTCAAGGAAGAACTTCTCTGTTCCTCTGAGGAAAAGTGAGTCCTTACTGACCATAAACTTTAATATAGAGGCATTTTTGTCTGCGAAACTTGTTTTTTAACATTTGATTTAGATTTGTTTAGTGTCATACTATCATAAATCAGCACATGTTCTCTGAATCCAAGTGTAGTTTCCTCAGGCATTGCACTACCTTCTTCGAAGCTGTGATTTTATTTTTTTTTTTCTGAGACGGCATTAATTTCTACTGATGTTTTGCTTAATCCCAACTAAGAAAATAATTCGCAAAATCTTTTGAAATGTCTGGATTTCTCCCCTAGGTTTGTCATCCCCTGTTAAAATATTAAGGTGAGAGAAGAGGTTTTTACAGGGAGGCTTACGGAACTAATTTAGTTAATATTGGTGGTGAAAGAGCAAGGTCTCAGTGTCAAAGAGGAAAGGAATGTTCTTCTAATGGAAGTTAAGTCATGTAAGGAAGACATTGTCCAGCACCAAGCTTGTCCCTGTGGAAGTGCATCTCTGGTGTTTTTCATTAACCTCTCAGTAGAGAGGAGAGCGCTCCAAGTCACCGATTCAGACTTGCAATATCAGCCTTTTTCAGGTATGAAAGCGTCTCTTTTAATGCCATGTTTGGGATTGCTACTCAAGTGATAATTTAAACTTACAGGTGAGTAAATTTTCTAACATAGCATAAATATACGCACCTCTAAAAAGCTCTACCTATTTTTCCCAGCAGGAATTAAGAAAGTGTTTGAATTTCTGATGGGGGGGGGGATAATACTAAGATATTATAGCTATTAAACATAGGTCTAAAGGAATATGCTGGGTGACTGAGTTAAGTCCTCATTTCTTTCAAGCTGTTTGTCATGTAATTGGTTTGGTGAACTACTTGAGCTCCGTCTTCTATAGCAGGCAGATCACAGTGCTGTTTCTTCTGTGCAAATGTAAATGTGAGGTCCTTCTGCTATTATACGGAGTCATTTAACTGTTCCTTGTTCATACAACCCTTATAGCCGTTGCATCAAATGGATGCTTTTGCCAGGGATAAAGATGGGAGCGTTTCTGGAGTTAAGTATTTCAAACTAATTTTAGTAAGTGCTTTTGAAAGTAGTTGCTGGGGAAGAGAAGGATTATGAGGACTTGGCTGTAGGAGTGCAGTAGCGTGGTCCTTGCCTGCCAGTGTCACAGGTTTGGCATCTGTCACAGCTGGAGGCTGTGTGGATGTCCCAGTGGCCAGATGCTGGCTTCCCTGCAGGTCAAAATTCCAACATGAGTAGGGAGCTGCATTCCCACCTGCTCTGAATTTGAAGGTTTAAGAATGATTAGCCTAGTGTAAATGATGTGGGTAGGCAGTGTTTAACTGATTATTAAGGTAAAAGATGCTGATTATTCCTGTTCCTTCTGGTGAAATTATGGCAGGTAGGGAATCTGTGATTCTGCTTGGCAGCACTGTTAGAAAAAGTAAAACATCTCTTAATGTGAAGGTACTAAATAGCAGGTCAAGCATAGCAGTTAATGGTTGATATGATGATGTGTGTATGAAAATACACATTTTCTTTATACACAGTATGGTTTAAAATCTGTGGTTCTTTTTAATTTGTCCTTTGCTCAGAGGGTGTTACAGGAATGAGAGGCTTATGGTTTACAGTGACTCCTTTCTTGCTTCACGCCGCCTCTGTGCTGGAGCTAATGCTCAGAGATGAAATTGAGAGCAGTTTCCCTGTCAATGCATTTGCTGATGTTCATAGGACAGGGTTTGTTACGGGCTCCTGACCAGAAGGTGTCAGAGGAGTTCTTCTGTTTCTCTGACACTGCAGGCTTCTCCCGGCAAAGCCAAGCACATTGAACCCGCAGCACTCAGACAGCTGTGTCACAGAATCACAGAATCACTGGTTTGGAAAAGATCCACAGGATCATCAAGTCCAACCATTCCCATCAACCATTAAACCATGCCCCTCAGCACCTCATCCACCCATCTTTTAAACACCTCCAGGGATGGTGACTCAACCACTTCCCTGGGCAGCCTGTTCCAGTGCCCAATGACCCTTTCTGTGAATTTTTTTTTTCTGATGTCCAGCCTGAACCTCCCCTGGTGGAGTTTGAGGCCATTCCCTCTCGTCCTGTCCCCTGTCACTTGGGAGAAGAGGCCAGCTCCCTCCTCTCTACAACCCCCTTTCAGGTAGTTGTAGAGAGCAATGAGGTCTCCCCTCAGCCTCCTCTTCTCAAGACTAAACAACCCCAGTTCCCTCAGCTGCTCCTCGTAAGTCTTGTTCTCCAGCCCCCTCACCAGCTTCGTTGCTCTTCTCCGGACACACTCCAGAGCTGCAACATCCTTCTTGTAGTGAGGGGCCCCAAGAAGACATGCAATAGAGCATCTAAATTCTTGGTCTATATCTGATGTATGGTACAAATGGAAGGGGTTGTTTTCATTTTGGGACACGCAGTGTGAATAAAAATTACAGCATAGCACTGACCACAAGGTACAGGGAGGAACAAGGAGATGCAGTGGCTCTTTGGGACTGTGGGCAGGAGGTGGGTGTGAGGGATGAGAGGGCACTGTTGTCAGTGCTGTGGCAGACATGAGCCTGGGCTGCGGCTGTAGGTGGAGGTGCAGCGCTGTGAGATCTTGTCATGCTGAAGGTGAGGGGGCCGGGGCTTGCCCACAACTTAGTTCCAGTAGCCCCAGCCTCGCATTTCAGTGCAAACCCGCTCTCACTGTAATCTGCCAGGGGGAACGGTTGAAAGTGTCCATGGATGTTCCGTGCTGTGTTCGTTGTTAGCAGAACACTCTTGTCACTGGAGGGGGAACCACTTTGGCTTGGGAACTGCTGCAGCTGAGCTTCTTGGAGACGTTGCTTGTCACATTTCTGTCTAATCCTTCAGCTGCGTCTGGTCTGTCAGGGCACCCATCTGGAGAGTCTGTCATCCTAGAGAGCCCTTGGTCCAGCTCTCTTTTTAGAACGTGCCATCCCCTCCACAGAGCGGAGAGTATGGAGGAAAAGGATAGCAGACAAACAAACTAGGCAGAATAATTCTGTCAGGTTGGCTGGTTTTGAGTTTAATCAGAGGAGGGGTCTGAATCAGCGAATGCTGGTGCTCTCTGTGATGGGGCTGTGAGTGGTGGGAGAGGCTACACCGGCTCTCACTGTTGTGCTCAACTTCGCACAGACAGGCAGGGCTTGGGGTTCCACGCTTGCCACATGTTATCTGTGTATCTGTGTGTGCCATGTGTAGCCATGGCAGCATCTGGAAAGGGCAGGTACGTGTATTTCTGAAAGACAGAGGGATGGAATTGCAGCTGTGGTTCGTTAATATCATTGTGCCCAAAATAAATGGTGCTTCAAAAGTATCCCCTCTCCGTTGTAACCGAGTGGTTCCCTGCATGTGTTCCTGCCGCCTTGGTGTGTTCCAGCAGGATACAATAAATTAATGAGACTTTAATTGCAGGGTTGGGAAGATAAAAAAGTCTGGAAGATGTTGATGTTCTTGATAGTTGCTTCTTTTACAAGAGACAATTCAGTATTCCATGTGGGTGGATCATGGCACAGAGGACCATTGAAGGACAGCTGAAGTCCTTCAATGTTTTGGAGCTGGTTCATCAGCAAGGGAGGGCTGGCCCTGCTCTTCCTCGCCTTCTCAGTTCAGTTGTGCTGCAGCCTTGAGAGGAACCGCTGTGATGCAGAGGAACAACAGGAGCGGGGAAGGATGATGATATCTCCTGTATCAGAGTCAAGCTGGAGGCCACTGAAATGCACCCTTTGGAGCTTTCCTGTCATTTGTGCTGAGAGAATGGAAATGTGGATGGATATTTGAGCAACTAATTTGGTGAGGGGGCTGGAGAACAGGCCTTATGAGGAGCGGCTGAGAGAGCTGGGCTTGTTTAGCCTGGAGAAGAGGAGGCTGAGGGGAGACCTCATTGCTCTCTACAACTACCTGAAAGGAAGAGAGGAGGGTGCTGGCCTCTTCTCCCAAGTGACAGGGGACAGGATGAGACAGAATGGCCTCAAGCTGCACCAGGGGAGGTTTAAGGTTGGACATTTGGAAAAAATTTTCACGGAAAGGGTCATTGGGCACTGGCAGAGGCTGCCCAGGGAGGGGCTTGAGTCACCTTCCCTGGAGGTGTTTAGAAGATGGGTGGATGAGGTGCTGAGGGGCATGGTTTGGTGATTGACGGGAATGGTTGGACTCAACGATCCGGTGGGTCTTTTCCAGCGCGGTGATTCTATGAGTCTATGATTTGAAACAATCGAGCATCCTCTCATCTCCCACTGTGTTTTTAAGTTCACAGGCGTGTATTGTATCCAAAGGCCTTCTTCATCCTTCCCTTCTCCTTGCCTTTCTCTTCCTTTACCCTGGCAGCTCGCTGGTACTGCAGGGGAAGAGCCCGTTGCAGCGTCTCCTGCCAGCTCGGGGTCGGCGTCACAGGCGGCCGCCGCCGGGGGGTTGGGGGGCGGCCCTGGCAACCCCGCCCCTCCCCGCTGTGTCCTAGCGACGCTCGGGACGCGGCCAATAGCGCCGCTGGGAGCCGCCGCGATGGGAGCTCCGCAGACGGGGTGAGTGGAGCGGGGGCCGGGCCGTGCTTGCCCGGTTCTGTCGGGACGCGGAGCGAGAGCCTGGGGGGGAAGGAGGGTGGGGGTGCAGCCGGGGGCTGGCTCCGCGTAGAGCCGCGCCGCTCCGAGCCTTGGGAACTCGGGGACCGCCGTGTCGCTGCGTCCAGCGCGGGGGGGATGCGCCGCCTGTCCCCTCACAACGAAAGCGCCGGCCAAGACCCCGAGAATTCGTTGTATCCCCTCCGTCCGTGAAGGGGCTGGCGGCAGGTGTGCCCCTCCTCGGTGTCTGGCTTCGCAGCCGCGGGCTGGAACGTTCAGAGCATCCACACGGCCCCGAGGCGGCACGAATTACAGATCCTGAGGACCTGTGCACGTCCCCGTCTCTGTAACGTGATTTGGCACGTCCTGTATGCTGAGCGATGCTCTGGGTAAAGAACCGACCGAGTCCCTTGCTCCCGGCCGTGTCACAAAGCGGTAGCAGAACAAGAGCCTTTTGGCTCCCGTTTCCATGCCAAGTTGTGCTCAAGATTGGAACCTGTAGAAAGATTTGCTTGTATAAAAGCTTTTGGAAAAAAGTGTGTTTCTTGTATGCAGAAATATATAGGACTCCAAACAAAATACTTAAAACCTTATTCTTGGAAGATTGTTTCCCTCTAGTTACCGTGAAAGGCACTTTTGGAGTCGGGATGATAGTTTGTTAGAACAGTTTTGGGGAAACAGTTCTGCCGTGGCCGATGGCATTTATTTCACAGATGTATTGAGGAACAGCTCCAATCTCTACCTTACAGGGAAAACACTGGAAATTGCAGAGCTGTGACTTGCAAAGACCTTGCTGAAGTGGAGAGGCCACCACATGTGGGGTTTGCCTCTGCTCCTCACTCTGGGAGCCGTTCAATAGTGCTAGCTTAGTACAGCAGTCAAATGAGCCATAGGATCACAAAATAATTCACTCTGCAAAAGACAAGGAAGGTCTCTTGTCTGGTCTGCTCATGGGGTCAGCTGACATCAGACCAAGTTGCTTCATTCAGACTGACCCCTGCTCCGTCTGCGCAGCCTCTCCTCCTTCAGCCTCTCCTCACAGGGCGTGTGCTCCAGCTCCACCATCCTGGTGGCCTCCTTGAGCTCACTTCAGTGCATCCACGGCTCCTGTGCACTAGGGCCCAAACCTGGATGCAGCCACGCACATGGGGTCTAGTGGGTGACACGGAAAGGGGACAATCGCTTCCCTCCTGCCAGCTGTGCTCCTCTTATTTCAGCTCAGGATGCTGCTGGCCGTCCTCGCTGCCCGGTGCTGTGGCTGACTCACCTCATCCAGCTTGTGTCCCCAGGACGGGCTGATCCTTTCCAGTAGAGCTACGTCCAGCCTGTCTGTCTCCAGCTTGTGCTGTTTGTAGCACAGGGTTGTTCGTTCCTGGGTGTAGGACTTTCACCTGGCCATGTTAAACTTCCTAAGGGTCCTGCGTAGCCTTTGGGCAGTGCTGGGCGAGCCACTGTCTGTGTTCCAGAGCTTTGTGACTGCCTTTGGGTGCAGGCAGAGTAAGCTCATTTCTGTCTGCTTGTTAGATCTCTGGCTCCTTTGAGGTCATTGACCATGCCCTGGGGCAAAGTATTCATAAAATAAAGTAATTTTCACGGAGTATCTGGCCAAAGAATCTT
This sequence comes from Phaenicophaeus curvirostris, assembly GCF_032191515.1. NCBI lineage: Eukaryota > Metazoa > Chordata > Aves > Cuculiformes > Cuculidae > Phaenicophaeus > Phaenicophaeus curvirostris. The sequence goes on along the minus strand of NC_091399.1, from coordinate 2,011,427 downwards.
CAGTGGTTTGGCCATGAAATAGTTCAGGTTAGGCAAAGAGTAAAGAGAGCCGCTTGAAGCTTTTGAAACAAAAGTGAAAGGTGAATGTAGCCTGTGTGTCCATGAGGCAAACAACTGGTAGTCTCATTGAGATCAGCTGGCCAAGGCTGGAGGGGACGTGCAACTATTTAAGCAGAGATGCAGTGTGGTTTGGAGAGACTGTGACCTTCCCCTTCCTTGTTATCACCTGAGGAAGATTGTACCTGGGCTTCAGGGTTTTGTGAGCTTGAAATAATGCAATTAATTATCATTAGACTGCACAGCCCCATCCAGATTTCAAGTCATCTACTGACTTCAATGAAGTTTGGTTCAGTAGCTGGGTTCCAGCGTGGCTTCTTATAAGCACAGCAGCAGAGGTTGAAATCAAAAAACACAGAAGCCAGAGCTGTGCCTCAAGTCCAAAGGTGGTGCAGCTGAGGGTCTATCAGTGACCCAGCTGCACAGCAGCAGCTCCCCATATTTTGAAAAGGGCCACGGCCTAAGGCTGTAGTTGGAAAAGTCAGTTCACAAGTGTTACAACCCTGCCACCCTACAAAGCAAGATCCTCTTTTTGCGGAGACTGGGGATTGTTTTCCTGGCTTTTCATCTTCTGGTCCTCTTTCACAGAGAGAGGAATCCAAGTACAGTGTAGTCACTGGCCGTATTCACTTGGCTCAAGCTTGGAGGCACCAAACGGAACAAGCATTTATGTTGAGTTGTGTGGCAATGCCAGCAGTTGTCTTCTAAATGCCTGTACTGGTGGGTTGATGGCAAAATCCCATCCTCCGTGATGGAACTATGCCGTCTTTGGATTCTTAGGCCCACATGTGCCTGTTGGGCTATTCCCAGCTAAAATTCACAATGTCCTGACCTTCAGGACTTCATGTCATATTCCAGTCCTGCAGAAAATCACTTTGCCACCATCTGCTTTCCTCTGTGGAGACCCTGACGGCATTGTTTTTTGAAATGGGATGTACTTAACGGTGGCTGAAGAGTTTCCTTAGGGAGGGTATTGCAGGCAGTGGCCAGGTGTCTGGAAAGTCTCCTGGGAGAAGTCTTTGCTCCCAAATGGAACATGTTGGGCAGGGGCCTTGCCTTGTGGGGTTCTTAACTGACAGTCTGTGTTTGAATTTGTTCTGTCTGGAGGCTGGCTGAGCCTTTCTTGTTTATGTCCCCAGCAGAAGCAATGCCAGATCCATTAGCTTGTTAAAGCAAGGAATGGTCTCCATTAGGGCAGGACTCTTTGCTTGATTGAAGGAGCAACGAACTCCAGTGATCATGTAAAACATGGGAGCTGTAATTCCCTGTGACTCTACCGATCAATAACTAGAGCCTTTATGCTCTCTTAGATTATTTCTTTGGTGAACGGTCACTGATTTAATTGCACTGTAAATTATTAACTGTGAACATGTGCTTTACAAAATTGATGCTGGATGCCTACTGTGACTTAGTCCTTTCAAATGAATAAGAGTGGTTTTAAAGATCCTTTTGATACACAGCACAAGCTCTGCACGCAGTGCGTTGCGCTGTAAGCTGATCAAAACCAGATACTGTTAATAAGTCGTAATGGTAATGATAATGCAATGAAAATCTGGTATAATACAGAGTTCTAAGTGGACACTTCCTTAATTTACTAAAATCCTAGTCACTGGCTCTGGTGTATTTTTTGTTTTGTGTACTTAGTCATCTGCACAGCTGGACTCCCTGCCACTGCAGACGTAATTCCTTCTGCGGGGCTTTGGGCTGATAATTGTTTTACTTCGGCCCTCAATACATTCTTTTAAAGCAGAACAAATTGTGGCTTTTTTGGTTTGTGCATCCATTCTGTGTGTTAATTTGTGTCCTTGTACTTGGCTTTATTAATTTATTACTTTTGGGAGAAAAGCAGAGTTGTCTCTAGCAACAGCAGTTTGTTTTCATGAACAGGCAGTTAAGGTGTTACCTAGGAGCGCAGATGGTACCGAAGGGTGAGCACCTGGCATGCTGCTGGTCTCAAAGGGTGGGAGGTCAAGATGCCCACATAAAGCAGAGACAGACCTGGGAATGGGATGCATCTGCCTCCCAGGGTCCCCTCCTTGTGCCAGCGGGTGGGGAACTCCCTTCATGTACTAAGTTCTTCAGGGTGTCCAGAGAGAACATGTGCTCCATGCGCATGATGGTATTTGGTAGACTTCCTTGGTGCCTGGGGAAAGGAAGTTACCTGGTTTGGTAACTCGCCCTGGCTGCCCTTGGGCTGGGAATTGCACCTGCACCTCATCCTCTGGAGTGCCGAGTCGGTCTAACTCTTTGGTGTCAGTGGGATACTCCAGGGGGACTTGGGACAGGTGTCAGCATGGCCCGCTCCGGCTGCACTTGCCTAAAGTCTGACAGGGGAGGATGAACCAGTCAGTCAGCATGAGCAGGAACTGGGCAGCAGCTGCTAGTGGGCACAGACTTGCAGGGCTAGATGCTGCTTCTGCACACAGTTTGAACCCAAGCTTGAGCCGGTGCCCGGGTGTTCAGTGAGGCTCTGCTTGTGCTGCTCTTCTAGGCAACTGAGGCATTCACCTGGGCAGAGAGCTTGGGTGTCTCTGGGAAGTCAGGCTCTGCCAAAGCCTAGTGGATGCCCTTCCATTCTTTCCAGTGGTTTCACGGGTTTTGTTTCAGGCCCAAAACATTTCCTCGTTTTCCCCAATACTCTCTGAACTTTGAGTTTAATTCAGCATTTTTAAAGACCAGCCTGTTCATAATTTAAATGAGAAAACGTGTGCAGAGTTGTCTTTGAAACTAAAGTTGCTGTGTCACCGTGCTCAGGTGGGAATTGTGTTTTGACTAGTTACATGGTCCATGAAATATTAGATGGAAGGGAGTAAATGAAGAGGAGTTGGATTGAGTTTCTCCTCTGCCTCTGTATGCAACTGCCAGGGCGTACTGTAAGTCAACATTTAGCATAATTGATGTAATCTGGTGGTTTCAAATGCTAATGGTTTTAAAAAGTAATGTAGAACAGTTGCTATAGTGCCGGTATTTGATCAACGTGCATAACAGGGTAAGCTAAATTGTTTGTTTAAAGTTTAATTTATTGTTGGCAGGCTACTTGGGCGATTATTGTGAAACCCCAGATAAAATTCCTGTAAATTCATGATCTCCTTGCTTTTTCTTAATTTTTTTTTAATCAAATTGTTCTTTCTTCCCCTGAACATGCTGTTGTGTGTGGTGCCCTGGCCTAATAATAGACATTTTTCATTAATCGTCCCATTGAAAGACAGGCAAGAGAGGTACAGTGGCATTTAAATTTAAAGCCAAAGAAAACCAGAGAGATCAATCTCTTGTTGTGTAATTAAAATATTTCCTGCCCAGAGAGCCTGAAGGTCAGGCTGAACACTATGCAATGTGTGGCTGTGTGTGTGCATTTAACAACGTGAATGGATCTAGACTATTAAAAACTTCAGCTGACTGAAATGTATTTCGTTGTTTGTCCTCTTTCCAGAGGGTGACGTAAGATAAGGTTGTGCTAAGAACTCTTAAAAAAGGTATCTGCTAGTTACGGATGCTTCTGGTTTTGTGTTTAACTCTCATATCTTGGGTTCAATTTTTTGAAGCTCTGATCTTTGGCAGCTAGGAAGTTGTAGCTCTGTTGGCATTCCAGAGGTGCAAGGCATTTCTTGTGTGGAGCTGGGGAGGGCCTTACTCTGACAACCTACATGATCAGGGTCTCTATGTTTGTTGATTTGGCGGATTTTCACCAATAAAGAGAAGAGAGATGCAGTTTGTTCACTTTGGATTACTCAGTGTATGCATTAAAGACAATCTTGAGTATTTTAGCATGGGAACTGGAAAATACTCGAGAGGTTCTTGCATTTCATATTGGACCCATGTTTATTGCTCCAAATACAGAAAAGGACTTTTGCATAACATGAGGGGTCTTTTGAGGGGCAAAGATTGGCAGCAGGTAGTGTAGCCCAGCCACGCTGGCTGCTACGACTGCCTAGTCCCAGGACTCTTTTAGACTGAGCAGCCCTTCAGAGCTGTTGTGCTACTGGCTAGTCAGTCTCGTTAAAATCTTGAGAGCATGGTGTGGCAAAAGCCTTGGGTCCTTGGCTCTGAGCCGTGCAGGCTGGTACCGAACTGAGCGATGGGTTGCCCGGTGTCTGTGCTTTCTAACCCAGGAAGACCTGGGTTCTCAAGAGAGATCCTTCATCACTTGCCTCTTTTCTGACACCTGGGTCTGGAGGGGGACTTTCTTCGGTCCTGCCAGTGCAAAGCGTGCTCTCCACAGAAAGGCCGAGGTGGTGAAGAGGTGGTAGCTGGCTGAGTGCTGGAGCAATAGTGATGGGATTCCTGCAGACACAGGAGTCTGCTTGCTGCCCCCACTTTGGCACAAACTCTTTGCTTTCCTGCAGAGCATGTTTGGATTTTATTGAGTTTGAGGAAATAGGTTACACAGAGCAGATCTGCTGATTTTTGGTAAAATGTAATAAAGTAAATGTAAAAATGTAAAAATGTAACACAGTAACTGTATTTAGAGAGCAAAATTGTTCTCATCAATGCAAGTTGCACTTCAAACTATAGCCATGTGGGGCCAGCCAGCAAAACCGTAATGCCGTACCGTAGGCTTCCTGGCCTGTATATACCATGGAAGTTATGAATCTTGCCCTGCACAAGTTTTGTGCAATTGAATTTATCAATATGTTTGAGGGATAAACATTCTTGTCTGTCTGTTTAAATAGTAGCCTGGAGTCGCTGTTGTGTTCACATAAATGGTCCCTGAAATGGTTTAGGATGGTTCCTAATGTTGCTGTTGTAGATTGGTTTTCCTGAGTTGTTTGTGAGTTCTATTTGTGTAAAGGCCAAATGGAGAAATGCTTTTTGAGGCAGGCTTTTTTGTTCATGAGCAAATTAGTGGTTAGCCAGACAACATTGTAACAGATACGTAGCTGAATCCCAATTGAGAAAATTGTTCAAAACAGAAGGTTATATTTAAGCCTATTTTTTGACATCTGAAATTGAAGCAACTTAGTTTTCTGTATAGGTGTTCAAAGTGGCAAATTTGATGTACACTCCCTCTGATGGAGGGAACATTAAAGAAGGGGAAATTGCTGTTAAAATAAAAGGATGGAAATGTGGGTACAGAAGGAGGCTTTGGCTGAAAACACAAATAAATAGTCCCTTCATCAGAGCAGAATTTGCATCCCAGTTAATAACATGTCTGCTAACTTTCAAGCCAGTGAAAATAATATGGAAACAGTGTTCTGTCTTGAAAATATATTTTGGTGCTAGCAGTTTCTGTTAACCTGAGTAGACGGAAGAAAGCAATTTTTTTGGTGTTAGAGACCAGACAATAATGGCTCAGAGCTGGCTATGAAGACTGCAGGAAAATTCTTTTGTAGAGATAAAGTTGAATAAGTGATCTGTCTGGAGCTGGGATCTGGATTAGGTGGCTTCTGGAGGTCCCTCCCAAGCCAAGTTATTATTATAGGTCTTTGCGCAAGCTGCCAGAAGCTCTATCACTGCCATGCCTACCACGAGTTGGGAGGCGGGAGGAGGAAGGGGAGCATGAGGCGCGTGGTAGGGCAGTGCAGTGGTGCAGGAGTTCTGGGACATCCCCCTCCCTGGAGATGTACCATGTACTGCACTTCTGACAAAGCCCATGGCTGGGTAGCAAGGGAGCTGGAGTCCATGCCAGTAATCCAGCTCCAGATGTTGTATGATATGGTGATGGCCTGGTGAAGGTCACCTGAGGAGGCTGTTGTGAGAGTCGGTCTTGGAGGAGACTTTCAGAGCTGGGCTTTCTTGGACCCTGTGCCTCAGTGGTGGGATGCTGGTCAATGCTGAACTGCTGTAAGTAAGATCTTGCTTTTACATAGTCTAATTAGCATTTATCTGACAAAATGTTGGGCTTGATTCATCAAGATAGCATTTTGTGCAGCAAACTATTGGGTAAGTATGTATAACTTAAGCTGTAATAATTTGACTATCAAAGGGATTACATGTATCTATATTGATTTTATTTCAGATTTATTGGAACCTACAATAGCCTTACAGACAAACACCTGGTTGGATATTTCAGCAATGCCAGGATAAGACGACATCTTCTGAGATCAGGACTGGTGAGACTGAAAAGTTTCCTTTTCTGAGAAAAAAAAAGAGGAGAGTTCTTTGTTTCCTCTAATAGTGGACAAATCAAACCACTAATGGATTTGTTGTTTGTTTGTTAGAGGTATGTGTTGGTGAGGAGTTGACCAGCTAGCCAAATGTGAAGTCGTGCTGTGCCAGATCACAGCCATGCGATCACACTGAGACTGAGGGCAGGTTTGTTTAATCCAGGCATTTTCTGCTGCATTATTACCTACCGTAGGTCATCTAGATAACAGAATCGCTAGGTTGGAAAAGACCCACAGGATCGTTGAGTCCAACCGTTCCCATCAGTCACTAAACCATGCCCTCAACACCTCATCCAGCTGTCTTTTAAACACCTCCAGGGATGGTGACTCAAAAACCTCCCTGGGCAGCCTCTGCCAGTGCCCAATGACCCTTTCCATGAAAAAAATTTTTGATGTGCAGCCTGAACCTCCCCTAGCAGAGCTTGAGGCCATTCTGTCTCACTCTGTTCCCTGTCACTTGGGAGAAGAGGCCATCACCCACCTCTCTACAACCTCCTTTCAGGTAGTTGTAGAGAGCAATGAGGTCTCCCCTCAGCCTCCTCTTCTCCAGGCTAAACAACCCCAGCTCTCTCAGCCGCTCCTCGTAAGTCTTGTTCTCCAGCCCCTTCACCGGCTTCGTTGCTCTTCTCTGGACTCTTTCCAGAGCCTCAACATCCTTCTTGTGGAGAGGGGCCCAGAACTGAACACAGGATTCGAGAAGCGGTCTCAACAGCACTGACTACAGAGGGAGAATAACCTCCCTGGACCTGCTGGTCACACCGTTTCTGCCTAAGGCTGCATTACTGAAATCCGAATGACAGAAAGCCAGAGCTCGGAGCTTAGCTCTGTGTGCTAAGCAGTTTTGAAGACAGTAGTTGCAGCTGAGGAAATGCTTCACCTGACACTGAGCGTGTTTCAGGATGACAAGGTCCAAGGGCCACCTGGGGCTCTCAAAGTGCTGACATGGGGGCTGCTGGTGAACGATGATTCCACACAAGAAGGAATGTGCTAAGAGTCAGTATGGAGGCCATACTCCATGGAATATCAAGCTTATGCTTCCACTGCAGTCTGTAATGCAGCAGTCATAATGCCTGTCTGCCTGAAACTGCGAAGAGTGGCTGACATGGATTGATGATGTATCTAAACATTGGAGAGCTTTGGCTTAGCCCTGAGCTTCTGCTCAGTAAATGCATTTCCAGTAAGAAGTTACATGTGGCACTGTATTACTGTACTGTTCTGGTGATGTGAGAATGCTTGTCAATCTGCTTGCATTTCACATCCAGGCAGAAGAAGATCTTTCATGGAGGTGTTTTGATAAATTTAGAATGTTTTATGTTTTTTGGTCTGTATTTCGTTTTGCTTACTGGAGTTTTTCTCTGCAAGATCTTTCAGTTTGCAAATATACAGACTCATATTGATTCTCTTGGTTTTTTTTTTAAACTGTGAGATCTAAGCATCTTTGACTCTATTAGCAGTTTAAATAGCTTCAATGTTATTTTTCAAAAGTGTTTAATGGAAAACTGAAGGATTTGGTAAAGGTGAATGTGCTGAATATTTTTAAAAATACCTATGCACTCCTAGGTGTGACGCTGGTTAGCACAGGCAGATGCAACCCTCACACAGTAGGAAGGCGAGTGTTTAATTACCCTTCACTGACTTGGGCAATGGCCCGTGAAGAGTAAGGCTGAGCCCTCAGTTGTTAGAAAACGTGACTGCTTCTCTCCTGCTCGTTTGGCTGGTGGGGTCCATGCAGTCAAAGAAACTACAGTTTTGTGCTGGGAAGGTGAGCTCCAGCACCACGACAGAAAGCAGAGGTGCTACTCTGTTTGAAAACATACTTTGGTCTGTTGTCTCTTCTTTTTAGTCACTTTATATTTGTTTACCACAGATCTCAAGGAGTGGAAGAATAATACCTGATAAAGAATACCAGCAAAATGTTCAGAGGAAGGATCGGCAAAGATACACAGAGGAGTGCCTGGCTCAGGCCATATTTCAGAAGATCCTTGATATGGAGGTATGCATTTACTAGGGATCTGTAAGCCTTTTCAAATACTTCCCAGCAGACAGACAGTGGCTATTATCTCATACCAGTCTGTTTTCTGTAGCTGTGCTCTCATGCTCTCCTGAAAATGTATCTCCTGCTGGGAAGAGGGACAATCTTTGTACTTGGCGTCCCCCACATGGAACCTCCACTGGCCTCTAGCTGTTAAACCATACTGCCATTAGAACAGACACTATCTTGGCTCACTTAATGCATGCTGGCAGTTGTCAGATTCTGGGGTGATAGTCACAGGCTAGTTTGCTTAAAAAATTCTAATAAAACCAAAATAATTTGAACATGGTTATATATGTTACCTGAGTACAAGATTTGGTCACATCCCCACTATGTATCAAGAGTGCAGCTGGTCCCTACAACTTTACAAATGCTCAGTTGTTCCCTTTCTGATATTAATACACACGGATGTAATGCAAATGGATTGAGTCAGTAGTAGTTTCATAGCTGGGCAAAATGAGGGTAATGGCCAGGGAGCAGGTGAGTGATAAGCAGAACAGAAGCAAATGCTCTTACATTCACTGACATCTCATAATGGCTGTTAATGAGATTTCTTTCTCTGACATTGATAGCGTCATCACGAGCTGGAAATGAAAAGGAAACTTGAAAATTCTGTGAAGAAGGTGAGGGTGCAGAAAATCAAGGTAAGGCTTGAACGCTATTGAGTACTGATGGGACTTGCTAGTTTTGCCCTGTGCTAAATAACAGCCCTGAGTCAGGCCAACGATTCATTGAATCAAGCATCCTGTCTCTGTGGTTTATGGAAAAAGTACAAGGAACAAGCAAGTAGAGGATGATCCTGCCCCAGGTTACATCTTCTTCCTCTATCGAACAGCTCAGGAGCTCCCATTCCTAAACATGATTCCCTTTGAATCAACTTATTATTTTGGTTCTGCAGTATTCTTAGTTGTGGAATTTAATTGCAAGTTGAATAAAATGGTACTTGCTTGAATTTCTGCACAATAATTAATGTATCTGCTGTCTGATAATTCTGTTTGATGCTCCATTGTTCTCATTATGAAAAAAATTAATAACTATTCCCCTTTTCCAAGACATTTGTGATTTTACATGCGTTTTTCATATTCCTTCTCATTTTCCCAAGCTGAAGACCCTCAGTCTGTTGAATCTTTCATACATGAGCCATTCCAGGCTTCTCATTACTGTTACCATCTTTTTTACCTTGTTTAGTTCTACTATTTCTGTTCTGAAATAGGGAACCAGAACTGGATGAATAATTTAAGATACTTGTTGAAGTTCTTCTTGTATTTCTAGCGACTATCCACTTCTGACTGCTGCTGAGCACTGCATTCAAATTTTCAGTCGTTTGCCTCTCCTCACGATGTTTATCTGAACCAGCATGTAACTAATGAAAAGAGTTTGGTGTTGTGTGGGTAGAGCTTGATCCTGTAGTTGTTACAGTAGTGGAAATCCCAGAGAAGTCAATGGTTCTCCCTATGAAGTCACTTGGACGCGTATGGGAAAAGTTGTCATTTTGGCTGACATGTCCTCAACATCCTATCTCTTCGTTAGAGCCTGCATTGAGAAGCATGCACTGAGAAGCTAGCTGCTTCTTTGAGCAGTTAAAGAACAGTTTTGAATCTTTTTCATTTTAATAATGCGTTTGTGAGCAATTAATCAGGTAAAGAAAGGAGGAGATTTTAATGAAAACCACTGCTCACTATGATAATTGCAAAAGCATTATTTACTGACTGAACTCCTGCTGGTAGAAAGTTGCCACTGTGTAAGCAGTGACCAAGGCACCCTATTAAGGGATTCTGGAGTTGGGTACTTTTGGAACATAAAGCAAAACTGCTTCCTTCAGTGAGAAGTGTAAAGGAGACGCCTGCAGATATACGATCTGTGTCTTTGCTGTGATGCCATGCTAGGACACAGGAACCTGTCTGCAATTAGTATTGTAATTTAATTCTCCCTTCATACATTCAGTGAAATTGGTTGAGTAGCTAATCTGAAAGGAAAGGAGAAAACCTGATGACTGGGCAAGGGAGGATAAGAAATGTAGCTATCTATGTCCAGGAGGGTAATCAGCCCAGTGTGGAGCTCTTGAGAAGAAAAGGCAGGGAGGGGCACTGTCAGAGCAAGGAAATGGCAGATGCAGTCAGATTTTGAAAAGAAAAAGGCCTTTGACTAAATCAAGAAATGGGAGATCTACAGAAATAGGCAGAGGAATTGAACTTGGGGAGATGTGCAGCTGTAGAAGGCTGCAGAGGAATCAATCAGAGACTGGAAGAAGTCTTTTCCCTCATCTCTCTCTCATTCCTTAAGCAGGTGTTCAATTGGATCTGGGCAATTTGATTATCATAGCTGTCTGATGAAAGACAGAGGGAAGGCAAGCTCAGACATTGCTGTTAAGGATATTTAGCACCTCAGAGACATACATTTCTGTTCTTTTAGGTGGAAAAATCTGGAAAATCAGTGGAAGGTGCTAGCTCTGTGTACACCCCACATCCACCACTCGGTCCACGAAATCATTATAGGCCCCATCGTTTTGTGGTGGGAGAACCATCTGGTCAGTCACAACTGGTGAGTTTCACCAAATGCTCTATACGCTATAATGTAAGCATGCACAGCCAAAAGTGTGTACGTACACCTACGACATCTATGCCTAGTGTAAAGCAATGATCACCCTGATTGTTCTACATGAAGGCTTTGTCTTGCCCCACTCAAGGCTGATTTCCTTTTTGCAGGATTGTGTAGTTAAAAAGAAATCTCCAGAAGCTGAGGTTGCAAGAGTGTCAAATCAGAACCTAGAGAAAAATGGCTTTGCTTTGTGATAAATCTACTTTAATATTTCCTTTTTGTCTGCCTCGTCACCCAAGGCTAGGCTGGTATCCTTACCATAAGTATTGTCAATGAATACTGTGGCTGCAGGCAAGCTTACACATGTTATAAAACCCTGAAAGCAAGGGAGGTTTTTTAGAGAACAGAGTTGAAGGGGCGAAGTAAGACTAAAGTTCATTCCAGTTCATGCTTTGGAGTGCTGGCTCAGAAATTTCTTACTCTGTTGATGGGAAGAGAAGGAATGTTAATATACTGTTGAAAAAGAATGATACTGAAGTCCAAGGTCAACTATATAGTGCAGTTTTATCTGGTTCTCCATTTCTATAATGATAGTTGGTGCGGACTGAAGAAAGTTGTTCAGTCCTGAATGACCTTCTCCTCTCCATCCCATACAGAGGGCACGTAGGGCTGTAGTTGATGATCATGGTGAACATCCTTCTCATCAACACCAAGCCAAGGAGTTTGCCTTTTCCAAGATAGTGACTTAACTCAGTTAAACAGTTTTTTTTTTGGGGAGGGGGGAGGTGTTTAACATTTCAATGCGGTATTCTGAAGAGTATACAAGGAAAAGATAAAATAAAAAGTCAGAAAAGTGTTCAGCATTGAACAGTCGTGCTTTGGTGGTGTACTGTCTCAATGTCCATGTGGTGAAGCCACCGAAACAGCATGCTGCTACAGTTCCTTTCAGTTCATTACATTTGCTTCAAGGCTGCACTGTGAAGAGACAGTAGCAAAAACTATTTATGGCCAAGAATTCTTTTGGATGCTCCAGTTTGTGGATACTCAGTTAGAGATGCCTAAAGTGGTCTGGCTCTTTGGAGGCAGTCCAGGAAATTTTGTTTCCCCAGGATACCTGAGAGTCACTCATCACTTCCAAATATATTGACCAGTGCTATTTTTTATTTTAAGATTCTACTCTGCACTAGAAATGATCCACTGAGATTTTGTAGCTGTTTTCTTTTTCCTTTTTAGACTTCTTGGCGACCAAACACAGCTCCAGGAAACACGCTACAACCTCTTCGCCTCCCGCCAGTTTGTAGCTCTGCTGCCATAGGGTCTGCGCCAAAGGCTTCAAGCGCTAAACAAAAGCACCACACGCTTGAACCTGATCCGCAGTTTGCCAGTGGGGTGAGGCTGGATTTCATTCTGGAGGTAATGCAGATTCATGGAGAGTTTTATAATAGTGCTTTAGTACTGCAGTTCCCAGAACTGCATACTGCAGGCAACACGCCTTCCAAATATTTACCAGCTTTTATTTAAATGCTCCTTTTTGATCTCTGTTTAATTTTCAAGACATTGTCTTAGTGGTCTAATGCCCAGTTTTTCATCACAGCCCGGAAAAATGTGGTGACTTGTCTTTTATAGTCTAAAATCTCTCTGTGTGCAAATTTTTCTACCTCTACATAGGTTTTCTTTTATGTAAAGAGGGAAGCAGCCATCTGGGTAAGATCAATAATTCAGGAATATTTTCACACAGTCTTACAAGATTTCATCTTCATCTACAGCTGAAAAGTAGCCAAAAACATCTTTCTTTTTTTACCATTACTACTGCTAAATCACACTAGCGGGTTCAGAGAATGAGAGCTTTTTGGTGTAGCCAAGCATGATCTTAATATGCATTCAGTTACTTTCAGGTGAGATTTGGACTTGTCTTCTCTTCTAGGAAAAGCATTATGTAATTGACTGTATGATAGGAGTTCCATGGGAATGGAGGATGTTGGATCTGTGACCACTGACAGGCAGAAAATGCATGAACAACTTTGTGCTGCTGTGCATCTGTTCCATATTATGATGGTCATGATCTTCCCTCCAAGAATTTGCTGACACTTTCTATGTCTTCTATAATTATGGGTGATTTGCATTGTTTCTTTAATGCTCACAACGGACAAAACAGCTAAATCGGTCATAAAGCATGAAGATGATGCAGAACTCGGATCCAGAGCACGCAATGTTTGCAGAATTTATTCTCTAGAGATGTTTTGCTTTTCAGGGCCTTGGTCCTCTGTTTGCAATTCATTCAGAAGGAGGACTAAACCTCTGCTACAAAGGCAAAGAAGCGTTTTGAACAACTTCTTGTATAATTGGTGCCAAATAATGTTAGTGTTGGAAGATTCTGGCTGACTGCTTTGGAATTTGCTTGCCATCTGAAAGAATGCAGCAGTGCTGTGGGGTTGTGCAGTATTGTGCCTGCCTGGAAGCAGAACTCTGCATGGTTACGAGTAGTATGTGGTTAACAATGATGTTGTCTAGATCTCTAAGGGCCACATTTTCAAGCAGCCTGTCCGTTGCTTTGCAAATTAAAATGAAGAGGTTTAGCCTATAAATGTTTTCATAAACAAGGCAATGACAAGGTAACATAAACAATTTAATGACATAAACAAGGTAATGGCAAGCACCAAGTGCGGAAATTGTTCTAGAGGTATGAGTGTTACTAATTGTAAAGAGCAGTCAAACCATGAGTAGTTCAATATGCTTGGTAGCTATTTTTTGTGTCACCTACTTAACCTGGTTAACATGTTTTTGCAGGGGGAGAGGAGTGAGTTAAGACTTAGGAATTCAGTGGAATATGTAACTGGTATATCCCCATATCAACTCCCAGTCATCAAAAATCATATGATACCAGTGCCACCTCCCCCTCTGCAAAAGGGAGACAATAGTGTAAATGCAGTGAGAGCAGTGAGAACTAGGATGCTCAGAGGCAGATTATTTCATCCCACCACTGCGGCAAATGTCACAGGGCAGCTTTTACCAAAGGTGAGTTATTCCTGTCTGCTTCTCTGTTTATTGTTACGTTACCTTCCCTGTGGGTGTATTTGCCTAAAGCTGAAAGATGTGGCTATCTAGTTTGCATAAAGACTCACTGAATTTTTGAAAGAAAAAAAAATTACAACTTTTAAAATGCATAGCTGCCACCCTTTTCTCTGTATACTAAACCATTGGGTGTTTTTCATCAGCTGGGGCTAAAAAGGTGCTTGAACAAAAAGGCGTAGGAACTCTTACTTATGGCCTTCTCTCTTAGTCAATCCTTCTGTCTTAGTCAATCCTTCTGTCTTAGTCAATCCTTCTGTCTTAGTCAAGATCCTGCCTCTGACTGTATCTGGTGCCAGAACTTGAGCAGGATGGGGGAAATGCTGTGAGTGTGTAAAAACTTCTTCTGTTACACTCCAGCCAGTCTTGACTGCTGCAAGGAAATTGTAGGAACCCAGGACTGGGAGAGACAATCAAACTTGGTCCCTGCCATTCTGGGAAATTCAATGCAATGGCTTTTCAATTAAAAATATTTTATTGCCCTTCTGCATGTTACAAAACTCTTCCCAATTTAAACACCTCTAAGCCTCTCTTAAAGGGCTGGAAGCCTCAAGTGCATTCCACATATATGTGGTCTTTGAGTTCACCTTTTATTAGAACTGGAAGCCAAATGCACTTTTTGTGTATTTTCTGCTGCAGAATTCTGGAGGATTCCCTAAGCCCTTGTTACACAGCAACGCATTTGTTACCATGATCTTCCTAGGAAAAGGTTTGCATTTACGTTATGACAGTACCAACTACAGAGATGAAATTGAAGTCCATCAGCAGCATTGTGGAGGACAAAACCTTTGTGTCTACAAAGGCAAGCTGTTGGAAGGAGGTAAGGATAAAGAGTCAAAGAGTTTGTATTGACTCTAGTAACATCTTCTTGATTGGCTAAAATGTTGATGTGATACTGAAATGATTTCAGCTGAGCTCAGTCAAGACATGTGCCTCCAGACTAAACCTTATCTACTGTTTCATGACTGAAAATGATGTTACGATTACTTTTTCAAATAACAAAAGAATGAATTTAGAGAACTGATTTAATAAAATGCTGTAGATTTGACTAGTTTTGTACAGAGATGGGTGATTAATAAAGCAGTTGTATCAGTAAACTGTCCTTAAATAGGGGTTCTTTGTTTCTGACTTGCAATAGTGCATCAATGTGTGTTGCTTATTGCTGCAGAAGGAAAAGTGCATAGTGGGAGCCCAGTTCCCATTTATTTTATGCCACTGCTATTCCATCACATCAGTGAAAGGTGAACTGTGTTCTGGGAAATTGGGAAGAGGAAATGGCCTAGAGGAAAAAGACTGATTTCACAGACCATACTACTCATTCCTGCTCACAGGACACACTGTGTGTGGATTTGTGTTTTCACTTGTTATGGAAAGATGGTGCAGAGATCCCTGTACTTCCCTATATGCCCTGAGGTTATGGGTGCACTGCAGTGTGCCCACAGAGAGGCATTCATTGCAGCTGTGTGGAAGGTGTTCTTTGTGTGTGATCCTGTTGTCCCCAGACCCATTCACACCTGCTAGGGAAACTGCTGGAGTACGGTGGGGCTTCCTTCCTGCTGGAATGTGCTCGGGTCAGTTAGGAAGGATACTCTGACTTGTGGGTGAAGGAAGTACAACCCACTCTCCCCAGCACGGGTCTGGGTAGCAGCCTCAGTGCCCTTCAGGCCTGGATGCTGAACGGTGCCTCTGCAGAGCAGCTGAAACAGCTCCAGGCACACACCAGGAATCCTAAACTTTCTGTGCGTAATTTAACCTCTCGTAAACCATGTGACAGTTAATTTTTTTGAGACAGGAGGCTCTGGTTTTGGTTCTGCTGAAGCACTGAGTGGCCAAATTGATGATGTATTTGCTTGTCGCAGGGGTGTCCATCTTGGTACTCCTCGACAGCGAAGAGACAAGGCTGCTGTGTGGGGAGGAAGTAGAGTCTTATCAGCTAATTAATACACCTGTGAACCATGTACCTGACCTCAGAGTGCTGGACACTTTGGTGGTGATGCAGATGAGACACAACGATTGCAACTGGCTGATAGAAAGGCACTGCCTTTTCCTTTGATCCGTTTCCTTTCTGTGATTACAGAGACTTTCCAGTTCGTCTCGAAAAGGCACCATGGTTTCCCATTCAGCCTCACCTTTTTCCTCAATGGAATGCAAGTGGACAGGTTGAGCTGTTGCTGTGAATACAAACATCACAAGAATACCAGGCTGGGAGGCAGACGTGGACACTTTGGTTTTCTCAATGTGGAAGGAGCTTCTCCTTGCTACAGGTATGGAGATGAGTATGCTTTGCTCACAAGGACTGAACAGCCCAGTTTTTAGAGAGTTTATCACTTGTTTCTTCTGTTTTAATCTTTCTGGCACTCCGCAGCTCTATAGAACCTGGTCTGTTTTTCGGCTCCCTAAGAAATGTGCAGAATTGAGCTTATTCCTCAGAGTCCCACATCCAAGGATGCCATCGAGGTCAGCTACCTTTGAAGAGGTTGTGGAGAGGAGGGTGCTGGCCTCTTCTCCCAAGTGACAGGGGAGTACAAGAGGAAATGACCTCAAGCTCCACCAGGGGAGGTTTAGGCTGGACATTAGGAAAAAATTCTTTACAGAAAGGGTCATTGGGCACTGGAACAGGCTGCCCAGGGAGGTGGTTGAGTCACCTTCCCTGGTGGTGTTTAAGGCACGGGTAGACGAGGTGCTGAGGGGCATGGTTTAGTGATTGATAGCAATGGCTGGACTCAGTGATCCAGTGGGTCTTTTCCAACCCGGTCATTCTATGATTCTATGATTCTTTGTGCTGCCTCGTCAGTCTCTCTGTTGAGCACGCCGAGCAGTGGACAGTGTTTGCACTGGTTCTGTCAGCTTGTCAGGAGGCAGTTAGCACTTTCTCTGCAGTCCAGTGTGGAGGAGTCGCTGTGGGTGGTATGCTTGTGTGTTTCTGGTGGAAGTGATAGTGGAATAAATATTAGGAGTACTGCTGAGTTAACTGTAGTCTTCAGGGTTTTCTTTGTGATTGTGAGAACAGGATAATTTCTTTTTAAACAGCTCTGCCTCTAAGGTGGGATTCTGCTGTAATACCCCTGGCTGCTGAATAAGATAGTGTTGAATGTTAGCCAGGTTTCAGACAACAAATCTGTGTAGAAGATTCTTGGTTTGGGGCAAAAGTCCATGCTTTGAGCAACGTCTGTCATTTTGCCAAGAAACCTTACATTTAATAAAATCCTGAGATTGTTAAGCCATGCTAGACAAGTAAACTTCTGCACACATGGGTGATTTTTAAACTTTTTCGTTCTTTTCGTAAGTAATTTTTAAAAGAGCAACAACCAGTTGGAAGAAGAGACCATCCATAGAGCTATACTATGTTTTCTGGATAAGGACTCAATTCCAAGAAAAAAAAATCTGCTTTATTGTACCATGCTTTATCCACTCCAATCTAACACTGAACATGGTTTCTTTAAGTGAATTCCTTAGTATGTTCAAAGTAGTGAAAAGTATCTGCATTCAGAACGGATATAGTACCAAAAGAGTTTAGGAAATGCCCAAATCTCAGCTTCTCTGTGATTTCTAGAGAGACTTGAAGTGAATTTTCGTAATGAATATAATCTTCCAGGAATTAATATCTTCCTGAGTCATCCTCAGTTTCTGTTCTTTTTCCCCTCTTAATCTTAGTGATATCTCAGTTTTCCTGTTTCTTGCCAGTCCAGCCAACCTTGCCTGGTGACTAAAAATCATCTCCATTAACCAGATACTCTCCATAAATGGCAATTATTTGGACGCAGTTATGTTTGACTCCTATTTTGCGTGTTGGACCACATCCACATGTTAAATACCCACTCTGATTCTCAGTAAAGATCCTAGTTGATTTTCCCTGTTGGGTTAAGGCTTTGATTCACAAAGAGGGGACACTGCAGTGATTTCTATGCTGATGCTGTGATCCTTGCACAGAGAGTTTTTTGCTGCCTGGGTCCAGCATTTCTCTACAGTAAAAGTGCTTCACTATCTCAAAGGTCCCTGAAAAAAATACCACGAACAAATAATTGAAAGGTAGGACCTTTATCAGAAATTGTCACATTGTCACGTTTACATTTCATGCCCACAAACTGAAAGGATTTCTAGACTGATTGTTGTGAATTTCACTGTAGTTTGTGAACAGCTGGAACATGAGGGTAATTGCAATGAAGCCTTACATAAAAAAGCAGTTTTGATAGCATCCTGATGCTTGCAGGGCTTAGGGGGTGGCTCTTGGCATTTGCAGGTAAAGTGAATCAGGAGTAGGAACTCTGGCCTCTTACATGAGCCTCCTGACTGTATAAGTTGTGACTCCAGGTTATAGAAGAGGAACACTCTCAAAAGGCCATTCAAATGCTTTGTTTTCTAGCTGTTTACATTTCTGTTAGGTAGGAAAAACAGAAGAGAAACTGAAAAGAATTCAATTTCAATCTCCCATTCCCCCCAACAGTTATTAGAGAAATTAAAAACAAAAGAACCAACAAGTGTTGGCCACAAAACCTGAGTTATTGCTTTACTTGATGTTACAGCAGGATTTGGAGCAAACCTGCCTCTTGTATGAGCTCTTCTGCCTTTCTCCGCGATTATATCTTCACAGATCATGTTTGGTGTAGCTTGAGATTAATGGACAGTTTTGATAATTTCAATTTTAATCTGTTTATGTTTCAATTGTTGCCTTTAAGTGCAGATAATGTTACTCTCCTTAAAGGAGGAGCTGCCTCTATGTTTGTGGAGCACTTGAGGACTTTAGGGTCCTTCTCCAAATAAGCCATTATCAGTAACCCTGTTATCTGAGTGGCAATGCAAAGGCAGATAAATATCTGGTTTTACTTCTGATAAAGAGCTAAACAGCTGTGTCTGCTGCCCTTCCATTGTTCACAGGAAGAAAAATGTGATACTTCCCAGTTCTCCTTGTTTTTTTTTAATAGGTGCATTTTTGCAATGGGTCTGGACAAAAAGCCATCCCCTCCCAAGACAAAGATGGAGAACAATGAGGAAAAGCATGTAGATTCCTGGAGAGATGAAGTGCAGAGTGAGCCAAGTGAAAGCAGTATCGAGCAGAAATCAAGCAAAGATTCAGTGTTAGTCATCTC
This sequence comes from Phaenicophaeus curvirostris, assembly GCF_032191515.1. NCBI lineage: Eukaryota > Metazoa > Chordata > Aves > Cuculiformes > Cuculidae > Phaenicophaeus > Phaenicophaeus curvirostris. Next base: position 1,992,540 of record NC_091399.1, on the reverse strand, counting down.
ACCATGTTATGAAGAGAGTGTGGAAACTAGTGAGGACAAAATGGAGACCAGACATGAGTACAGAAACGAAGAAGAGAAAATATGTGGTTATGAGAGTGAAGATAGTCAGGAAGACACCGGGAAATATGGTACGGTATTCAAAAACAAAAGAAGAGGATGAAAAATGGGAGAGAATGGTTCTGGAGAAGGGATGGGATTGTGGGCCTCCAACTCCACCTGGAACATCCTCTCTTAGGACATCTCATGTGCGAGAAATGTGGTGATGGTAGTGTCGGGGCAAAAAAATCGGTGGGACTCCTTTTGGCCAAGCAAAAGGATGAGAGGGTTTTGCAAGAGCTAAGAAAATGAGTAAGGAGGGTCTGAGAGGCTGAAAGAGGAGCCTGAGGTAGGTGGGAAGGCAGGAGGAACACGGGGCACATGGGGCACAGTGGAGGGACAGCAGTGAAGAAGGACGACAGCAGCAGGTGGAGGAGAAGTAGAGAAGAAGGAAGAAAAGGGACTGGGTGTGATTCTGAGGTGAGCTCCTAAGGGAGACAGGGCATCAGCATAAGATGAATGGAGAGAAGAGCGTGACCATAGGGGCAGGAGGTAGAAAATCTCCTGCTGCCTGATGCGAAATGGATGGGAGTGACAAACTGTGAAGGGGAGGAGGCTGAATACTGGGTGTAGAAGGGGAGGGAAAGTGGGAAGAGCACATAGCATCAAAAAATCAGCAAGATTTAACTCCAGATGAACTATTTTGGTCTTTTCTCCTGTTGCCAGTGGGAGTGCAATGCTTTGTTCACCTAAGCCTCTTACAAGTCCTTTCTCCACTGCACTGCCCCAAGCACCATTTACCTGACACTTGCCCAAGCCTCCAGCTTCCTTATCTGAGCATTTGTTCCTTCTTCAGGTCTACCGCTTGCCTTTCTTGTGTTCTCTGCTCTGGCCCTGCTGGGGCTATCGTCCTTTCCCTTTACTGAGTGCTCCCATTGCCTGTTGGAACTGGCTGACCTTGCCCTTTTTGCCTGAATCCCATCTTGTTTCAGTTGACAGAGATTTAAAACAAAAAAAAAGACTGGAGAGAGGCTGCCCTTGCTGAAGTTTGTCCAGGACTGTTTCTTGTGGCAAACAAAGATATTTGTGGTATAAAATATTTGTGATATAAAAATGATGCATGGCAGGTCCAGCTGCATGCTCAGGATGTGCCATTTCCCAGTGCCACCTCAGGCCAGTCGCTGTAGCCAGCAGGCTGCCTCCAACTCTGCCTGCCCCTGTGGGAGAGTTGGTGAGCTCAGGCTGTGCCTTGACTTGCTCCTTATTATAATGCCTTTTTCAGAGAAAGTAAAATTTAGAGAGAGATTTTAATTTTTACTTCCTATTCCTATTTTTACTTTTGTAATTCTGCAGTGCTACTGCTTAGCTTCCTCATTAATCCCTGTGGATGTGTGTTTGTGATTAATCACGCCTTTTTCCTTCCAGGAGGTGGGCACCTTTCTGACAGGTACCTAAGGAGGCCTCAGTTCCAACAACGCAGTTGGAATCTCAAATGATTTTTTATACAGAAAATGAATCTCCTTATTCCCTTAATTCTCACTGTCTGGGTAATTGTTTATTTGCCTAATTGGTTCTGCATCAGATACTCTTCATTTCTGTCCTTGGCATTCTGTCACTTCAGTACTTGAGAAGCATTGATGGGAAGAAAAAGAGATGAGCAATAAAATCGGAAAGGTGAGAAATGATGGCCCTGAGGGACAGCTGGTGTGTCAGCAGTGGCAGCTCTCCCTCACAATTTAGCTTTGTGGCCTCGCTGCTCTATGTGCGGTGAGCTCACTGTAGCCATGGAATGACTGAATTTTAAGTGGAAATCACTGACATCCCTGTGTCTGCTGGTGCCTGAGATTTCAAACAGTGCAGCCTTGGCTGGAAAGAGAAAGATTCTTTTATGCATATGCATGAAGAAAGTTTTACCTGTAGATCTGAGCAAAGTCATCTATCAAACATTACAACTCATCAGGCTGGTAGCTTGGAATGAAATCTAGACCTTGTTGATGTAAGAATGCTAATTCTGCGGTAGCGTCATTTGTTTTAGGATTTCACTTGGGACCTGAGTGAGGAGATTAGAGTAATGTGATAACAGACTATTCCTCTGCAGAAGCCTTTGGCTGGATTTAATTAATTCATTTAGTTTGTAAGCCACTTTGTTACTAATTAGCCATGTCAATCCACATTTATCTTACTTTGTGCTACAGTATGTTAGCTTTCTCCAGCTTTCTCCGTTACTTGTATTTTTTTTTATCACAACAGATTTTTCTGCTGTAATGAAAATATCTTGCATTTTACTTTTGACTTTGCCCAGCTCTTAATTTTTCTGATCCTTTCAGTGGCTACTGATTTTGTTTGTTTTGTTTTTAATGTGTTAATCATACTTGGTGCATCATTCAGTAACTTTATTACATTTTTGCTACTCTGTCTGTGAAGAACATGATACTTCTTTGATGATAGTGTGCTCCTATGATTCCTATCTGTAGTCTTAGATTCTCTAATGCCTTTAAAAAGAGCAAATGCAAAGGCAAAAGGAGATTACTGAAGCTAACTTCTGTTTGCTTAAAGAGAACTTCATTAGTTGTGAATTCCATTTCCTGTCTCACAGAATGATTGTTTTATTTTAGAGTATGAGGAAGATTTTGAAGCAGATGAAGAAGGTGATGAGGAACAAACTGGCGAGCAGATGAATGGAGTTTCAAGGTCATCTTCAGATGATAAAAACCTTGATTTAGACTACGGAAAGGAGAGTAACTTATCACAGAAGGCAACGCGGGCCTCTGACAGTGAGAAAGATGAAAGTGACAGCGTGTCAGAGGATGATAAACAAGGTTAGTTTTTTTCATAATGAATCTTAGAGAAGTTGACCTAATGCATACTTTACATTTTGTGCATGTCCAGTATGGATGTTGAGTCTGTGTAGGAAACTCATGCAATTCCTACTGAGTTTGTAAAAGATGGACATTTTATCTGTTCTTAATTCTGCCATCTGTCACTGAAATGCAGCCAAACCCACTGGCCATGTAAGCATGTGCCAGTCCACAGCAGGCCCTGCTGAACTATTTAGTTACAGAAATGGAGATGGAGCCAGTCAGAAAATTAGCTCTAAATACTTGGGGCAGATCAGCACTTCAGGTCGATGGTCGCTGACACCTGAGAAGCTGTGACTACTTACGCTTCCTGAGGATTTGCGCTTATATCCAAGGAGTCACCAGGAAACCCAACATCCCATCTTGTATTTTAGAAGTGCTGTCTTTAATGGCCCTGAATAGTCAGAACCTCAGCTGTGCCCTTGGGTGCATGACTGACTCAGTCCTGGCCCTGGGAGGAAATGCTGTCAGCTCAGCTGACTGTTCTCCTGCAGCGGTCAGGCGGTTTGGGAGGATCATTCTTCAAGACTGGCTGTTAATGAGCAAGAGCTGGAGTCAGTGAGATAGTCCGTGGTTCTTGATCCAAATGTAGGTACAAAAGTGTGCAGTGAAGTGTCCAAGGCAGTCACTATTAATTCAGAAAGATTAAACTGCTCTGGAATCATTTTTCTGTAGAATAAATAGCATTTCCTGCCATTCACTTTTTTGGGTCAGCACTTCTAATGTCTAGTGTTTTAAATATTGACCTTCATGCAGTCCAAGTCATACATCTTCATAAATTATCCCAGAGAAAACTTGCAGGGAGTTTCTCATTTATTAGACAAACAATGAAATTCCATCCACCACACAGTGAATAAGTCAGGAGTGTCTTTTCCTTCTAGAACAGGGTTTTATTGCCCTCTAACATTTCTCCTCAATGGCTTTGTTAGATCCTGAGCTGACTTACATGCCTCTTGCTTGTCATAATGTACCAAGACTTCTCCATTTACTGCTAGTTTAAAATTAATTGCTTTATCTTCCTTACATTTGAGAGTCCTATTGTGCAAACTGTTTCTCGAGTTAAATGGAAACGTTACTTTCACATTTTTGTTTCCCGGTGAATTAAATAAAGGTAATATAACTGTTTGTAAGAAGGTTGAGGCTGCAAGAGAGATGCAGTCTTTCTATAGAGTATAAAATCCAACAGAAATTCAAATGAGGTTTGAAAAATCCTTGCTTATAAAATCACTGCAGTGATCGAAAATAATCTTAATTTATATTTTCTTGTGATTGAACACAAACTGCCTATGATCTGCGATGAAATAGGAGTGATGATAGGAATGGTTGGACTCGATGATCTAAGAGATCTTTTTCAACCTAGTGACTCTGTGATTCTGTGTGATTCTGTGATCTTTTATTCCTTTTTCCTATTTGTTCATTTTTAATATTTCCCCCTTTGTAATAATATCTTTTTATGTTAAGATGTCACTTCATAAGCAATTTAGTCCACAAGATGTGTTCATTTTAAGTGCAGGTTTGTTTTGCATCTACTCATGGAGTCAAGCACAGCACACAAAATGCGTCATTGATGTCCTCAGTGCTCCTTCCTGTGTGATGGAATTGATGTTGAGGCCCCTTGCAGATCCTCCAGCATCCAATGCTGTGCATGCAGAGCATGTGCTGAGGGCAGGGAACTGGTGTGAACTTAATTGTCCGCTGAGACAGGGTGTGGAAGTGTGATCCTGAGGTTGTAACAGATTGCAGCGAATCCAGCCTTGGTCTGTCCCCCTTTGGTGGCGTAGCTGTACTCATAGCATGCATTCAAAGCAGCCCTGCTGCTATCTTTATATTCTGTTTCTAGCTCTCATCTGTGTTAAATCATGCTAGGCACATGAAAACTGTTCTGGGAGTTCCTTAGCGGTTCTATTTCTTAGCCCTAAAGCGTGACGTGTTTCCCATTGCTTTAAAACTGAGTTGCCATCTGGACTGGCGAGGCTTATACCTGGGTGCGATTTGCCAACTTTGTATAAGCGTAGTTACATAAACACCCTGTGACTTGATCTCTGCAGCCAGAGCCGTGTCCTGTCCAGAGGGACGTTTGCCAGTTTGATCTGGCAAAGTAGGTCTTCATGGGAAGCATTACTGGGACATTGTGCTGTTGATAGTAACTTGTTTTCTCTTGGCTTGCAGGGGATAACAGAGCTGTGCTGTTTTTTAGATCTGTTACCTACAGAACCTACAGTTCTGTCCTAGAGACAAACACAAACCTATGACCACCTGGAGATTACCTGCGCCCTGTGTCTCTGTGGAATTTAACTTTAACTGCTGCTAGCTTCAACTTTCATCTCCTTGTAACCTGAAATTCCATGTGCTCCGTGCATTTACTGTGCCTTGAATTCATCTGCTGAGCCTTTGACCTGTACTTTTTTTTTAAGAACTCCCTTGCTTTCACTTGAGCTCGTGTGTTAGTATTGGTGGACCAAGATTTTAGACAGCAAGCTTTTGGGCATACACACTATGTTTTTGTGTTTTGTTTCCGTAATCGGTGCACTAATCCACTTGTAATAGGTGAGTGCTGCTACAGTAGAACTGACTTGCTAATAGTAATAGGACCTGGAGTTTTATAAGTATATGCTGTGGACAGATTCTGTTTCATCTTAGTTCAGTGTATCGTTACACTTGGTCAAGACTATCTGAGTTCATTAGGCCCCTTGGGTCAGTTCAGCACAGTTTTGGAATAATACTCAGGTGCCAAAGATGTTATTTTTGCATACAATGTTATGAATCGGACATGAATCAAGACTGTATAAGACAGACTTTGGCATTCAGATCCCCGTAGGCCATAAGCAGGTGAATAAATTGGAAAGAATCACTGACAATTCCTGTAGTACAATATGTAAACTGCATATTTGAGTTGTTCTGTCACTGAACTTGCTTGTTTGTATGCTTCAGGAGTGATGGTGCTTTCTGGGAGTCTAAACATAGGTCTCATCAGAACAGAGGTGCAAAGCCAGTAAAAGCTGGAAGTGCCTGAGATTCGTAACTGGGTGTTGGCTGCCTGGTAATTTGTGCCTGAAATCCATTGCAACAGAGATCCTAGAGGATCCTGCATTGGGTACAACTAGTTATCCTTGCTGCCAGTCTCCATGATGATGATTAAATTAGAATGAGCGTATGCCTGATGACTTCCCCGGAGATGTAGCTTCTCCGCCCCACCACTGAAGTGTGCTGGGAGGTGCAGCTGTTTCTTTTTGCTACTTTTAAGGAAAATTGACTTTTCTTGAACTGATACCCTGACATCTATACAAGGCAGTCCATTAGTTTAGAACTTCAGTTTCCATTGAAACACACCTTCTTTGTTCTTGTTTTAAAATTAATGGGAGTAGTTGTCATATTTTAGGGAAGTTTTAGCTTCCATATTTGAGATTTTTTTTTAAAAGCAGTCCTGCCAAGTTTTTCTAATACATTGCAGATGCAAACAATAATTTAAAATGCTACAAAAAATGGCAATGAGCCTTCCTCAGATCCACAGAGGAAGAAGAGGCATAGAGGGTGGAAGACTGCAGCTGTAGGAATTCTGGGCCTGAATTCTGCCTCTGGCCTTTAGGCAGCAGCAAATGCCAAGGGAAAATATAAAAGAAGGGCAAGAATACTGTGATGCTTCTGCACTGTGTCTTCCCACCCCTTTAATTAGCTGGTGTCCAGGGTGGTCTACCAATTGGGCCTAAGCAGATTTTCCTTCCTTGAGTTTGACTAATCTTTTCTTGAACCCATCTGAATGCTGGACACCAGCAGTGCTGTGTATCACTAAACTCTACTGTTCAGCCAAATGTTCGATGAAGAATAGTGCGCTTTTTTTTCCTCGAATATTCCATTTATGAAATTCATATGATGGTCCCTGTATGTTTTTTAAGAGGAAACAGTGAACTTTGTCTCCAGTTCAACTTGAATGGTTTACACATGATTTTGGAGATCTTTATCATATTCACTGAGATAACGGGAGCACACTGAAGAGTTGTTGCTATAGTTAAAATCTTTTATCAAATGGAGTTGAAGAAACTATTTTAAAACCTATCTGAATTGTATTTAGAGGTGCTGTTGGAATGTGATTGATGGAGGTAATCTGGTTCAGTTCCATTATCAGAAAGAAATGTTGAGGATGTTGAGGATGAAGAGGAGTATGATACCAAAAGGGCATCTGATAATGCATCACATGCACGATATGTGAATGAGAACAGGGAGAATAAGCGGCTCAGAATGGAGGAAAACCTGGAAAATTCTGTGCTGGAAAAGGAAAGAATAGATGAAGCAGGAAAGTCAAAACCATCCGTGGTTATGTTGCTTCACTCTGCTGGTAAAGAGCGCATCATTTGTTAGCAAGGAGCACATCAGTTAGTTGTGTGACACCTCACTTTTAGTGCTGATAAAATGGGCAACTTGCAGTTTCGACTTTACCTTTCTGGATAATGGACAATTAATAAAAGCTTGGCCACATGAGGAAGGCTTGGCATTATTATTTCTGAGGAATGGGAAAAAATGTAAGCCCTTGCTTTCCCATGTCATCCAGGTTATGGGGAAATGTCTTTGGAGTTGTTCAATCAGGGAGTATAAAAGAATAGTCCTATACACTGGTGATGATGTATAGGAGAGTCAGCAGCCACGGTAGATGGAGTTTCCAATTGTCCTTCTGTATTGCTGGATTTGCAGTGGAAGGTAGAGTGCTTTCCCTTTATCTTAACAGAAGTTTTAGGTTCTGTTTCTGTTGGTTTTGGTTCAGTGCAGTGCATCTATATGAGGTAGCTGTGTGTGGAATAACTGGATTGAATGTTGGTGTTAATGCTTTGCAAGTCTGTTGCTGCTAGGTTACCTTGGCTGTCTTGGATGGCTTTTGTTTTTTTGTGCATTCAGAATGCCGACAGGAAAGACACTAACATACTATTAATTGAATAATGCTGAAGTTTTTGAAGATGTTTCCTTCTGGAACCTCTCTCTTCACCTGTGTTAAGGAAAATTCTATTTTAAACACCTTCACCTCTAGGCTCGGATGATTTCATTGAGGACTACTGAAGAAGAAGGAACTTCTAAAACCTAGAAAACAGAGTATTACATTGTGCTACAAAACCAAGGAGGGATCAATGTGTGAAGCTAGTGAACTGGTATTGAGTTAGGCCAAGGCAATAGTGTTGTTCTTTATTAGCATAAATTCCTGTGTGCTTCTATTCAACACACATGGTTTCATGGCTCTAGGTCTGAGCAGAGATCTTCTATCAAATATAGAGAGATTGTCTGTTTTTTTACATAGGTAACAACATTTACTTGTTAGGCAAGTCCTGCACGGTCTCTGCTGCCTGAGATTTAGGTCAAGGAAGGACAAGAGTAATCGTTGAATTATAGAAACTACAGATAGGAATGATTTTCTACACTGCATACAAAGTTGTCCCCATCTACGTGGGGCTTGTCTAGGTATATTTTCTAGCAAATAATAGATTGACAAGAAACTGTGTGTAGAGCAATGAAAGAAAAAGGTAATACCCTTTTTGAGATAAAATGAGCATGCTAAAGAAATATTGTAGGATAACAGCAGTCATGAAGGACTTAGCTTCTTCTAGGTGCATGACACAGATGCTGCAATGATTAAGATTCTAATTAAAAAATTTAAGGACATTTACAGTCTTAAAAGAAATGCAAGATGCTTACAATTTCTGCTACTCCCATCCTCCAAAAGGCTGAGCTCTTAAAGCCTTGAGAGACACTCAGAGGGCTGAAGAGCTTGGACTTTTACCGTGACTGCAGTTCATTCTTGGGCCTCCCAGGTTTCTTCAGGTGGATTTCTCTGCAGGGGTAGGCGTTCTCATCACCCATCCAGCCTGTGTTTGGTTGGGATTGTTGTGGCAGTGTTTCAGCTTTGCTCTAGGAAAACCCATCATGCTCTGCTTGTGACACGTTGTCTCCTAACCAGTGCTGTCATTAACAGCGCAAAACTAATTTATCAGAGAAAACTGTATATGCTGAAGCAAAAGGTGTGAAATTCTTCTCTGGGGTTGTTCAGTTGCAGGCTGAGTCTGGGCATATCACAGCTGGTGGTGTGACAGATCTGTCAGAAGGATGGGAATACTTGGGATGGGGTCCTGCTGCACATTTTCTGATCTTGCTGTGCTCTTTGTGACAGGGAGATGTTGCTGATCCCAAGGGAGAGAATTATTGTGAGCAGTATTTGTCATCTTTCCCTGGGCTCTGTGTTTTGATAGACTGTCAATTCCCTTTTGTCAAATGTTGTGCAGGCAGTGCACTGCAAAGAATGGAAACTGCCAGCTACTCAGACTTCAGGCCTGTAATCAGGTCAGAGTGAAATAGATGCACCACACCTAGCAAAGCATTTGGTATTTCAGCAAGTCATAGAAAGTGCTGTAGGTATCTCTGCGTGAAGCAGCCAAGGCATGTCCTGGAGTGGAAAGCTTCTTGTCTCCTCTGCAGAGATGGAGTGTTAGAATGACTCAAGCAGGTTGTGTGCTATTACACAGAGACCTTTGTCAGAATCTTGGATCCCAGGAGGAACCTTTTAAGGCTCTCCTGGGACCTTCCCTGCTCAGCTTTCATGGTCCCTTGCAGAGCAGGTCTTCGTGCTTCACCCAGGTGAAATGTCACAGCAAGGAGTGAAGCTATCACTATCCTTTGAGACCTGTGATACAGGAAAAAAAGTTGTTTGTGCTGAGCAAGTGCCTCTTGTACTATAGACCGAAATGGTCTTTTAAAAGTTTTCTCACAAGTCTATTCAGAGCTGTGCAGGTGCAAGGTATTGATGGGGTAGAAAGGATGGGTGTAAACATAAAGTATGAGGAACGACAGGAGGAAGAGGAAGAAAGAAATCAAAACAAAAATGAAAAAAAAAAGAAAAATAACATATACAAGGCTGAGGAGCAAGGCAGTATCAATGGTGTAGAAAAAAGCAACCTCCTAGGAAAAAGGTGGGAAAGCACAGGATGTGCACCGGTAAGAGAGAGGCAGGGATCTGGGAAGAGAAGAGTGCAAGGTTGTGACAGGGCAGAAAAGTCTTCTCACTGCAAGCCAGTGGGAACAAAAACCTCTCCTGTTCTTCGACCTTTCAGAGCCCTGACTAACTCTGAAGCAGCAGACAGATTAAATTGCATATAGACAGCAACATGTATAAAAAATCAGTCTCTTAAGAATTGATAGCCATTTTTTTTTAATAAACTACCAGAGGGAACATCCTGCCACATGCAAAGATGCATGATTTCACTATAATGTGCCCAGAAATTACAATGATCCATAGAATTGTAGAATTGTAGAATCACAGAATGGTTTGGGTTGGAAAGGATCTTAAAGATCTGAAGGGACTGGACAGTGTACATAGCTGGAATACTCCTCATAAAGAGGCTGTTTAGTATTACTAGGTTGAAAGTCATACACTTAATCATCCAGCAAATCATAAAGTAAAAATGGAAGTGGAAGCACAATCTTAGTAATCATTTCAAATGTCTGACTTGACTGTGAAGAATTGCAAGCATTGCATTTTCAGAACAGAAAACACTTCCTCACTTATTTATTGATAAGCATAGGTCTTCAGAAATATGTTAGTTTGGGGAATTGAGGAATCATCAGAACTGTAGTTGGAAACATCACGTAGAATTTGTTGTTTATGTTTTTTAAGTATTCATAGAACATTAATAATGTTATATCTAGAAAAAACCATTGTTGCTTGTATGTTGGACCTCTCTCAGCCTGCCTGAGGAAAGCAATCTCACTGTTTTGTGAAAATGTGGAAGTTTGCTGCTCTGTGTTTTGGTAGATGCTAATGCATGAATTTCACCTTGGAATTTTAATAGTTTTCTCCATTTGGTTGTAACCTATGTTAAAAATTTTTTTTTTACTGGTGAAGATTTACATGGCTCAAATTGAGTTTGCCCTAATATTAAATTTCTAAATTTTAAACCAAGCTGAGGTAGCTGCATGCCTTCTTCTCCCCTTTTGCTTTTTAATGGTTTCTTTCATGCTTCCTCTTTTTTTAATTTTGTGTTAGGTTGCAAGCCAATCCAGGAGGAACTAGCAAAGGTGATTGGAAATGATCTTCATGTGAATTCTGAACCTGAACCTAGCGATTCCCACGCAGATGAGGAAGAAGAGAACATAACAAATACAGACTGTGGTGCCAAAGAAGGTGAGATTGGCTGTTGATCAGGAATGTGGATTAAATCTTATTCCCCTGAAATCTTTTTATAGAAGTATTTGCCCTTTCCCTTTCCTTTCTAGGCTATCAAACACTCCTTGTGCTCTTCTCTTTCCTAACTTGTATAAAATTGGGTGATCACTAGCTAGGTTCTGTAGTCATGTAAAATTAATACTTTCTTTGGTAGTCATAGTGGCCATAGGTAAGGAATCCAGGCCATGAAAAAATTGGCTACCAGTCAAGACAACAGCTGCAGAAAGCAGGAATCTAGTGAGTTTCTCTTTGCTTTCAGGTAGCATGGGGCCTCCTTGGGAAATGTATTGTCAAGACAGGTAGGATGGGACTGTTTGCATAGGATGCGAATGACAGACTAGGAAGGAAGCTGCACTGCAGACTTGATCTCCATGCTGTTTGTCTCCCAAACTCATCTCCCTGTTGGCAGTTGGCATAATTGACGATTGGGAAATCTCACACACAGCAAAGTTAATTTACTCTGGCTAATGATTATAAATAGTTATGCCACACACAGCACAGCCTTTGATTTCTTTTAGACAAAGTGAACAAATCATGTCTTTTACAGGGACTTGCAAAATCTGTTGCATTAGACTCAGTCCAATAGTAGCAGCTGGGCAATTTGGACGCTGTGCTTTTGTGTATATACCATGTGTCTGAAGGAGTCGCCCAAATGCTTCTTAGATATTGTCAGCCTTGGTGCCATGACTGCTTCCCTGGGGAGCTGATCCAGTGCTCCACCACCCTCTAGGTGAAGAACTTTTTCCTTATGTCCACCTAACCATCTCCTGGTGAATCTTCCTAACTCCCTCGGCATTCCTTCTTTTTGCAATGGGTAGAAAATCAGGCCTTTACATTCCCTTGACAGCAACATTTACACCACTTCTTTCTATCGAAATGCTCAAACAATCCAATGGTACAAAGAGATTTTGAGAAAAGAAATACCAGAAACACTGTAACCTGACAAAATCTTGTACCTAACTGCAAATCTGAAGGTTCCCAGCAAGCGAATGAAGCCAACTCTATGGAAGGCACATGGAGTGTGATGAGCATCATCAGCTGCCACACACATGCCAGCAGGCACTGAGATCTGGGAGCGCCAGGCAGAAATCAGAGACAAATCGGGGAAGACATGGATCCTCGCTCCTTTCAGTGACACAAGACTTCTCATTTTCTAAAGAATAGGAACCTTCCACATTTGTGCCAAGCAGCGGTGCCGCAGTACAGACTGCAGGGTGCCTGCTCAGGGACAGACCCTGGAGCACCCGGTTCAATGGAGGAATTGCTGTAAAATTCCCAGGGGGCAGGAATTATTTCCCTTGATGTAATCACAGAACCCGTGGGAAGCAATTATCCATTTTGCATGAACAACTGAGTAGTATTCTTCCTGTGTGTGCATGTTTTACAACAGCAATTTACCACCTATTTCTTAATTTTTGAATGTTGCTCTCAAGCTTAGAGCTATTTCATACACACACCTGAGCTTCCCGCTAGGCAGGTGAGGGAGGGAGGGAGACTAGGCAAGGCAGGCCGAACTGTCAGACTTGATAGTTGGTCATGCATCAACATTTTTCCTCAAATTAGTTATGCCAGATGCCAGAATGGCAGCAGTAGAACAGAACACAGGTGCGTGATGAGAAGTAGCACAGCAAGTTTTCTTCTCATCACCATGCTGATGTACCTTCATTGCTTGGGAGAGACAGAATCTTTAATAATAACCCCATAAACCAGCCTTAATGCTAACACAGTTCTCAATAAAACTAATGTTTTGATTAATTCTTAATAGCAGCAGATGGAGCTTTCTTGGCAGAAGGAACAAGAACACTTGATGTGCAGAAGGCAGCAGAACAAGTGGTACGAGAAGGGCACATGATAGACGAGAGAGAAGCACTTGAGAAGGAAGATTTTGTTACTGAGGGAGGAGATGTTTGCACTGAAGAGGCAGGAGAAGAAATGGCACGGATGGGAGATTTTCTTCCCAAGGAAGACACAGTAGCTGTGATGCTGGTGGAGGGTCAGCTTGCGGTGGAGGAATCTGCTCCTGAGGACAGCACCATGGCAGAAGAAGATCCCAAAGGCATGGGGACAGGGAAGGGAATGGAGTCTGGTGTAGAGGTGGCATGCGGGGAGCAGGAAGTTTTGATGGAGGGGACGGAGAGTGAGGCAGCACTGGGAGTGCAGACACCTACGGGAAAGGAGCTGGCAGGGGCACTGCTATGCAGGGAGGCAGATGGAGTGGTGTCTGAGAGGGCAGAGGTGGCTGCGGAAGTCTCTGAGGGAAAAGAGGCTTCAGAAGAGGTCTCTGAAGCAAAGGAAGCTGTGGAGGCCACAGAGCCTCTGATGGAGAAGGTGGTGGATGAGATGGTGTCTGAGGCAGAGGAGGCTGTGGAAGTCTCTGAGGGAAAAGAGGCTGCAGAAGAGGTCTCTGAAGCAAAGGAAGCCGTGGGGGCCACAGAGCCTCTGATGGAGAAGGTGGTGGATGCGATGGTGTCTGAGGCAGAGGAGGCTATGGAGGAGGGTGGTTCTGCAGGGAAAGACATTGTGGCGGATGCTGTATCTGAGGGAGAGGAGGCTGTGGAGGATGCTCGTGTGGCAGAAGATATTACCAGGGTAGTTGGCCCTGAAGGAGATGAGGCTGTAGAGGAAGCCATTTCTGAAAGGGACGAGGATGCGGAGAAGCCTGAGGTTCTTCTGGAAACACTAGGGGATACCAATTTTCACACAGGAGAAGCAACACTTAGGGGAGTAGACTTTGTGAAACCAAATGAGTTTTCACAGCTGAAAGCAGCAGGGGAAGAGCAGATCGAAATGGGGGAAGCTGCCATAGGAGCTGCAACATCTGAGACTGACAAGGCATCAGAGGTAGAAAGGAACTCTCTCAGTGCAGAGGATGCAGTGAAGGAGTCTGTGGATTCTGAGAAGGGTTCCCTGTGGCAGGTAGCACCTGGATTCAAGGCACTGGTGGATGCTGGAGGAGATCCTATAAGTGAAGTGTCTTCTCCATTGGAGGAGACCACAGCAGCTGGGGAGGAGGAGGGCTTAGCAGAAACATGTTCAAGTGGAACCCCATCTCTAGGCAGCAAAGCAAAGAAAGAGCATGCAATGGAAGAAAGACTTGTTGGAGAGGTGATGGGTTTATTTGCAGAGAAAGGCAGAACAGAGTCAGGAGGCAGAGAGGGGACTATAAGTGGAGCAGCAGGTCCAAGTGAGCTGGTAGATGGGAAGGAGGGATCACTGGATGGTGCAAAAGAGAGAAGGAAGGAGAAGTTTTCTGATGAGGGGGTGATGGATGGAGCAGCTCTGCCTGCCGCAGTTCTGAGTGTGGGCAGGATGGGGGAGGCAAGGCTGGTGGCCTTTGCTGTGGTGGGTGGCCGGGCTGGGCTAGGGACTCTGGCTGAGACAGCAGCGGGACAGGAGATGGCAAGGTGCGGCAGGGTGGATGGAGGGGCGGTGGTGCAGGCGAAGGTGGTGGGAGTGGCGTGGAGGGGACTGAGTGTGATGGAGGCAGCAGCTCCTGAAGGGGTGTCAGCTGAGGAAAGGGGCACAGCCTGGGAGACTGGGAGGGATGGGGAAGGAGGTGTGGCAAATGGAGCCACGGACAGCAGGCAAGGGGCAAACTGGGAGACGGCACTGGGGTGCGAGGAAAGAAGGCCAGTGCCAGCGGATGAGGCAGGCTGGGAGTGGAGCACAGCACGTCCCCTGTCTGCACAGCATGAAGAACCATGTGGAACAACGTCCCTTGGAAAGCAGCCGATGTCAGAAACCTCCCTGAGCACCCCTGCACATGGGGGTGGGGGAACAGGGCCAATAGGGAGACAGCCTGCGAGAGGAGAAGGTCTATGTCTGGGCACCCAGCCACAGCCAGCAGCTCCTGGGACAGGGGTAGATGAGGATGAGGATGGGTCACAGGAGGGGGCAGAGCAGGCGGGAGTGAAAGCTGAGGGGGAGCAGCCACGCCTCTGTGAAAACATGGGAGAAAGAGAAGGAATGGATGTCTTGGAGAGTACACAGAGCACTGAAGTCAGGGTGCAGAGGAAGGACAGTCCTGTTGGAGAGAGACCTGATGCTCCAGGAGCCACTGATGTGGGTGAAGGAAGCCGTGATCCCTGTGAGGTGAGTCCTGCATGTGTTGGCCACTGTACCCTGTGCCTGTTTGAGTCCCCAGACTGGTCCCTGCCATAAGCAGAGGATGCATCACTTCATCCTGTTTCTTACGCTTACCTTAAGCATCTGCTGCTGGAAGTGGGATGAAGGGTGGTAAATCCTTCTTGGTGTTAGCTTCTGCATTCTTTCCTGTTTCTGAACCTTCATTGCAAATGCCTTTGCCCTGGTCCTAAGGCTTCTGGCCCCTCAGTTGTCTTACCCTTGGCCATGTGGTGCAGCTCTGATCACCCCGCATACCACTCCTCCGCCTGCACTGGTGGCAGTGGCTGAGCCTCCATAGCATTGCTGGCTGGGACTCTCCAGGTCAGTGGCAGCACTTCACTTCTCTGGTCACTCTGGCATCTGCTTCTGTTACAGCGGTATCTCAGTAGCTCAAAGTTTAGCACATTTTCTGTAAAGCTAATGTTTTTGTTATTGTTTCCTAGGACGTTGCAAACCCAGATGCAGTTGTTGTGCCTTCCGTTCAGCCTCAGGATGGGGAAGAAACTCTCCTCTAAGCTTTTCCTGCAGCTTCTTCAGTGCTGTTTCCTGAAACATTTACACCACTGCTGGTTGGGATGTTCACTCCTCCTTTATTTACTCCATGGGTACCACAACTACCTGTCATGTTTTCCTCAAGCAGCTTCTCAGTGTTCAGCAGACAACTGAAATAAACCTGTACACAGCGGCCGGGAAACAGCACGCCTTTGTATTTAGGAAGGCAATAAATGCAAGGATTGTTCCACAGCTGCTGTGCTTGTTTTTCACAAAACACAGATAAATACTGTTCTGACTAAACCTCTCCTCCCCTAGGCACTACTGGCAGGAGGGAGGGCTGAGGGCAGCTGTTCTGTATATTTCTACAGGACAAGAAGTGTGTCTGTGCAGAGCTGCCCATGTTTTCACCTGTGTCAGTGTTCTGACTGCATTTGCCTGTGTGCCCCTTCCCTTTCTGAACTGCAGAATCTTCACTGTATCTTCAGTTGTGCATGGGACACTGGCGCACATTAATGCTTTGATTCTGATGAGAGCATCTGGGGGTGCTCAGCAGAGATGTGGAATGGCAGGATCACAAGGAATAGTATCCTCACACTGAGTTTTTCAACATGAGGGGCTGTCTCCACTGCATGTCACAGGCAAGTGAGCCCTGCCATGTGCTCAGGTACTGTGTGTGCCAGGTGGGTCTGTGTAGGTGGCTTCTTGCTCCATGGGGATCCTGGTTTCTCACTGGCCATACTGTGTGGCATTCTTGGGACTTTGAAATGTTGTTGGAAATTATTAAATCGGAACAATTCTAATGTGTCTTTTGAAATGAATAAAGCCTGGCTTTTTGTTTTTGGTGGTGTCAGTCAGTAGTAACCCTTGGGCCTGTGGAAGCTGTGTTATAACTGCAGCTGTTTCAGCCCAGCGCTGGTGGTGGATCAGTGCTGACTGAGGATCTCTGCTGCAAACATCTCCCTTCCAGCTCTGCTGCACCTCAGAGAGCTTCCTGAGAGGCTGCCAGGCCATGGTGTACAGTGCTGTACGTGCAGCAGCTCGGCAGGCATCGCTCGGTGGGGTGCAGGATGCTCAGCTCCTACACAAGGGGATTGTGACTCTGTTCTCAGATTGCGATCTAGAATTGAAATGAGCAGGGTTTTGAATGGATTGTTAAAGTAAGTCACTTAATGTAAGTCACTTAATGTAAGTTAATGTAAGATTGATATACATCAGATAGGAAATTTAAATGGGACCAAGTAATTCATGTTCCCTCCTGTACTGAAGATGATTGCGTTTGTTTGGTCAACGTGGATACCAGGAACAGCTTTGAACGAGAAAAGGAGGCAAAACCCACTAATGATAGTTATACAGTCCTCAGCAGTTTAAATGAAAGCATTGCATCAAGTGATGCTGAGCAGTGTGGTTGAAATGTGTATTCTGTGCAAGGTGTGAGCAGTTTGCTTACAAAGCATGTTTTTGACTTTTCACCATTCAACAATGGTTTGACCATTCAACAATTTCCTTTTAACCAGGGTATGTCCATAAAATCAGAGGTGGCTTATTCATTGGACCAAGACATTTTCAGTTTTGTTGAATATAAAATAAGAGCAGTAAATAGATAAACTGTGTTTGCGTACTCTACAGTTGAATAGATCTGGTATGCAAAGTAGCCAGAATTTAAATTAATGCTAATGACCTTGTTTTTGTACATATGCACACCTGCCCATTTACTTGGGTGCATAAAAACCTCTGTACCAATTTGTGTAGTTCCTTGATATTTTGCCAGTTCTTTCACTCTAAAGATCATACTTGCCAGTCAAGTAGGGCCTGGTCTGCAATATTTATCTCTGCTTTCTAACTCCATGACTAATGTTGGGCCAAATATTTGTGCCACTAAAACTGTGCCTTGCAGATCCCCATGGAAAGGAAATGCCTGCAGCCCATGAGCATGGCTGTACTCAAGCCACTTACAAATGCTTATTCATCCACATGGGTTGCACTTCCAGCATTACAGACGAACAAAGGCAGAGGGAGGAGTGCAGGCTTTTGCCATGGCAGTGATCCCCTGGAAGGGTCAGGGTTAAAACTAAGGCTGTACTCGGATAGGTCATGATCCACACAGTGCTTATTTGACACCTAACTGCTTTACTGAGTAGTGAAAATGCGAAAGAGAAGAGGTTTGATTCATTTGTTGTAGGCAAGTGCCAGCGTGATCTGCCAACCATTGCAAAATACTCATTAATAATACTCAGTCTGCAAATTGAGAGCTCTTATGGGAGAACTCTTATGGGAGCTGCAGCCACACAGGAGCCAGAGCAGCCCTATTCTGGCTGAGGGACTCGTCCCCTCTGTGCTATGGCCCTGCTAAGCTCTCCCTTTCCAGGGGTGGTTCTAAAGCATACGTTTAGTGATGACAGGGCAGGCAGCAGTGGCACTGGGGCCACTCCGGGGCAGGTAGTCCTCAAGATGGAAGGTGTCTCTGAAGCAGATTTCTCCTCTTGGTGCAGCCTCTCACCAGCTGCCAACCTACACTTCCAGTACTTACTGCTCTTTTTGTATGGATAGAAGCTTCCTTTAAAGAGATCCAGATTTTGGAACATGCTGAAGATGATTAAGTGGCAGTATGAGTTTGCAGCAGCAGTAGGAGAGCAGACTAGATCCACTTCAGCCTTCTAGAAAATAAGGCAACAGTTGGTATCAAGAGGTAGCTGAACTTCCAAGACACTCTTGGGCTCCACAAGACCTGGGACATCAGGAACGTCCCAGATGAACTATGCAGTAGTGGTTGTAAGTTATTGGAAAACTAATAATTAATTATTTAAAACACTTAAAATATTTATAAATGGCTCTTGTGCATATGACTGTAACAGTTAGGGAACTGGATCCTTTGGTTAGGGACATGCCAACTCGTACAAGTTCTCTTATTGCTCTGAAAATCCCTCACTTCAAATACTCTGGGTTTATATACTGATTAAAAAAAAATCACATTTCCCAAAGCCACTCCACAGTTTCTGGTCTCCTATCATATTAGTGGGATCATCTCTTTTCTCTCGCACTTCTTCTCTGACAGCTGTATTTACAGGAAAGAAACCCGTGAACTTTGGCCTGTGATAAGGAAATGCCCCTTTGCCCATCCCAACAGCTCTCCCCACAGAGTACGGGTTGGTTTCCCCTGCTCATACACCCCACTTTCCCTCCCTTGTTCTGCATGCTGGCAGTGCCACACACAGCTCCCTGGCACACCTGTGGGATGGCACAAGCCAGCTTTATACCTGGGACATTGCATTACTCTTCATGTCTCTGAGTCCTTTAAGGCAACTGATTCCTAAGGTGGACGGAGGACTTGAGACACTTACGGAATTGAGCTGAACTTGGCCATCTCATCTTCAGGGAACTCTAGGTGTGGCTATGAAAGATGTACTGTTCCTTCCCTTTCAAAACACAAGTATATTTGTGATCTGAAAATGTGGAAATTGGTAAGAAGCAAACCTATTGAAATGGATAATTTTATTAATTTTACAGTTTTGAAAGGCTACCCATGGTAATTTCTGCTCTTCTTCCCATGGCTAGTTAAAAATTAACTTCAAAGTGATAAAATGTAGGCGGCACTTAGGGAAAAATCAAGGTGTGCCCTTCCCCAACCCCCCTCCCGAAAAAATACTATTTATTGAACAAAGCATATGTGAGAAAAGCAAACTATGCAACAGTCTTGCCACTGGCAAAACTCATTTTTGGCTGATCAGAAAGGCCTCTTTTAACTCCCTAAACTGCCAGGTATTCTCAGTAGCTTGTCACTGAGTACTGATGGTTGTGCCTCAAATGTATCTTTACTGATTTACACAGCTGAAGTAATTCCTTGTGACAGTCCACAGGTTAAAGAGATGCTTTTCACCTGTTGAAAAATAGCAGTTGGCCTTGTAAAGAGCCCTCTAAACTACAGCATTTTTGCCTTCAAAAACTTTTTGATTGTTTGTTGTTGTTGCTTCCATGTGTCCACTTCTGGCATTTCCAAGGAAGGGCTGAGAGATCATACCGTGCAGCTCTGGTAACAGTGAGTACACAGAGGCATTACTGCAAATGCAGTTTGCTTTCCTTGCTCTATTTTCTGCTCACTAATCCAGTTTAGTTTCTGGTTTTCAGGTACAGTGGCTGCATGTCACTGTATGATTGTTTTAAGCAAGGGAAAGAGACTTAATGCAGAGGTATTTGTAACAACAAATTCATGTTGAAACAGAAATTTAATGTTGGTACTAGTTTTTTCAGATAAGATCATTAATACTTTCTGTCCTGTTGGTGTCTCATACACTGGGCAGTACAAACTCTGAGGAATGAGATCGAATCTCTGTCTGCCTCAGCATTCTTCAGCTTGGTGCCTACCTGTGCTTTGGGAGCTCTATGTGTGAAACATCTGGTCAATTAGAGAGTCACATAGGGAATTTTCATCAGCACCCTAAACGCACCTTCTCCCGTCTGCTCTGCATAGGTTTCCTCAAAACTTGCCAGTTGTTCCGATGTTGCTTTTACTTCTAGAAAGAATACAACAGATTTTCCCTAGTTGCAGAGGAATCTGGATGTTGTTTTGTCACGGTTTGCAATCATAGGATCACAGAACGGTTTGGGCTGGAAGGGATCCTTAAAGCCCACCCCGACCAGTCCCCTGCAGTGAACAGAGACATCTTCAACCAGATCAGATTGCTCAGAGCCCCGTGCAAGTCGACCCAGAATGTTAGCAGGGATGGGGCATTCACCGTCTCTCTGGGCAACCTGTTCCAGTGCCCCACCACCCCTACAGTAAAAAAAAATTCTTCTTTATACCTCATATGAATCTTCCCTTTTTTAGTTTAAAGACATTACCCCTTGTCCTGTCACAAGACGTTCTGCTAAAAAGTTTCTCCCCATATTTCTTTTAAGCCTCCTTTAAGTACTGAAAGGCAACACACAGTAGGGTCTCCCCGGAGCCTTCTTTTCTCCCGGCTGAACAACGCCAACTCCTCAGCCTGACCTCATAGGGAAAGGTGCTTCAGCCCTCAGATCATTTTTGCGGCCTCTCGTGGACCCACTCCAAAAGGTCCATGTCTTTCCTGTGCTGAGGACTTCAGGGCAACGAGGACAGAGTTCAGCCTGTGTTGGTAATGTTGTGTTTGACTGGGAGGGTGTTAGCAGCAAGCTTGGAATTGTTTGTTAGCAATGAACTGGAATTGGCTCAGGGGACATCTCTTTCTCCCCACCGTGATTTATCTGAGGGAGGAAGAATGCTGATTTCAGTGTGTTTTACCCTCTTTTTCTGCTTTCAGGAACTAAAAATGGAAATGATCAAGGAGGATGTTTTTAAGCAGAACAAATTCTGGCTGTTCGCATTGAGTCATGCAGATGTGCCTATTCTCAGCTCTGATGCTGCAGGGTGGGGTCCTTGTGCACAGCTGTTTCCTCTCTCATTGGCTAATGCTCTTTCAAGACTTAAGGACCACAAATTCTATAGCCATACTCCTGCTAGGTGAGGCATTTGCAACATAACAATGCTAATCATTGTTCTGAAAAGTTGTCATGATGATAGATGATCTCCTTTGATCTATGGGAAAGACTGAAGCTTCCTCTTGCTCCTTTTCATTAAAGCTCTTAAGAGAGCATTGCCCACGTTGTGACACTGACTTATTGCTAAAGCTTTGCAAAGATGGGGTGGAGAGCTCTACAGGTTTGTCCAGAGGCCTGCTCAGACCAAAGACTTACTGTCTCTGAAAGCTGTGAAAGCATCAGGAGAAGTACCCTTCCAGTGGTGAGCAGTATTTGATCCTCTGAAACACTGCACTGCAGTCAGGAGGTGAAACAAAAAAATTTACAGTCAATAATTAATTTAACTATTAAGGCAGTTATTCTTTATTCAGCGCTGGAGAAGCATCAGGATTTGTCCTCAGAGTGTTTCTGGCCAAAAGGGATTTCAGAGAACTATATATTGTTATCTTAGTTGTTAATCTTGTTTTAACACATTGCAGTTGACATTCCATCTCACCATTTACAAATCACCATTTCAGAGGCTGCACTAATGTTTTCTTCATTTTGCTGCACTGAATTCCTCAGTTTCACAATGATTAGGTGTTAAACTGAGAGGGCTATCAGGTCATGAAAACCTGGCTCAACTGCAGAGTGAAGAGGCTGCCATGGGTGTGATTTTGAGTTTATGGAGACATTTTGTAAGGATGGGAGAGTCAGAGCTTTCTGTCTGTGCTAAAAGGAAGCACAAGTGTGAGCTGGAAAGAGAGGGCTGGGCCCCTCATGCGAAGCTCGAGGTACAAATATGTTTCTGTAGGCTGGAAGAAGTGGCTCTGCCTCAACCCACAGCCCATGAGGGCACAGGGACTGGTGCCGGAGCAGGCAGTGCTGGTGCTGTCAGGGTCAGGTGCTGAGGCTCTTTGGCTCCTGCGGTCGGGAGCTGGATGGGAGGCTCGCTGAGGGCCACTTGCACCAATGGGATGTTTTTCCCAGCTGCACTTCTTATGGAGGCTGGGGAATTTGACAAAGGGTCCAACATGTCCCCTAGTGAGCTGCATCCCAGGGCCGTCTGTGTATTTATTGTATTGTTTGCATTAGCCCAGTGACTGCTCATGCAGTTGAGACCACAACTGAAACAAGGACCAAACACAGGAGAAGGTAACTGCTGGGTGCTACCAGGGGCTGACAGCAACAATTCACTTACAGTGAGATGTAGTTATTTCCCTTTCCTCCCACAGCATTTTTCAGCAAGTGAAACAAAACAAATAAAAAACCATCTCTGACCCTTGCTAAGTGAAATCTTCCCCATTTTCATTGCTTCAGGATTGTGAAAGTTATGGTGGGCATGGGAGATGTTAGTTGGGAAAGTCTACACTTTTCTAGTTCATCTGTGTCACACTGCAGGATGCCTCATCAAAGACCTCGGTTCAGGGATCATAGTTCTAAGAGACCAACATCCTGAAAAGTATCCACAGAGTAACACGTGGCAGCACTGGTTTGCACCTGGCCAATACGACAGTTGTGTCTTTGAATCCAGGTAGGGAATAATATTACGGCAGGATTGCTTGCAGTTAGTTTTTTTTCTAATTTGAGAAAAGATTACAGAAAATAGCAGTACAATTAACTGTAATTGCTTCAAAGAGGAGAGTTTGAGTTCCCCCCAGCCCTTTTTATATTCTTTTTACTTTCTAGAGATCAGCTTTGCTGCTGCAAAGCCTGGTCATTTTCTCACAGCCCTTGGAGCTCAGCTTGTGCCTAATGGCCTCCTGCTGCAGGTTTGCTTTGAGTCAAAACCGCAGCTTTGCACTACGTTAAGACTGTCACATCTGGGATGCAATTCTACCTGTCTGCACTGAACATTTATGGACCGGGATTTAGTTTTGCATATTTTCCTTCTGGTTAAAAGTTTGGTTTGCAGTAACTGTGCTGCGCTTTTTTTTTGTGAGGAAATGACTGAATGAAAGCTTACACTCTTCAGGGAAAACAATCACTCAAACCAAAACAAGAAAGTGGATAAGAAAACACAAATGTCTGGAAGAATACAGTTAAAACAGCCATCCAAACATCTCTTTATTTTCAGCAAGCAGGAAAGCTTCCACAGATCAGGGCTCTGAAGAGCTGTAGCCATGGGCTGCTGTGCTGGGGAGCTGCCTGAGCCCGTGGTGCAGAAAATGAGACATGGGACACAACTGGGACTTCAGGGAACTCACAAAAGAAAGTCGAGCTATTCAGAAGCTGGGAGCAGGAACAGCTTTGCCTCCACAGCAGCCTGGATAGTGGTGGGGAGCAACAGGTTGCTCCTCTTCTTGATGTATCTGGGCTGGCAGCTGTCTGGCACCCACCAGTCAGGAGGTGCCGATAGCCCCACGCCTTCGTGCTGTCCAAGGTAGCAGCACCTTGCCTCAGAGCTCTGAAACTATAATAGATGCATTTTAATTTCATCTCATCATATTATTAATGCTCCAGATGTAAGTGCAGCATTCCTTGTGGACATCCGCTTTGTTAAAGAACATATGCGCACCGCCAAAAAACCCCACACCCTCAAGCAGGAAAGCAGAGAAAGGTGCTAGAGCAGAAGATATAACAGATATATATTTGCTGTGAATGAATAAAGCTGTTCAGTTTAGGAACACTTGGTGTTACACAGGGTGCCCAGGAGCCAGGATTATTGAAGAGAACTGTTACTTCTGGTTGGTGGCAAGTCTCTCCGCAGGTGGAGGGCTGAGGCTTTCAGCTGCTTTCTTCAAAGCTGCCACTGCTGCTGCAGGAATGGAATCTCATGGTACTCATGGGATCTGACACGTAGCCTGCAAGATGCAGAGAGAAGTTTATGTGTGGCTCCACGTAACAGTGATTCCTCCTCACACTTTCCTGCACTGAGAATGTCAATGAAATAATGGGCACATAATTTTGAGATAAATAGGCACAGATCATGCTGATACCTTGTTACTGTCTGCAGATTTCCATCACCTGCTGAGAGAAAATTTCAATTGCAAGCAAATAGACCCTGTCCTTCATGCAGTGAACTCATAAGGACAAGTGCAAAGCAACTTTGGTGGCTGAACTAAAAACATGAAGCTCAATGTTTTAATAACACAGTGGAAGTTTGCCATTAAAAGAAATACCTTTATACCCTTTCAGCTAGAGCTTCAAAGAGCTCGAAATAAATAGTCTGATAAGTGTCCTTAAAATATTTTGAATCTTAACGCTACAAAACAGAAAGCAGCTGCTCTTGCCAGCGCTGTATTTGGAATGAGCTGCTCCAACAATGCCAAAGAAACCATTTTTCCCTTTACACAGTGTCATCAATCTCATGTTTCACATTTTACTGTACAAGCATTAAAAATCCACAAGCGCCAACTCAAATATCTTGATAACTGGACATTGTACAGAGATATTCAGATGCTTGGGAAACAAGAGAACAGAGAAGCTAGAACAGAAAAACTTTCTGGGTCACAAGGTGGGGCTGGAGAAGGGTTAGAAAACATTGGTAAGGCTCCTGCATGCCAAATTCCTGCTGCCAAACAGAAAAGACACATAGCCACACAAAATTAAGACTCTGGTAATTACAGCAGAACTGGCCATGGCATCCCTAAACTGTGATCAAGCAACCTTGGTTTATCTCCTAATCATGACACACTATGCTTTGAAGTGTGGCAGAAATCTCACGTATGTACTAGATGTCCTATGCCTCAATGTTCTTGCCCATGCTGGATGTGCCCTGAATATTGGGAGGTGAAGGCAGCATGTGTCATCGCTGAAGCCAAAGCTGTGGGGCAGCACTGTGTACATGAGGAACGACAGTCTGTGCCATCACAAGAGCAGGACATATGTTTGAGCTATGATGACAATACTTTGCACTGTGCCATGGTACATGGGTCACACTGGGTGGGAGACCATCCATTGCTCCCCTGCCACTTCCATTTGCCTTCCTGCTGCCACACGGTGGGGAACCTTCTCTTTAATACATGCTTTCATGTGTCCAGCCCCCCTGACCACATCCTGTGTGGATTTTTCCCCCCTTGCAGTGCCTGAGAGTTTCCTATCAGTCAGAATCAAGAGCGTGGGGATGCTTGGCTTGGATCCCAGGGTTCCTGTCTTCCCTGCCAAGGAAGACAGGTGCCCTTTCCCGGTGCCAAGAGGGATGATGCTGTGTTACGCCACAGCCTGGGATTGCCCTGTTGCACAACTACTCAGTGAGTACAGACACTTCCCTGCCTGCAGGACAGCCTCTGTGCCACAAGCCTTGCCAGGGCCTTCTCTGCAGCCAGGAAACTCTGGTAACTGTTGCAGCAGCATGATGAGCTCATCTGCCAGCATCTGAGAGGTGCAGTGAGCAAGGCGGAGAGTAAAGTAAAAATTAAACTCTGTGTTTACATCAGTCTTAGATTTTAGAGGATAAACAGTTTTCTTTGGGCAGCGTGCATCTGCCCTATGTGATTTCACTGCTTGCCTGGCACTGTTTTAACTCACGATTTGTGATGCTTCCCATGAAGAGCAGATGCTTTGCTTTCTCTGAAGTCATGGCTGTGTTTACTTGTGGAATTTCTATTTTCAGATACACTTAATGAAGAAAATTGTTTACTATCACGAAGGCTCTTGCAGAAACAGAAGCAGAGTGCTTAGGGGTCTTTTACTGAGAAAGAAAAAAAGTGAATGTATTCTCTACTGTTTACGGACTGCAAGTGCAAACGAGGATAATGGAAAACATTGCGCAAAACGCAAATAGAGGAAAAAAGATAAAAATGGACATGAATGGGGAAAGACAGCTGTGAAATCAGTTTATGTGGCATAAATAATGGGTGCAAATATTTGCAGTCATTAGATCAGGCACTCTCATAAAAAGGGGCTCAGAGTTTTGTCTTCTGATGTGCTGCTCTGCATGGCACTGGCTTGATCACTCTAACAAGATCTCGAAGACTGGGATGTAGTCAGAGCAAGTGATGGCTGGGCGGCAGAGTACTGTCGTGGGCCTCCAAAGCAGCTGAGGCTGGTCTTGGCAACAAGGTATGGTGATTCAGCTGCTTCTTGAGTTATTAATACATATCCTAGAGACACTGTAGGACCCAACTTTGAGATGCATAAGCCTGCTTAAATGGAGTATGTGGCAAGGAGTGGCTTTTCATTCCTGCTGTGTTTAGCAGGCAGGATCTCCACTTTCCTCTGTACCAGTCTGCATTTTTCCATTGTTAGCTGAGTTAGCACAAGGCTCAGCTTGACCACCTCTTGGCTGTGATCAAGCTATGCTGCACCACAGGTCTGCTATCCTGATCTGGAACGTGGAAATCTGGCTGGGGCCACCTTCCTTCCCGTGGACATGCTTTGGTTCCCTTTTATGGAAACTATGATTCAAAGAACAGGTACATTTGAAAATACATCTCGAGGTTCCATGAGTGGAGTCTGAAATCACTTCTTAAACGCAGCCATGGAGAGTCTTTTCTCCACTTCATTCCCTTGTGTCCCTTTTAAATACAGACCTGAGGAACCCTCTCCAGTTTTGCCTGGATGGTCCTACTTTATGAGTTCACTAAATATTTCTGATTTGTTCTTGTTTTCTTCCTCCTCAAGCTTTCTAGTTTCCGGGTACCTGATAAAAGTTGTGTCCCAAGGGAATCCACATACAGCAAATAATAACAAAATTTTTGTTCTTTTTTCAGCTTTGAATGTTGTTGCCTCACTACTTGTTATGACAGCAACGCTGATGTTAGTGTTGTACTCGGTAAATATTTGCATGACCGGGTTTTCTTTTTTTCCTCACCCAATGTGCTCAGTTTAGAGGAGGGGAGGGAGTGTAAGAGTCATGCTGAGGGCTGTGAAAAGTGGCAAAGATCACGAGCTTCTGAGATATGCCTCAGGCAGAACAGAATACTGTGTTTTCCTGGTGAGAAAACAGGTAGGAAAGTGTCAGAAAAGAGAGCAGGTGCCAGGAGTGGGGTCAGAAAGCCCCAGGGCAGGGGACAGCAACACCGTAAAGTCAATGGATCCATTCAACACAGTTGCCATTTGAACATGCATAAAAATGTCTGTGAGCATAAAGCATACAGAAGAAAACCCGATGTTTTCCTCGTGCGTACTTAGCAAGTGTGCCTCACAGAAACAAACTTAACGTAGCATGGAACACCTCTGCTCTCAGCAGAGAGACCTTCCTGTTGGGCATTGACCAGCAGTGACTGTGGTGTATGCCTCTACTTAGGAGTCCATGTTGTCTGTCAGAACCCAGTCTCACTCCTTGGTACAGAAGATGTTGATACGGTGCTCTGTCATGTCAGCCTCATGGCTCCTGCCAGTTTTGTTTGCCTCCTTTTGTCATCACATCTCCAAGTCTGATATAAACATTTATGAAAACCCCTCTACCTAGCATTCAGAGCAGAAATGACTGGCACAAGCAGTGCCAAAGCCTTGATTCCTGCCTGCTCGCTGGTGCTTTTGTTAGAGTGTGTCAGAATTATGGAATCACAGAATCATTTAGGTTGGAAAAGGCCTTTAAGATCATTAAGTCCAACTGTAAACCTAACACTGGCATCTCCACCACTAAACCATGTCCCTAAGAGCCACATCAACACGTCACCTCCAGGGGTGGTGAATTTGGGTTTGCATCTGCTGTGTCCAGGTGTACTGCTGTGCTCTGGGATAGTGATCCCTCTAGCAATGGTTTCAGAAAACATCTCTTGGATTTTCACACTTGTACTGGGTGGGGGGAAGGAGATCTAGGATATCTGCGTGGCTCTGGGCAAATGGTGTTAGCACAGTCTGTGGTGCTGCCACCAGGCAAAGGTGATGATGTGTGCTGTGCTGTTGTTTGTTCAGCAAACACAGCAGCCTCTGTGACTAGCCCTGGTCACATGTCAGGGCTGAAATGCGGAGGTGACATGGCCCTGGAGCAGCTGAGGACATTCGGGCAAAGAGATCAGCTGGTACTGGCAGCAGGAACAGCACCGTGGGACAGCAGCGGGAGGCTTTCCAAAAATCACATGCTCAGCAGGTGTAGTCCCACTGTAGTATTGTGGCCTGGAAGGTGAATGAGCTGGGGTATGCTTCTGCTTCACGCCTTCAGATAAAGCCTGTAACACCCTGACAAGCACATACTGAAAGTGGCTTCATGCCAGCCACCAGGTCCTTCTAGGATGCATCAGCTGAGTCTGGTACAAGCAAAGATTGGCATGAAGGTTAGATTGAGAGTCTGCATTTACTCACCATTTTTGTCAATTGGTGGGTACTGGAAGTTTCTTCTCATATCATCCAAAGACGGACCCTGAGAAGGGTGTTGGCCAGTGCTGCAAATGAAATCGGAGGTGTCAGTTTAGATAAGACTGATAAAGGTCACATCTCCAGACCATGAGACCTTTTTCCACAGAATTGGAAGGAAAAGGCAGCAACATGAAATGTATCAACCTGATGCCCAGCCATTGGCATTTGCAGTAAACAAAAGCCAAGAAAAAGTTGTGAAGCGAGAACATGAATCGCATGCTCACATTTCATCCATTCTCAAAGTAGCTTCCCTCAAACACACTGTTTGGGGCTTCACAATTATCTGTACATTACTATTTTAGAAGCGACTCTAGGCATCAATCTAGGATCATTGTAATTTATTTGGTGCATCAATGCTAACAGATTCCCACAAATTAGTTTCACTGGGAAAGAATAGTACTGAATTTTCTTCCCATCATTGACCAAAACCATTGTCCTGCCAACACATTGTTTATTCCTGATCCTAAGGAGCTATCACGTACAGGACTGCCCTCTGCCAGCCCTTCTCAGATTACTGATGGACCGAAACCAAGCACACACAAACCCAAGAAGCCCAAATTGTTCTTCTTTAGTCCTTAGTCCATTTATTTCCAATGAGCTGTTAAAAGGACAAGGCAATGGTTACAGTGATGCTGCCAACAGCACAGGGAAGCCGTGCAGCCCATAGAGGTGCTTCAGGACAGTTTTGATACGAAGGAGAGCTCAGATCTATCAGACCGTATCTGATACTTGAGTGGAGGACTGAAAAAGACCTTCTGGATTTAAATACTTCATGAGAATAACAGCTCAGTGCTGCTCTTTAAAAAGAGGTTCTTTCCTTTGGCCTACCTTCGTGGAGTGTGCATGAGAAGGCTTTTAATTGAAAATACCACTTGCCACAGTTCTCAGGCTTTGACACTTTTTATGGTCCAAGTAGAAGGCACAGTACTAAATAGAACTTTATATCAACTTAATTAGATGCTGTGGATATATATAACTCCCCCAAAGGTCTGTTACCACTAGACTGTCTAAACTTAATGGGTGTATTCATGGCTTCTGGCTTTTATTGAGGAGAGACTAAGGCAGCCTTTTCGTTGTCTGTCTGTGCAGGTTTGGGAGGATATAGGACTAGGTTTACTGAATTACACTACTGCAAAGTGACATGCTATCAGCTTCACTTACTCTTCAAGTTTTTTTCTCTGGAAAAACTGATCAATCTAGCTTTTCAACCTGTAAAGTGAAGTCATGAAGTGGAAAGGGCAGTTCAGTGAATTGTCCATGCAGCAGAACATGAAACATTGATACCAGCTGACAACAGCAGGACACAGACTGGTTGTTTCAGGCTCTCTTGGGACACAATTATTACTCTACCACCGATGCAAGAGCTGGGAGGCACAGGATAGGTCTGTGCCACTGAATTTCCCAGCTTCTTTAAGACACATCTTTAAGAAGGATGGATGGATTCATGTTCCCTATAGAGATGCTGCTTGTCGATGCCTGGACAGACAGTATGACGTGTGGGAGGAGGTAGGAGAGCTGCCTGGCAGGCTGGAGATAGTTTAATGTGGATCAGGCATATCCTGAAGGAGCAGGCAAAGCTTCCTCCAGCTCAGCTGATGCCTCTGGAATATTGTTTCTACCCACCTTTCACTATCCCACCCACCTCCACAATGCTCCTGACTTCCCTCTCACTGGACCACTCACCTCTTTCCCTAATTCTTTCTGCTGTTACTCCTCTGCATTGCAGGGCTTCTCCACCACCCATCCACATATCCACTCCCCTGACCTCTTGCCCACCTTTCTGGAAATGGAAAGCCCTTTGAGGATTGACCTGCAATGGTATGGATCATGTATACATTTACTGTACCACTTGCATTATTGAAGGTCATCCATTGTTAAGGACAAGAAGCACTTCTTCAGGCAGAGGAAAATAATAAGGTCTATTTTGTGAAAACACTATATAGTCAGAGACTGAAGCAATAAAACAGTGAATGACTGTCCTCTCGGATAGGCAGTCATCGGTCTGCTGTTTCACATGATAAAACAGTGGTACTGCATATAGAGCTCATACACAGTAGGACTTGACTGTCTGCTATTTTTATGTTACTCATAGTAAAAAATGAAAATTCTTAGCTGTTTTCTTGGCAGTTGGATGGCTCACACAGCATTCAGATAATCCAAATGCCATGTGCTACAGCAGTTACAGGAGAGGACAAGACTGCAGAAGTGCTTTTCTTCGCTGGCTCTGGCAGTGGATCAGCCCCAGGGTGTGTTTCTGCTGCTAGCTTCCCATGCAGCCACATCCCCCAGCTGGCCACAATCCCTGCTGCAGGGGCTTTCTGTTGGTGGCACATGAGCTATGCAGTCTTGGGGAGGACTCTTTCTGTCCCTTTCCGAGTCATGCTCTCCTTAGCCCTACCATGACTGGTACATACCTCTGCGACCAGACAGCATAAGCTCGTGCATTCAAGGCATATTCCAACTCAAACCGACTACGCAGTGCTGCAACGTGGCTACGGCCAGGACCTCCTCGTGCAACAAGACAGTCTGAAGATGAAGAGGGAGACAGAGAACCACTGCTGTTGCTGGAAGCTGGAGACATTAACTAGATTTTAAAAAAAAGGCACTGTTATTACATAGAATTATAGAATGGTTTGAGTTGGAAGAGATTGAGAAGATCATCCAGTTCCAGCGTCACTGCCATGTCCAGGGACACCACCCATTAGATCAGGCTGCCCAAGGCCCCATCCAGCCTGGCCTTGAACACCTCCAGGGATGGGACAGCCACAGCTTCCCTGGGAACCTGTGCCAGCACCTCACCACTCTCAATGTGAAGAATTTCTTCTTAAAGTCTGTCTTCCCCCCTCCAAATTAAAGCCGTTCCCCCTCGGCCTATCACTACATGCCCTTGTAAAATGTCCCTCCCTATCTTTCTTGTATGTCTCCTTTAGGTACTGGAAGGCTATTATATGGTGTCTTCGGAGCCTTCTCTACTCGAGGCTGAACAACCCCAGTTCTCTCAGCCTGTCCTCATAGCAGAGGTGCTCCAGCCCTCTGATCATCTTTGAAGCCCTCCTCTGGACTTGTTCCAGCAGTTCCATATCCTTCTTATATTGGGGATTCCAGAACTAGACACAGTACTCCAAGTGGGGTCTCACAAGAGTGGAATAGAGGGCAGAATCACCTCCCTTGGCCTACTGGCCACACTTCTTTTGATGTGGCCCAGGATATGATTGGCCTTCTGGGCTGTGAGCGTGCATAGACACCTCATGTCGAGCTCCTCATTCAGTGTATACCTCTGAGTAGCTCCTGATGCTCCCAGCAACATCCCGTCCTTGCCTCCCATATAAACCTTATTGACTACATGCCTTATAAACATAATGCATTGGCTAATAATAGGACAAAGCAGCACAAGCAGCTTGCAGGCTCCAAAGCCACTGCTTTCCTCAGCTGCTGCTGCTCTCCTCACTTGTAGTCCCAGCCACACAGCACACACGCAGACACTGCAGTGTCTTACCTCAATATTGCACAGACATTCTTCTAGTTTGGTGACTACTTCTGAAAATTCTGGTCTTCCCTGTGAACACAACAGGAAAGGCACAGCTGTGTTAATAACAGAAGTGGGGCATATCTGCAGTGATTAAACTGACTCACAGGTAGGCGATGAGTCACAGCTCCCCTCCATTTCCCTTTCTCTGAATTTCATAGCATTGCCTTCAGTTTGCTTGGGAATCTGATGGGAATTGCAAGTTCAGTACTAGGCTACAAAACTAAAACGTGTGCATATAACAACTCTAACTGCATTTTTATTCTCTTCTGTAACAATTAGAATTTAGCTAATAATGAGTAGACCATGAGAATACAAAAATGCTAACAATAAATTATTGGCTCTACTTATACATCATATAATCTTCCTCTTTTCCCATGAAGAAGACTTTGAGCACAGCAAGAGCTATGAAGAGCAGTGGACAAGCTCCTGACCGACACTTGCACTTACAACTGCCCTCCTCCTTCTCTTGTGGGTGTACTGGCATCGCTCCATGGGCACCGCTCTACGCGCTGTTCCCCCAGGTTGCTCAACCCATTCCCGGACATGTCTCCAACTCTGTGAGCTTTATGTGGCACAAGGGTTTGTGGAGGCCATGCCAGGGACAGGATCAGGTATCTGAGGGGAATAGTAAATAAATCTCCTTCTTACTATTTCTGGTCAATGTTCTGTTGCAGTTTAGAACACGGCCTTCCCAGGGAAATCTGGGCTTAATGAAAGCATTTCACACAATAGTATTTGACAGAGAGGTACTGTAAATAGCTTAATTAAATAACTGTTAAACAAGCTCCTCATTACCATTGCCACATCATCCTTAACAAAATTGCTCACAAGAGGTAGGCATATTTTAAGAGCTTTAGGACAAAGTCCTGCAGCCCTCACGTCTACAGGTGACAGCAAAGAGATAATATACACAAATAAGACTTCAGGTTTTAGCCCTCTGTGAGAAAGTATAGCAACACAATGGGTGTTAAATTCTTTTCTTTATCAAAATGATAAGAAAGAAAATAATCAGTCCATTTTAAGTTCCATAGACTTGTCCTTGTCTGCAGTTACACTGGAAAAGGAGAGAGGAAAGGATGTTTACTGGTGTCATCAGCAGTGTCCTGCATGATATATTCTCCCTGTGGTTGTGGCTGAAGGCAGTGAGACAGTCCACATTCCTCTGCTGCCCCGGCCAGCATATCTCTGGTGGAGCTGCAGTGTTGCTTCTTGTGTGTCCCTGCAGGCCAGCTGTGGTGGGCTGGCTGGTGAAGAAGAGCTGTGATGAGCTGGGCTGCAGAAACCCGGGGCACAGACCTCAGCCCATTCGTCCTAACTTTTCCTACTGGCCTTTCTGCGAAGGATGAGCTGTCAGAGAGGGGAATTTCACCAACATTTGACAGTCCCCTGGATGCTTCCCTTCTCAGCTGGTCTATAAAGCCTTCTGCTCTTCTGACTGCTTTAATCTTTCTGCTGCACAATGCCAACAGCCACATTGAAATGCTCCACTTGAAAAAGCCCCTTGGAAAGACACTGTTCCCACAAGAATCTCAGGCTCCAGGAAGCACCGCTCCAAGTAACTTATGCCTAGGGAAACACTGGGGAAAATTACCATGGCAAAACCCATCCTCTGAACAGAGTCCTTCACAGGAACAAGGAGTCCTCAGAGTTGGCCCTTCTTTAGCTGAGTGAAGACCAGTGGAAAGAAGGGAGATCTCACCAAGTGACTGGACAGAAACTCAGAAACTTTTTTTGTGAGATGATTTCAGTAGTTCCTTTTATAAAGAACTATGTTACAGAGCAGTATATGAGTACATTAGAGTATCCCTGAGCTCTAGTCTATAAAATATTCAAGAAATGCTGCATTTATTGCACGTGATAAGCTCTATCACCTTCAATGGAACTTGATCAGAGCCCATCAGAGCCCATGGAAGAACTGACTGTAACATAAGTGTTGTACTTAATAAAAGTAAAACAATGTTTATTTACTATATGGAACTAAGCCCCAGGTACTCTAAAGCTTACAAATGAAAACAGCTACTGCAAAACTCTGCATAAGAGACACTATCTAATTTTCTGGTTGTCAGTATGCCTTTGGAAGCAACTGCTGCCAAAAGTTTCTGGAAAGCAGATGTTCTAGTACCTGATAAATCATAAGAATGACATGACAGATGGGAGCTAGTTTTCAGTTGGGATGATCCTTGAATGAAATTAAAGGCAAAGAAAAGATACATTTTCACATTCGGAATCATTTCATAGACATCCAGTAAAATCCATGCAGATATGCTCCATTTTCTATCACTCTGTATTTTTTTTTTTTTTTTCAGTTTTTACTGGGTCTCAGCAAGGATTCACAGGTCAGAAGGTTTGCTCAATTTAAAAAAATAGCATACGGTCCATCCTCTTGAATGGTATGCCCAGGAGCCATCACTGTGTTGAGGGTTATTATAGACACCAGAGAGCTAAGAGAGACGCTGAAAGAACTGATCATTAATCTCTTTGATGAATTTACATCAGTACTGCAGATTTGTGTTGGTGGTTTGGGTAGGCTGTTGGTCGCACAACAAACCTTCCATGATGAGAGGGTGATAACACTACTTTATTTTTCTCTATGCAGTGGCCCTCCAGAGACTATTCCAAGGCTCCCAAAAATAACTCAAAACCTTTGTTACCAAGAATGGTAGCAAAACACCTTTAATACAGATCATTTTAAAAAGTTTTAGCCCACATCCTGTGTAAAGTTCAATCCATCCACTGGCTGGTTGAACTATCAATTGCCTTATGATTCTGACACACAATTCTAAAACATCAGCAAGATTAAATGATGTTGGGCTGATACTGATGAGAAAGACGGTGCATTAGGATTCGGAAAAGATTTTTTTTTATTTGGGCTAAATGAGCTGTAGAAATGCTAACAAGAGACAGTGACTATATTCATTACATAGCGCTCACTTAAGTCAACATTTTAATATGACATCTTATTAATAAATTTAAACAGAATTCAAGTTACACGCTGATGATTATTAGCAGCTACTTTATAGCTACATGGAAAACAAATCAAACATCCCCACCTCCCACATTAGCTCATAAGTGCAAAGACAAGAGCATATTCAAGAATCCAGGAAACACTAATAACAACAAATAAATTAGCTACACCCTGTGCTGCAAATATACTTTATCCATTATTCACTGTTCTCACCTTGATATACGTACATGATGAGTAAGGAGCACAGTAAGGGGCAAAGCTCACCAAAAGTGGCAAATCATTCACCAAAGTCACACAAACCTCCCCCGTATGCTGTCTTGGTGGAACACCAAGCATGTGCTTTAGTTCACTAAACCAGGTAAGAAAGCTCTTGGGTATCCAGGACAAGGACAGGTTTAGGCACATAATCTGTCTTCCTAAGCTAGTCCAAACCGAAAAGGGACTCCAGGGCACAAATCCAGGACACTGTTTCTGGTAGGATATTCAAAGTCAGAGTACCTGGTTCAGTAATACAAAGCTTTAATATGAAACAAGGCCTCCCGTAACACCAGAAAACTACACAGGCTCCAAAATCTGCTCCCATTCATCAGAACAGAAGCTTCCACATTGTTCAGTTAAAACCTTGAATTCCAGAATAGTACCAATAAATCAACCGACTAGGCCAAAGTTTCCAAACCTGAAGTCTATCCCTGTAATGCATCTTCTAAAGCAGCTAACCCACTTTGTGGAACATTTTCCAAGCGAATTGAATTCCCGACCTCTGGAGTATGCTACTTGACTTTTCAGGCAGTTTGGAGCCATGTGCAAAAACAGTCATGCAACTGCTGCAGTGGCAGATTTAGAGATGGCTTCATAGAGCACACAGAACCTCTTGCCTGGCTGAGAAGCATGCCTGCTCAGGAGCATATAAAGGACCTTCCCATCTCTATAGTCACCTGTGTGAGAAATGCTTCATAGAGATGATATTCATCTGGCTGCTTTCTATTTTCTGTCACCAAGGAACACTGTCAAAGCATGGAAGTTATGAACAAACCCCGAATTCTTGTGTTCCCAGGAGCTAGAGGAGCATAATGAGGCTCCCGTGATCCAAGAGGAGGTGGTCAGAGCTTTGCTAGCCCGACTGGACAGCTACAAGTCTATGGGGCCGGACGGGATTCACCCTAGGGTACTGAAGGAGCTGGCGGATGTGCTGGCCAAACCCCTTTCCATCACCTTCCAACAGTCCTGGAAGACTGGGGAAGTCCCACTGGACTGGAGGCTGGCTGATGTTGTGCCCATCTACAAAAAGGGCCGCAGGGAGGACCCAGGAAACTACAGGCCTGTCAGTCTGACCTCAGTGCCAGGGAAAAGTCATGGAGCAGGTGATCTTGAGTGCTCTCATGAGGCACATGCAAGAGAACCGGGTGATCAGGCCCAGTCAACATGGGCTCACAGAAGGCAGGTCTTGCCAGACTAACCTGATCGCCTTCTATGACAAAGTGACTCGGCTGCTGGATGAGGGAAAGGCTGTGGATGTGGTCTTCCTGGACTTCAGCAAAGCCTTTGACACAGTTTCTCACAGCATTCTGCTTGAGAAACTGTCAGCCTCTGGCCTGGACAGGCGCACACTCTCCTGGGTGGAAAACTGGTTGGCTGGCCGGGCCCAGAGAGTGGTGGGAAATGGTGTGAAATCCAGCTGGAGGCCAGTGACAAGTGGGGTCCCCCAGGGCTCAGTGCTGGGTCCAGCCCTGTTCAATGTCTTCATCAATGATCTGGATGAAGGCATCGAGTGCACCCTTAGCAAGTTTGCGGATGACACTAAGCTGGGTGGAAGTGTCGATCTGCTGGAGGGTCGGGAGGCTCTGCAAAGGGATCTGAACAGGCTGGACTGCTGGGCAGAGTCCAGTGGCATGAGGTTTAACAAGACCAAATGCTGGGTCCTGCACTTGGGGCACAACAACCCTATGCAGTGCTACAGACTAGGAGAAGTCTGTCTAGAAAGCTGTCTGGAGGAGAGGGACCTGGGGGTGTTGGTTGACAACCGATTGAATATGAGCCAGCAGTGTGCCCAGGTGGCCAAGAAGGCCAATGGCATCTTGGCTTGTATCAGAAACGGCGTGACCAGCAGGTCCAGGGAGGTTATCCTCCCTCTGTACTCGGCACTGGTGAGACCGCTCCTCGAATCCTGTGTTCAGTTCTGGGCCCCTCACCATAAGAAGGACATTGAGGCTCTGGAACGAGTCCAGAGAAGAGCAATAAAGCTGGTGAAGGGGCTGGAGAACAGGCCTTATGAGGAACGGCTGAGAGAGCTGGGGTTGTTTAGCCTGGAGAAGAGGAGGCTGAGGGGAGACCTCATTGCTCTCTACAACTACCTGAAAGGACGTTGTAGAGAGGAGGGTGCTGGCCTCTTCTTCCAAGTGACAGGGGACAGGACAAGAGGGAATGGCCTCAAGCTCCGCCAGGGGAGGTTTAGGCTAGACGTTAGGAAAAAATTCTTTACAGAAAGGGTCATTGGGCACTGGAACAGGCTGCCCAGGGAGGTGGTTGAGTCACCTTCCCTGGAGGTGTTTAAGGCACGGGTGGATGAAGTGCTGAGGGATATGGTTTAGTGTTTGATGGGAACGGTTGGACTCGATGATCCGGTGGGTCTCTTCCAACCTGGTTATTCTGTGATTCTGTGATTCTTTGACTGCCAGAGCAGTAAGATTATTAGTGAGACAGCCTTGACTCATCTCAACTAGCACAAGTGCCCACATACATATCTATTGCTGCATTTTCATGTGCAAATAGACAGGTCTGTATCTAATCCACCCAGTCAGGAGATACAGCTGGCACATAACATCTAGAAATAGCTGGTTGTCAAACCTACTTTGGAAGCTTTGACCCTCAATATAAGGAAAGAGCTATATAGACCAGTTAGGAGAAAGTCACTGGTGTCCCTTACCTTGGATCATGTCAAGCACCATTAAACCTGTCTATGGCCCTGAAGGCTATCAGTGTGAGGATGATGGTGGTTGTGCAATCTTGCCTTAGTTAGTTCACGTTCTCTCTAAAGCAGACGTAGCAACAAACTGCAAAAGCCCACATCAAACAATCTTTCATTAACCACCATTTTTTAACAGCACAAGAGGACAGTTGTGCACTGTATTTGGTTAAATGCTGTTGCTATGGAGTTCATTGGCACAATCAGACTGACTTGTCTGGTCCTTACAAACTAGTCACAATTACAGCTCGTTAGAAAGGTGCTGCAGCAACAACTGCACTGCAATAACTCATTCTTAAACTGACTCCTGACCTGCAAACATGAGACAGTAATTGCAGCAGATGCAACACACATTTTTGATATTTGCAGTACAGTTGCTTTCTATCCTAAAGAAGAGTTAATTAATTGTAACACGTATCTGAGGATTGTCTTTATCAGCACTAATCAGAGCTCCACATGAAAATTCCCAGGATATCAGCTAGGAAAGGAATATTCATTGTTCTTACTATTTAAAGACTCTGAAAATTGGATTCCATATCATGCAGTGGGAAAATCAGAATAGTAGGAAGACTCATAAAGAGTTTAGGGAGCTGGAATCAGAGAGGCCCATTTTAAGATCAGCGGTGACATTGCTGATGGGAATGAACCACTCTGAGCAATCTATGCATGTGGAATGCATACGTTATTGGCTCGTGCCTTGCCTGCCTTGAAGTTTTATTGCTTTCTTACTTCCCTAAGCAATGAAAAATGCATCCCAAACCAGCAGCAATAAT
Source organism: Phaenicophaeus curvirostris (assembly GCF_032191515.1). NCBI lineage: Eukaryota > Metazoa > Chordata > Aves > Cuculiformes > Cuculidae > Phaenicophaeus > Phaenicophaeus curvirostris. The sequence goes on along the minus strand of NC_091399.1, from coordinate 1,953,883 downwards.
AATAATAAGAAATGTAGTAATTTTGAAATATAATAGAACAGATGGCTTTCAGTTTTTTGAACAAATATGTCATGTCATGGCATAGAAAAAAAAAAAAAAGTCTGGTAATTAGATGCACAGGAGAAACAGGAGAATTACATGATGATTCTGAAAAGCCATCAAGTGCCTGGATGAAACAGGAGGCTGGTGGAGGGCTGGGAGGCAGAGATGATGGTAGTGAGCTGGGCAATGCACGTGGACAGGCCAACAGAACTGGGCACTGACAGAGAGAATGCAGTTCAGAGTGGAGAGAGGGAGCCACTGGGCATCACCATTAACTCCCAGACTCTCTTTCTGTCCTAAGTGACAGCGGACAGGACAAGGGGGAATGGCCTCAAGCTACACCAGGGGAGGTTCAGACTAGATATCAGAATGAAATTTTTCACAGAAAGGGTCATCAGGCTGCCCAGGGAGGTGGTAGAGTCACCATCCCTGGAGGTATTTAAAAGACAGGTAGATGAGGTGCTTAGGGACACAGTTTAGTGGCAGATAGGAATCATTGGACTCAATGATCCAAGAGGTCTTTTCCAAACTGGTGATTTTGTGATTCTACGAAATTTCAGCATTTTTGCCACCTGAGGCTGGCAAGGAAGAGTGTGGTTGTCACTGCCAACCTTTCTCATCTTCCCGTACTTCCCATAGTATCCTCATCACAGAACTTCCCTTATCATTGGTTGGAGTCTTGCCATGTATTCACGAAGTCTTACGCTGGGAGTTGGCTACACCATTATCAATCACTGCTATTGGCAGGTTTCAAGGGGAAATGCAAAAATTGGTGTCACCTCTGGAACTGTTAATGCTTTCATAGGTGATTATCCAAGAGACCCTCCACATGCACATGAGCTGATGTCCTACATTCTCCAGGCAACAGCTGGAATGGCCTTGCTACAGAGAGGTCCTGTAAGTGACCCCTCATCTGTCTCTGCAGACACTGAGGGCAGAGCCAGAGGACACCAGAATGTGATTTCTGCAAAGCAGAAGGGGAAAGATTTACAGCTGAATCTATTTGTTCTTTTTTAGTACCAAAATATATTTAACACTTGATATTTAGCGAATAGCCAACATAGTGAGAGTACTCTTTGAATAAATCAATATTAAAGGAACAGGCACCTTCCTGGAATTTCAGAGAGTAAAAAGCAACGAGTAATTATTTTTTGCCCTCAATAATACAAGAGAACCACTTTCTTTGTATTGGAACAAGTGAAAAAAAAAAGATTTCCCAGCTCCAAAGTTCACAAATATGATCTTTTTAGGATTAAAGCTACATTAGGAAATGGAGATCAAGAACAAGAATACTTCTACAACTTGTAAATTGTGTTCCTATTCCTCTTTTACAGCTGCTCCTGTAAAACCTGACACCTTCAGCATCCCTTAGGGGATGCTTAGGACAAGTCAGAAGTGCTTTTAAGATGTTCTGTGCCCCAGTCAAAAGGAGCAATTCCAGGAAATTGAAAGACCCCACAGGATGAAGAAAAAGGGCTGGAGTCCTGCAGAGATGGTTTCCTTGCTTGGAGATCAGTGTGGCTTCTTGGTCAGTGCATTAACAACCTGAGCCACTGGTGAGCATTCAGCATTAGTTTTGAATGGGAGACCCAAGGTAACACACGTAGCTGTCACATCTTTTAGCTTCTTAAGGTAGTTGTGGTGTTTTATCTCCTGAAGTCCCATACAACACTTCACACTTGTCACCTACATTTCCCTCTCCCACTGTAGTGAGGGAACACTTGTTCCTGTGGGCTAACTCTCGTTTCTCTACACCTGCCAAAAGCCATCTTTGAACATGCTCTTTCATCTGACAGTTTAAAATTTTGCCTGCAGCCATATCACTGCCTGCAGTCAAATCACCCAAGGCTGAGATCCCATGTAAGCAGTCAGGCTCAGGAAGGTTCGGTATACTCCATGCTTGGACAAAAGCTGCTGAGGAAGCAAAGCAAAATGTGACAGCCCATCTTGGAGCCCAATGGTTGTTTTCTTAGCTTCAAGTATTCCTATTGCTTAGGCTAATCGTGGCTTTGCATCTGTTATTGCTACTCATGCAGCCTTTGACCTCAGAGTCTTGCTCCCTCTCTCGCTACAGACTGCAAGGTCTGTTCCAAGTTTTCAAAAGGCACAGTATTTTCTCTTTCACCTCCTAGACCATCATCATGTGTTTCCAGTGAGCTTTCTTTTGTGGATGAGACTTCCTTGTCTTTGGCTACACCAGTTTTACTAAGCCACGTGCCAGCAAGTGGAACTATCAGTTCTGCAAGGCAGTGAAGAAATTTTCTGGTGGAGCAATTCTTCAAAAGAGCAGGGAAATTCTGGTCCACTATTGTGTCATTTACAATGCTAGCAGCCCTGCCAGGAGGCTGAGATGCATTAGTGATAAATGCCTGATAAACTCAGCTCAATGTTAAGTGCGAAGCTCTGTAGGGTCTACATGGCCCGAATTACATGTGAACAAATTGTACTCATATGCCGTTACTCAGGATGCATTATCTGGATAAAGTCTGAGGGACTGTTGTTGGGTGATTAGCTGTAGGGACTAATGGGATCTCTGCACTGTTGCAGAATATGCCTGCAGAGCTGCCACTGCCTTGCATCTGATAGGCTGGCTGAAAAATCTTATCCAGTGTTGCAAGTGGATATGTGTGCGTTTGCTGCCTGTGAGATGATACAGCAGAAGGCTGTAATTGATTTTATTATCCACTCTCAATTTTCAGCCACTGTATGTTACAAGGAGACCACCAGAGTATTTTCAAGTTTGTATTTTCCTAACAATATGCTTATGTATGCAATTTTGCCTTTTAAATTTCCTATTTGTCACAGGAGATGTTAGTCTCTCTTGTTTAGTCTTGGCCTTTTTAACTGGAAACTTGAACAAGGTCGAGCAAATGAACTCACATCAAAAAACTCCAGATGCAGCCCAGTGTGAACATTATCTTACTATGGAATCCGCTAACCACTGCTTAGCTCAGGTAGTGAAGTTGTAGCCATATCTATTGTTGGATCTGACAAAGAAAAATGGCACTTTCTACAAGATTATAGGCTTCGTGCAATGTTAACTGCGAATAAAATGTCCATATGCCTACAGACATCACTAAGGCGTGTTCAGAAGTACACTGATCACAAAAGGAGTGGCTCAATCTCAAGCTTCAATGGCATATTGATAGAGTTGTTCTCTCAAGAGCTTTTCAGAAACGTGCCTGTGAATGATGAAGCAGAGGCCCTGAAAGAGGATTTCTACAGACCTGCTACTAACACAAGCAATCAGAGGCAGTGGGGAGATTTACAGACTACAGCACTGCATGACCTTTCAAAGATTGATAATGGTGGATTCTTTTTAGAAGGAAAAGAAAGAACAGTAAGGTAAGAATCAGAATGAAACTCAAAACACAGAAGTAAAAATAGAGTTTGATTTTCCATCATCGTGCATTTATTGAGGACATACCTGAGTGAATCAGTGGTCATTAGCAAAATTCAGGGACATGTTATACCTCCTGTACACTGGCATATGTGGCTATAAAAATATCAAAGTATTCATGAGCAAGTCTAAGTAGGTGGTAGCCATGGATTCCTAACCTTGCAGTCAGGCTAAAATGAAAACCTATAGTGGATTATATTGGACTAATATAAGACAGGGACAGGAAAGTAGTATATTAGTACATTTCTCTGCTTATAAAAAGAAAGCAGAGGAACAGTACAAACTTCAAGATTTTCCTACTCTGTCTTCTGAAAGCTGATGGATATTTTTAATCGGCAAGAAAATTGCCTTTAAAGAGCACCCTTACACTCCTTCAAATTACTCATACATTCACAGCACTCCTGAGTATGAGAATGCTATTGATAGAGTGGCATTTGAATAACTTTAACAGCGAGAGGTTATTTTTAGAATAATACAGTACCAGAGCAGCATTCTGAAATGCTCTCTGTGGAAGGAGTCACAAAGGGGATCCTCTGCCACTTTAAGAATGAAAGCAAGAAACATACCATGGTTTTGTAACTGTGATGGAGTAGATTTGGAAACTTCTGCCAGAGATGCAAAAGCTTTTTTTTTTTTTTGTCACTTCTCCCAAGTGACAGGGGACAGGACAAGAGGGAATGGCCTCAAGCTCTGCCAGGGGAGGTTCAAGCTGGACATTAGAAAAAAAAATTTCATGGAAAGGGTCATTGGGCACTTGAACAGGCTGCCCAGGGAGGTGGTTGAGTCACCTTCCCTGGAGGTGTTTAAAGGACAGGTGGATGAGGTGCTGAGGGGCATGGTTCAGTGACTGATAGGAATGGTTGGACTCGATGATCCAGTGTCTCTTTTCCAACCTGGTGATTCTATGAGTCTATGATTTTTAAAGTGTTTTTGAACTAATGCACTGAATGATGTTCCTTTGCATTTGAAGACAGTTTAAAAAGCAATAGTTTATGTTGGTTTAAATAAATTCTACCTAATAAAAGAATTTGGTTTGTATCACCATCTCAGAGGCAAGAGTTTCTACCATCCCACATCCTTCTTCCAATGTCTCTCTGTAGGTCTACTCTTCTGCTCCCAAGACAGGGATTGTCTTCTTTGAGCAAATCCCCCTGAAAGTCACCTTAATAAAATTGTACCAATCTTAAACCTTTCTTAAAAGTTTGTATCTTCAAAATGCTGCATTTCTATACTCCCTTCATCCCCAGTCCTGGCTCTTGATGATGTTGATATCTCTGTACTGCAGGAAGGGCTTTCAAATGCAATCGGTTAATTTTATTGGATGTTATTAAATGTGGCCATAACATCAGAGTGTCATCGTCGTAGTGGTCTAAGGTGATAATGTCTTATCATTCCTGGGTTCAGATATTACCTAAATGGTTGATGTTATGCTGCAACTAGAAAGGCTATTTTGTACCACCTAGATAAACATCCCAAACAGCTATTTAATCTATATAATAATAATAATAATAATAATAATAATAATAATCCTCATTGTGATAAATTCCATTTTGTCATTTAGAAGACATTGGGAATGACACATTTAGCAGAATGTATGAAATCCTTACAAAGGAGTTGCTTTAAAAGTATTTAACAATCAAAGCATGGCAGTCTTCATCAAAAACAGAAGGCAGCTTAAAACTCCATAAGAATAGGCATTTCATTGGAAGCCACTGCCAGAATTAAAGGAGTGTGATGTGCAAAAGATGGTACCATTTTACAGACCATAAACTGGTGATCCATGTGGATTGCCAGAAGAAGGCAAAAATGTTTCTCTGTTACCAGGAAACAGTCTTACCTGCAAACACAGAAAGTGTACTAAGTTCCAGAATTATTCTACAAGAAAAAACCACAAACCATAAAGGTGGAGAAAGGTAAGAAGAAAAGTCAGGAGCAGAATAACAGGAGAGTACAGTATGATGAAAAGCAACCCTTATCAGATGGAAGAAAACGTTCTGGAATTGAACTGTGTGAAGAGTGAGGTTTTGAAAATACAGCACAATGCTTCAGCCAAAGACAAGAATGCAAAATCCAGAACAAAAACTTAACTATAGTAGAAATGTCAAGGATTCAGGAAGGACTTTTTGGACACACAAATAATCACAGATATCAAAACAAAAAATATGCTATAAATTGTGGATGTTAGGAAGTGCAAAACGTGCCAAAACTATAAAAAATTGATAATTTACACCTGGTCTACCCAGTATCCTCAGTTCTGCAGAAAATGGAAATATATTACTAGGCAGTTATACCAGTCTTCAGATTAACAGTTCTGTGCATAAAGAAGATATGTAGGATTTGCAAGGCTTCCAAAACTATCCACCTTATCAAAACTACCACATACTCAAAGAAGGTGAAGTGCCACTGGAGGAACAGGAAGAGGCTTGTTTGCTAGAATTAGAAATGGTAGTTTTTAGACAGAAAGTGAAATGCCTTTAATTCCTTGCAGAAAAAATGAAGATGAAAACTCTACTACTAATGCTATATTGTACCTACCATCTGTGGAATATGCTAATGCTTCACCTTTAGAGGTAAAAGAAAGTGAGGAAAAAACAGTTATGACTCTTCTTTTCCTTTCTGCAAAACTGCAGATAAGTTACCACAGCTTTCCTGAAAGTTACTAGCATCATTGTGTTGGAAGAGTTCAAGAAGCCCAAACTCAGAAAATAGCTTGTGATTAAAATATTCTAAAAAATTAAAAGTAATTCACCTCAATTTTACTCAATTATCTGAATTGTGGTTTTGGTAATGGGAAGAATCAGACAGAAACCACATCTGGTCATCTTGGAGCCAAACAGAACCGCACTGAATATAAGTGAGAGAAAGACAACTCAAGAAACGTTCGCTGATCAGAGCAGCCAGTGGTGTTCATGACCTGGAACGTATCTCATGAATTAAATGTAAAAATTTACATTTACAGTTCTCAAAACCAAGTCTGCTCTCTGTAATGTACAAGTTGCAGTACTTAAAACGTTTCAGTGCTTGGCTTACTACTGTTTGCTTGATGGAAAGTACAAAATCTTCCAGTCTCTATTAAATTCTATCTCCAATCCACATTGCTCACTAAGTTTTCTGGTCCTCTTTCCCTAATAAAGCACAGGCACCTGTTAAGTTCCTGGTGGCAAGGCCTCATGTTTGGCTTTCTCCAGGACAGTTGCCCTTCCCCTCACACCCTGATAGACTACTTTTAGATGCCTTTGTGGCAATCTGATAATCGATCACTGCATGCTTTCCAAACACTTAACTAGGGCTGCTGTTCAGGAACTAAATGTAAACACAGAAGGAGTTCTGGGCAGATTCAAAAAATTCCTAATTCTTTATTTCTTAAACTTCCAAACTGTTGGTTTGGAATCACTAAAAGATCATCTTATCAGGACTAGTCTCTTGGACCAGGCAACGTGTCCTCATTGGTCTTATCTACTCTGTGTTTGAGAGGAGAAAAATATATTTATTTAAAAGCAATAAACACAGAGACAAGTAAATATAAATAAATAGTCAGAAGTTTACACACTCCAGGGTAATTTGGCTCACTTTGTAGTGGTAGAGATTCCATTTTTATATGGAAATAAAAAAGAATTTGTAGAAAATACCTACAAATATCTGAAAGCAGCAAGCATTTTTCTACTCATTCAATAATAACTCAAGACACAATCGAAGTTACATAACTACATAAAGCTTGGTTGCATGGCTAAACCTTAATTTACTTTCCTCCAAAGCTGACCAACTCTTCTGGATTTTTTGACATATGATTTCCCTGTCTTAGGGTTTGCTGCACCGGTAGGTGGGGTTTTTAGTGAAGCCTCATGAAGTCAGATTGGCTAGTCAAAGCAGAAACACCCACTTTCCTGCTGTCTTGCCTTTCTGGCTGTGCGAAGCAGGACACTCACCTCGGGACAGGCATTCCAGCCCCTCATCAGCAGGGTAGAGATGGGCTTGGGGATGGAGTATCCGATGGGTGGGCGGATGTGGTGATACGCCATGTCGGCTGCTGCCGCCGCTGCAAATGAACAACCAACAGAAACACATTACTGTTAAGGCTGAGCATAGATGAAAACAATCTAACTCAGTTTAAACCCTAAAAACGAGGCTTGGCGGGTGGTGGATGGGGGAATGGGGTGGGGAATAAGTTAACTTTCCACTCACTTTTAAGAAAAAATTAAGAGGATGATAGGTATACTTGAGTTGTAGAGAAGGTGGTAACAGACTCAGACGTCTTAAAATAACCCACATCTGTTTCTGTTACAAAAATTATATGTAAATGTTTCTTTAGTAAAAAATCTAGTAAGTGCCTTTCGATAAGTGCAAGACACTACTGACTAAGACTAAATTGCCATCGTGGTTTCCTAATTGACTTTACAGGTTTAGTGAACCCATGATTAATCTCTCATTCTTTTTGAGCAAAAGTTTTTCAAGTCAAAACAAATGTATTTTGAACTCCTATCAATAGCTAAGTAAAATCCTTGGTTTGCCCGACACTTTAAAAATGATGTGAATATGGAATATGCAGGGAACTGTAAGATTGCAACCACGAGATTGTGACAAGAACTGTCTAATTTTTTTAACCATATCCTGTTCTCATCACAGTATTCATCATAAGAAAAGATTAATTTCAGCCATCATCTGTCCTCATTGCAGCTTTTGTCTGCGTAATGATGTTTCAGAATGTTAATATCAGATTCTCTGATATTGTAACTGCCTGTGGATAGGAGGGGCAAACACAGTTTGCCTAATTTTGATTCCACTCCAACAAGGTTTTGGAAGCATGAATCAGACACTACTAGATTCATCTTTTGCCTAGCTGACACCAAGAATAGAAGACAAATGCAAATCAAATTAAGATAACAATGAAAAGCACTCTATGTTTTTCTGCCAAAGGTAATGCAAGTGATGTATGACCTATTGGCAAAATCTCATCTTACCAAGGTTAATAGGATTTATTCCACCAGTTTAATTGGGTCAGGCTTATACAAAGAAAGGGAGAAACACAGCGTGCCTCTGTATACTTCTATAATACTTTATAAAGTTTGTGTCAATACGGTTTGGGCTTTCCTTTCACTGTCAATGGGCTTTTTCTTAATCTAAAAATATAAATCTGTTTAAAAGTACTTTACAATGGCAGAATAGAACAATGACAATCCATTCGTCTCAAAAATGAGTAAAACAAAAAAGGGTTTGGGTTCTCCCCAAAACTCTGAACTTGGTGATGCTTTCCATCGCTATTGTGTGATATCCTTGAAATTCCAAGTATTTTGTGTTTTGACTGGTTGGTCATATTCTGCCTTTCCTCTGGGTCAGAGCAACTATAAGCCATGAGAGGAATCAATGGCAATCTACCTACAAAAATATTCTATCCATTTGTTCTTGTTTATGGATCAGGGCAACAATAGTAAACTGCAGAATGCCAGTCAACATCTCCTGTATTTGATACCTGGGTGTTCATAATCATAACACGCCATTTCTTCATGCAAGTGTCATCTTTGCATTGTTTTTCTATGCAGGATGCATTGGTTCATTTTCTAAATCTAGTTTCATGTCTATAATCCCCAGACATCTATACCCCTGTCTTTCCTCACAAAACTCTATCCAAAGCACACATGCCAACACTTTTCTGGGTGTGAACTGAATATCATCTGTGAAAAATAACTTCAAAGGATCTTCAGATGTCAGAGAGTTCCCTCTTGCTCCCTGGGCCTTGCAAAACATATTTTAAATGGAAGATTGCTCACCAGGTAACTGCCAATGTCCACTTTTGCATGCAGACTCTGCCTAGAGCACAGAAGGATGCCTTTGCACTGAAGCCTTGTGCAAGCGTGCATGGGATACATAGCACACAAGCAGAGAACTGAGCCACAGTTCTCAGGAAAACAGGATGGGATTGGTCTGGAAACCATTCATGGCTTTCTAACTTGATGACAGACCCACACATCTCACCTACAGCTCAAGCAACGAACACATCGGCACATCTGCTGAAGAACTTGCATCACATATATGCAGACCCCAAAAGAAAACAGTGACAACAAAGGCAGATCAAACAAATAATCCAATGCACCTATCTGCAAAAACACTCTTGCTTTGCTTTTGTAAGCACAACTGTGCTGAGATGACACAGTGTTTATGAAATACAGCTCCTGTGCCTTCTGTGCACATGTATTTGTGCTCCACACTTACACAGTCTCAGCTTGGTTGTTAATCCCAACTGTTTCCTAAACTGTCTACAAACCTGAATGACACTTGCTGTGTGGCCTGAGCCTTAATAGTATAATGATCTGCTAATAAAATTAAGTATCAACCTGTTGCCTAATTGCTATATTTGAAGTATATGCAAACTCTCTGACTGTAAAACCTTCAGCAAAGAAGTAAAGTCTATGGTTCATAAATATTAAATTTTACATTCTCCAGTGACTTCTCAGAACCACCATTCTTTATGTCTTTTTCACCTTGTCTATTTTACAGGTGATCATTGAGCACATTCAGTAGATTTTCTTGCTAACTAGAAGATACGCTGCAGGGTTTGGTTCCATATGAGTGCATGATGCGGACCTCAACAAGCATCATGTTTGACTTAAGGATTTGAAGTCATTTAATTGAGACACCACCTGTTTTAATAGATATTCTATTTGATAAATTAAGTAGTGACTTTGATTCAATACCTATAAAAATGTTTATTAATGTTCATCAAATAGAAATTTGATGAATGGATATCTTAGTATAGAGCATATCCTTATATAATTGGGTACTGTACTAGATTCAGTAGAAAACACAAAATTGCTTTTAATAAGGTAACTACTTTTATTTCAATGGACAATATCTAGTTGTCATTATAATCAAATTTTATACTCAGATATTCTTTTCAACACCTAATTATTTCAATGAACTTCACCAGAATGGCTTCTTAGACATCTAAGCCAGCACAGAGGTGACTGTAAACCAGAAAAAAAATGTCAGTGATGCATAATTAGTGTTCTGCAGATAACATACAAAATTTTCATAAAGAAAATCCTTTGCCTTGAAATACATAACTTTGAGAAAAAGATGAGATTTGTATTTAATTGAATAGTCATAATGTGAGCATATATCATAAATTCAGGGCTTATACATAGACTATAAGACATACAACACCCCCAAAGCTGCTTTTTGCAGAATTATATATAATTCAGATGTGCACATTCAGTATCTGGGTTTTGTTGTGTGTGTAAATATATCTTTTATGAGCAGTAGTTGGAGGTACCACAGAAGACGAGGAACTAGCTGTGAATCATGACTCTTACATCTGAAAAATCAGCTGTGTACATAAAAAGTATGTAAAACTACCTTGTACAAAGTCTCAGCTTACTTATCCATGGAAGAGGGAAAATTACACTTACTTAGGCCACTGAGAGGACCAAAAACATTAAGGAGAATAGCCTAGATCAAATGTGAGCATTTGGGAAAACTGCATCCCCATGTTTGTGGGCACCGACACAATCTTTGGAAATATGTTTTATGATAGGATTCGAATAAACTGTTGGTGCTCTGGAGGTAAGGAAGGACTCATCACTCCAGTGGAGGACAAGGAAAGAGCCCTTCCCTAGGCACAGTGTCTCAGCAGAGAAAGAAGGGACATAAAATGCTTGTCTCTAAAGCTGCAACAAGCCCGAGAATTCAGGAAAAGGGACCCTGTAATTCAGTCGATGTAATATATTTAAAAGAAATGAGGGGAGAAGCAGGGGGAGAAACAGTACTCCTGTATAACTTTTTATCCCTTTTATTTAATTTGTGATGCTCCAAGTGAGCTTTAACTACTCTCGAGTCTTCTAGGTCTACTTAGACCACAGTATGAACAGAGTAAACTGGCTAATTCAAAATTAACTGCAGCTGATATTAGAAACAGTAATCTTACAGAAAGTTTAGGTAATGTAGGTGATGCTGTACTGGAACTGCTCCCAGGAATGTAAGTTTTGATCTTCAGTTAAGTGGCCGTGAAACAAGGACCGGTGAAAAAGGAACACAAATGTGAAAATGTACATACAATGTAGCTACTTCTCTACATTCAGAGAAGTTTAAGTATTAACTCATTGAGTATCTTACCTGGTTTCAGGTGAGCAAATGGAATTTCACCTGTTAATAGCTCCCAGAGGCACAAAGCATAGCTGAAAACATCGGCTTTTATAGTGTACCTGGTACACTGGGTGAACACCTCAGGGGCCATCCAGCGTAGGTTCTGCATGTCAGGAAACATAAAGAATACATTAACAGTGTTTGCTTCCTCACTTATGCACATTTTCCTGCATTAGTTTATTTGTTTTTTCTTCTTTTCCTATTCCCTTGCCTCCGTGGCACCACAAAATAACTGGTAAAGTTGCCAGGAATTTTTTCCCTTAGCTTGCAAAATCTAGGCAGTGTATTATTGCACACTATACATAACAACATTAGTATGGTAGCTGTCTCAGCCCTGTAAAGCCCACCTGACCAGACTTTAAACATGAGAGCAATACTAGAACAAAATCAGAACACCCAGCTTCAAGGTCTGGATACCATGTCATCAGGACCAAGCATGCCTTCTAACACCAATTAATTAACACTCCAGCTAGCAGGCGGAAAAAATTGACAACAACTGCACTGGGCTGGTACCTTTTCTCTTGGACCTCGCCGCTTCCTGCGGAAGCCCAGTTCTGAGGCTGCTTCACAAACAACCAGCCTCTCACTGGAGTGATGAGTTCAAGGTGTTTTTGCAGATTCCTTTTACCTCATTAACATAATCTACATTCTTTACAAGACAGTCTTTCCCACTGAGATGTCATCAAATCCTGCAGGACCCACGTCTGCAGCAGCAGTAGTCACTCCTCACACAGTGAGTGTGCGTTATAATTTGTTAGAAAGGAGATTGTTAGAAAGGAGATTGACCAACCCTGTTTTGGCATCACCCACCCTATTCCACAACTAGCAATTAAGGTGATGCAAACTGTCATGACCATGGAGTGAAAACACAGAATCCATCTGGATTAAAACTTATGAAGACAACGGTACTGTCTTGCAAAGTTGACTCTCTGTGAGTGATGGGCTTGTAATGGAGAAAATAACTCTGAAAGAGAATCACTGTCTAACAATCTATTCCCTACCAGAAATAGGAACCACATGCCAGCAAACTGTGTATGAGGATGGGGCACAATAGAGCTCCAAAGACAACTTAAAAAATATTATTTTCTCTTGCATCTATTATATATTCACTCATCTCTTCTATTGAAAAGGCTTAAAGGAAAAGAAAACGTCACAGAGAAACATTACAAGAGATGAAATGCTATACTCCTAACTTTGCTGTATGTTTTATACTAATTATGTAGAACAAAACAAGAAACAAACCCCAGGTTGTTTTGTCATATTGTCTTCATCCAGGGATTGCAAAAATCTAGATTCTGAAACACACAGAACAACAAAAAGATTACTGTTAAGCCAACACTGATACCCACCTCATTATACATAAATCTTGATAAAAAGTTTGTTGGTTTTCTTTTTTTAACTATCCCTGGTGTTTGGAAAGTGCAGATGAGCTGTGATAGCTCTTTTTCAACAAGAGTGTGTACAGACAATGAAGATTCTGAAACTTGCCTGCTAAATTCAGCACTGGAATAAATCTACAAAGCTCCATTGACTTTAGTAGCTGTTTACAAAAGCTGAGGATCCAGCCCAGAATTTGTGACCGTGTGGTTATTTGTACTGGTTAATGTAACTGTATCTGGAGTCACCACAGTCACTGAGCCCTGCTTTAAAATACAGTCCCACAGAAGCCTGCCAGTCTTATTTAATGTCAGAAAAGCAGCCCATCTAAGAATGAGAAGACCTTGCATGAATGTACTGAAGGTGTTATACGCTACGCTTTGAGATACATGTCATTTTCTAGTAAACACATGTTTAGTGTTAGTGAATTTGAAGTTTGTTTATGAATATTTCTTGACGACCCCTTACCTCCAAAATCAGCAACAACTGCATGACCATCCTCGTACAGGAGAATATTGTGACTGAGGGAAAAAAATAAAGGTAATTGTTATGCAGTTTCCTAAAGATGGTGAAAACTTTACAGTTTTCTGTTCATAGGTAAACTCTTGAGGAGTTAGGATCACCTGCTTAAGCAGTTAAATGTCTATAGATAAAACACTTGTAACTACATCTCATATATATTGTTAGAAAGTATGCATTAACTCTGAGAAGGCAAATGCAATAGCCTCATAAATGAGAATGTCATTTTCTAATCACTACTAGATTGCAACAATTCCTGTAATTATTTCTAGATCAAGTATAGCAGCTTTATTCAATAAGCACACTGAATCGCAGTGATGAGGTGAAAAGGATGATGTTTGAATGTAAACACAGTGGTGACTGTTCAATAAAAATACATGGACTGACTCTTTTCTCTTTTAAGGCTTGCGTAAGTGTAAATTAATAGTGGTAATTCCTAATTTATGCTGATATATAGAATGGAAGGAAATGATCTGAAGAGTCCAAATAGAATGGATCACTGGAAGACATAAAAAATCCATTAAGCTGGGGAAAAAAATAATGATACAATGTGGAGTCCTATTCAGCTGAATGACCACACTTATTAATGGAAGTGTTTCTTTCAAGAGGCAAAGGTACTTCATTTTTTAAATATCTAAATTTCTTTACGACAAAAAGACACGTCATCCATCCTGTATCTTACTGCAGCATCTAGGATGAAAACTTCTCCCTGCTTGCACTAATGGAGATTGGTCTCTTGGCATTGCTGGAGACAGGATTTCAGTCTTGCTCCACTCCTACAATGTTGGTTTCCATCACATCTTTGCGACCTCATAGGGTGCAACTGATGATGCATGCCAAGTCACTCTGGACCTGAACTGGGTCTCAGCTAAAGTGCCAGACTTGCATCTGCTTCAAGAGTCAGGAACGCTTAGAGAATTTTTAATGTTTCCTCTTATTGTCAGTGAAATACACACTTTTTGTCATTACTTGATGGAAACAATTGCTCTGTGGAGGGCTGAGCCTGTGCTGCGCAGGTCTGTGGCTGGAGCTGTGGTTTGTCCAAGCAGAATTTTGCAGACAGGAATGGGAAATGCTGGAGTTATCATGTGAAGGCTGCAGAGCTTCCCTGTGTCTGTTTCCTACCCCTGCTCATCCTAACTCCAGCTGCTATAGCTGGAACTGCCTGTGCACCATAGGAAATGGCCTGGATCTCAGGTGCCCTGCAGCTGGTGTGAGGCTCAGGCTCGTGGCTTCTAACTGAACAGCAGACAGCAAGAAATCACAGGGAAATGGAAAATTCATGCCTGATGCATTTGTTAGGTGTTTATTTCAATATGAAGTCTTCATCTTTGCCCCAGATATGGTATCTGGAGTTAGGAAGGAAAAACCCTGTTTGGTCAGTCATATTTGGGGCAATCTCTTGTCAGGACATCTAGAGATCAGAGAAATTATTTACCAAATATAATTACTTGTATGGACACCTGTAGAAGTGTTTTGGTTTCAGGGAAATCTTTGAAACCATAGCAACTGCAAGCCTCGGTGAATGTAAAGAACTGAATAACCACAATGTCACCTCAGATTGTCAGCACAGGTATTTGGAGGCTTAAAGTTAAACCTGCTGGATTTATCCTAAAACTACTTGAACCAAAGAGGTGAGTTATGGATTTGCACGGTGGTTTAAACCTGTTTATTGAAGGTAATGGGAAGAAAACTCAGCTTTTTTTACATATGATTTGTTCAAAGACAGTGAGGGATATGGATAACATCTGAGAGGAAATCTAACCCTACGTATGTGTCCATTCTATTAATTGAAGGATTTTAAAAAATAAGCTTCCAAGTATGAACAAAACAACTACAAAAATACTGCCACACAAGACTGTAAATATTTCTTATCCTTTTTATATCATGCTCATCTCCCCTGCACTGTGGCAGAGGGGCTTTCATGCCCTGCTCTTCACTGCCCAGCCCTGGGGCTGCCGCCAGTGCACAGGGGCCCTTTTGCCCTGTCACCCTTCTGGCTGCTGGAGCCCCTGGCTGGGCAGCCCTGGCTGTGCTGGAGGGTTGTCATCAGTGTCCTGGAGAGAGACAGCCAGCTTAACGGCATTTGGCTCACAAGCAAACTCCCTTCAAAAGCCCTGTAAGGTAATGCAGAAAGCCAGTCACAAAAATAGGTACATATATAAAGAAAGGTAATCAGGAGTTGAGAACTGAGTGCTTAGCAGCTCTGTAGCGCTTTCGTTGAGGACTTGGGTAGTGTCAGATGCTGCTTTCTTCCTCCACACGCGGAGAAACATTCAAGCAGACTCATCCTGGTTCAGTGTACCCTTGGTTAAAGCAGTGGTTCCTTTGAACTCATGAGTTCTCTGGCACCAGTGCCTGTTCCCAGCACTCCAGGTCCAATGGCTGTGGGTAGCAAGCTGTGGCACCAGAGGGTGAACATGCACCTGCTGGCTCTGTTGTCCATCCACCCAACCCAGCCCTTGACTGCATTTTCCCATCTTTTTGTCTCTCAGAGTGGCACAGACAGTTGGACAAAACAAGGCTGAAGCCAGCACCTGGAGCTGAGAACTGAAATAATCCCCTGCCACTTAATAATGGCTATGCCTTATCCTTGTTCACAGAGCCAGGCAGAGCAGCCTGGGGGATGTGGGGGCCACCTCAGATGTAATTTGGCTTCCAGTTCTCCAGAAACATTGGTGTAGCACTCCTGGCTAGAATCTTGGCATTTGACAGAATTGGTGGCTGTGCAATAAAGCAGTCAAGTACACAGAAACACATCACCAACCTGCCTCTTTCTGACAGTCTTTTGCATGACAGAGCCTCCTACCAGCTGTCTCAGGTTCCTGGGCAGAGACTGGGTGTGAAGGACAAGGTCCCATGCCAGAGTGGCCACTCTGATGAGTTCCCTCTTGAATGAGGGACATTTAGAACAAGACTGGATGAGGATTTAGTAAAAAAGACAACGAGGAACAAATCTGCAATGGCTACTAGCAGGTGGATTTACAGATGAAGGTCCACAGCATTGATCTGACCTGAACTCCCATGTAACACAGGACATGCAATTCCTCTAAGTTCTCACTCCATTTTAAGAGTTGTGGCTAAACTGGATCATATGTTTTAGAAAAAGACAACTTGTTCCTCATTGTTGAGATAGTTACCCTGCTCTGATGGTCAAGGAGTCAAAGGGTTGTTCGAATGCACTGGTGTAACCTTCTAAACAGTTATAGCATAACCTACACTATTTATACGTAGCCATCTCTGGAAGGCTTTTAGCTGCATTAAATTTGTAACATAATGAATGTACAACTGCCACGTCACCACAGTGATCGACAAAACAAAATTCTTCTCATCAGCCCTGGTCAGAAATTCTAAAAAGCTCATACAGTCTTCCAGATGATCTTCTACTTACACATATTTTATAAATACTCCAGACATTTTGTGTCTTCTCAAACCTCAGTATCTCAACTCTACTTTGGAAGAAGGACACAACAGCAAGAAGTAAAGGTCTTTTTTTCTGAGTTTCTGCTATCCACTCAGATTTATCCATAAGATGCATGTGCACAAGTGTTCGAATTATTAACAAAAGGGCACTGGAATGGAGGTATTTGCAGAAAATTGATAATATACAAACAGAGACTAGGTTAATGTCCGCAGAAAAACTAAACCTCAAAGGTCTTGGAAATGAACTAGTTTATTAGAGTGGGTTGGGAAATAAGCCCAGGTATTTATGGTAATTTTCAAAATTGCAACCTCTGATTTTTTCCTGAATTAAGATGGAAGGCAGGCGTCTCATAAAGTGCTGTGCAATGAAAACAACATTTCCCCCCTGTAAGTAATTAAACAACCTGACTGAACTGTCCCATTCTGAATTTATCCTCTAAGCTGGCCAACATTATAAATAATGATAAATCCTAGGAGCCTATAGTCTTCATATATTAGTCAAATGCGTGCAATAAGGAAATTTTGACAATTCCTGGGGATAATTTCCGTGAACTGCATTGGTTCCTGAAAACAACCCCAAACTTCCCGGCGGCGCTACCGAGGTTTATCTGCAGAGCGGTCACTAGAGGGGGATGCAATGCACCGCTTGAGAGCGAGCCACCTTCTCTCCGAATTGTCTTCCACTGTCGGGCTCTGTGAAATGGGTCAATTAGACCCATTAGCAACAATTGTTTTAGCTTAAATGCATGTTAATTCCGGAGAGATAATTCAAATAATATTTACTTTGCCAAATGTGTAGAGAAAAAGAGCAAACAGTTACGAAGCACAGGAAGAGTTGGAGGAGATAATACTTTCTTTTATGCCAACTCTGTTATCTTACGTAGCACTACAAATTAAGGCAGTTTTGTAAGTTGCTTATGCTTGTCAATATGTTGTGGAACTAAACCATTTGGGACTAATAGGCTTTATCAGGTATACAGGCTTTTTAAAAAAAAAAATCTTATTTTATTTTTTATGTGCTCAATCCTTAATGTACCAAAAAAGGGAACAAGAAAAAGAAAAGATTGGTTTTGTCTTTTTATCCCCAGTGAATGGCAGTAAGCGTTAAATCAAATTGGTCTCTTTGACATTCTTGGTTACATCTGTCAAAGATAGACACATTCCCTGGGCATTAGGAAGACACTACTGATTTGATGAGCACTGTGACACTGTGAATGCACTTAGTGAATCTTCAAACCCTTAATCTTGAAAATACATCTTCCTCCTAATACCAGTCCCCATTTCATGGCCTTTCACTGGGCTGTGGAACTTGAAATTAAAGCTATTGGCAGCAGTCCTTCCGTTTCCACGATGCTTCCTTTCTGAGGGTTAGGGAAGTAAAAGATTGAAGCGCTGTCCATCAAAATGACCAAAACTGAATCTAGTCCAAAATGCCTTCTCTTCTGTATTTTGTAAGGGGCTTAGTCTAATCGACTGGTAGGTTTTGCCATACAAATTGAAATATTCTGCCAGAGATAAGGTTTGAAGCTAGCTTTGTATACTGTTACTTGATTTCATACAGGCATTTAATTTTGAAGTCAGTCCAGCTTGGAGGAAGGTTTTGGATTAGAGAATACTCGAGTTCCCTCCCAGCTTAACTGTTTTATCTTTTCATTAACTGTAGCTTTCTAGGGATCTCCCTTTAATATCTTAGCATGCAAGCAGCCTTTCATGCAACAAACTGCATAGAGATCTGCTAAGGGAATTCGTTACTTCCCTGAATATTGAGTAAATACCTATATGCATATTTATACACATATGGGCTTTTGCTATTCTATGGATCCATAAATGCCTTTCAAATGCACTTACTTCCTGTTCCTCTTCTTCATATAACCGAGTATACCAAATGATGTGTCGTTTTATCATAATGCTGACACATTTGACGGCATATAGTTATCAGAACTGAGAGCTGCCTCCCCATATACAAATAAATTCTAGCTACTCACTCCCAGAACTAGCTATAGAAAGACTTGTCTTTTCTTATACAGTAAATATGAGCGCTTTTTGCAGATGACAGCTAATGGACAACAATGAAGCAGCATCTCTGTCTTGGTTCTGCAGGCTGGAAAGGCCAGGCCAGTGATTTTGGAGGTCTTTCTCAGAACCGAGAGGATGCATTCAGTGTAATAATCTTGGTGCAGTCTCTGCACTACTGCTTAAGATGTTCCGTAACTGTAGTTTTCTTGCACACCGTAAAGAGAGACAGTTGCATTCTTAGGATTGTGCAATTTTCACATTGCCTTCCATGTGAACTATAGGACTTTCACGTGGGAAAACTGAAGTGACTCATGCTCACAAGGTTTGATGGAGTTGTTTATAACATGGAAAGCTGAACACAACCACCTAACGCTTAATATAAGAAAAAAAAAGGGATCACTAAGCAGTTAGGAACATAATCCATACACTGTTTGACTTCAAATTGGAATTAGGGTTTACAGTGGCTAAAAACTAAGGTGAGCATCTACACTGTGGTCATGAGGTGAAAAAATGCAAGGCTTGTCTAAAGAGAGAGAACATAGCTGTTTTGGAAGGCACCTACTTCATATTAAGAGAGAATAAAAGTCCTATGATAATCCAAGAGAGAAGGTGAAGAGTGAAGATGGTAGATGTTGGTAGATATTGGTATCAGTTGCAGCATTTAAAGTGAAGGTAAGCTATGAAAAGATGGAAAGATTACCTGTTCCTTAAAGTCATTAATATATAGTGGTGTTTCAACTGCAATCTATGTGCTAGTGCCAAAGTAATAGCCCATGTTATACATGGCAGACTCTGAACTGGTTGGTTCTAACAGCAGAGGACTGTGTTTGTAGACTCATGTAAGGTCTCAGTCCTAAGCTGAATGGTGACTAAAATGTTTCTTTGTTTTATTATCTGCAGACTAGAATGAACAAGATACTAAGCATGATGGTGGAAAAATAATCCCCCGTGTGAGAAAAATGCTGTGCTTTAACTCCTGTCTGTGTGGGAACAGAATATTTTGAATCTAAGTTTGTTTTCCAGTCTTTAGAATTAGTTCAGGTTTGTGTCTTGTTCAACATGACACTCTCAATTGAAGGTTTTGTAGAAAAGAAATTGAACTGTAAGATATGAGGGGTTGGGAAACCATAGTTTGAGCTCAGTAAATTGCAAAAAATAAGGGTAATAGTTTTCAAGTAAGGATAGCTACTAGTTAGACTAAAAGGTGATCTGATTCACTTCACTCTATTTACAGCTTCTGAGGTCCTTTATTCTTAACCTTGCAGTGGATCATTGCAGTATCAGCGTGAAATTATTAATGGTTGTATCCTGCAACAGCCGTTGATCCCAGGGGGATATTCCTCTATACAGACTTCTGACATGAGCCAGAAGATTTATTGATTTCATCAGTGTCCAAATTACTTTTCTTGTAATATTGACCTTTTTTCTGCAAAAGCATATGCATGTGAGCAGAACAGTCTTTGCAGTAGAGTCTGGCTTGCAAAACAGTTAAAAACTTTTCCATGCTGCCCTTCCAAACCCTGAGCTGCATTTCTGAACCATGTTACCGGACTGTATGCAGCAGAGAAAGCAGGCTGAGTAAATCACAAGCCAGTACCTGTCCTTTGACTCATGCACAGGAGTGACAACGAGCTCCCTGCAAACTGAGGTTTTCGACACCTCCCCTAACTGTGGTGTTGCTCAGGTGCAGAAACTCAAATTTAATGGTTTAACACAACATATCCTGGCCTAAAACCCTTGGCATGATTCCCTGCTCTCTCTTCTGGTTATGTAAATGTAAACCCCAGAAGACTGATGCACTGTAAGTGTAAATGTAATTTCTCAAAATGCTGAGATAAGGCCTGAGATGAGTGGTGATTCCTCAGGTGCATTCAGGACTTGAGGCTAAGGATGTGCCTCAATTAGGGATGCCCTGGCAGAGTGGCTCAGAGGGCCCACAGAGGGGAGCCCTTGGCAAGTGCCTCTGTCAGTCTGCTCCAGAGCAGCACCTCTCCGGGCAGATGGAGTTATTTTCCATGTGGAGATGGGCCAGTGCTGGGCCATGTGTATGTCAGTACAATGCTGTGTTCAGCATGTTCTGCCCTGTCAGTAAACCACTTAGCTCAAACACAGCACCACAGGCATTATTCATTTCCAGCAGCTGCAACACAGAGACGAAGTCATGCCTATCTACACCTACAGGGAGACATGTCTGACATGTTTCCAAAGCGGCTCTTCATTTTCCTGCCTTCCACAACAGGGTCATATTTTCCTCCTGTCTCTTGACCCTCCCTCTTTTCCTGCTGCCTGCTCTCCTGTTTGACCTGGAGAACCTGCGCTAGCCAGAAACACAGAGGCTGCTTCTCTTTCATGCATCTGTAGGGAATGGAATTGCTCCTCTTTATACCTTTCTACCTTTTTGACTCCTTCACTAATTTTTATTCCAGATGGACATGTGGCTGTGATCAAATCTGGAAGGCAGCATTTCAATGGGTGGTTATATACCCCTTATCTTTGTAAGGAGACACAGCAAAGGGAAGAGGTGCCTGCAGCTGTCACGAAGATGTGAGTACTTCATGGCTGGGTTTTTTGGTGTTTGGTTTTATTTAACTTCCTAATATGAAAGACACCCCAGCCAAGACATCCTGAAGCTGGGGTGCACTCTCTAATCTCAATGCAACACAAGGCAGGGAAGAAAGGAAGAAAGGAGCGTGGTTACAGTTCAGGCTGTATTGCAGAGTTAATATTTATTTCTGGGTACTCTGAAAGGGCTCAGTAAAATCCATTGATTGTGACAGAACTGTAACAATGGATCAAAATTCATTATTATGCTAGAGGGGTGTCTGAAGATGTAAGCTTTTCTTTCAGGCTTTGAGAAAAGCTTTATGGATCACAGTTTCCTGGGTGAGACTTTGTAGTAAGTACATAAAATAGAAAATGGAAGGCAAACTTGTGAAGAGCAGATACAAGGAATTAACAAAACTGAAGCTTTGATTGTTTTTCTTTGCTTGTTTCTACATTTGATCAAGATGAAGCACAGCCAGCAGCCAAGTGAAAAAGGAACTCAGTGTCTGTGTTCTAAACAAAACATTACATTTAACCCAATTTGGAAAGATCAACTCAAGTATGTCAAGATTTTGTGAAGTCAGTAATACAGAGGTAGTGATGCAGCACAAATTAGGATTATTTAGAAGGTATCATCTGTGACACTAATCAGCAGGGAAGGATCTGCATGCCTAAGAGGAGTTAAAACAGAACATCTTTAAATCTGAGGGGGTTAGGACAGTGAGAGCCATCCATTAGCACATTTTAGTGCACAGGCTGCCCTGAGCAGGATCAGCTCTGCACAAGGATGCGATCCCTCATATCCTGCATACTGCAGCTGCAGTAGGTGTTTATCCTAACAGATCCACAAATTAGGAATCAGCCATACTTTTCTGGGCAGCTCAGAAATAGGCTGAAGTGTGGAAAGGATAACTTTTTCTAGGAGAAAAAGAAAACGCTGTGTTTTTACACATAAATTCATTATTTTTCAAGCCACTCTGATACTATCATAGAATGCAAATACATATTGCTGCAGGTACAAGACGTCTACAATAGATGCTAGCAACCAGAAAAGCTGAAAAGAGCATCAATAACATCTCCTCACTTCTGCACTTAACTAGGTCTAGCTGGACATCTGTCTGAAACAGCAAGATACTGTTCAATTACTGTCATACTTGCTAGAGAAAAGAGGAGGTTCTGTACCTGGTACAGAAACTTGATGAGTGAGGAAACCTTTAAAAATAACTGGAAAAGTGAGCTACTGCCACATTTACAATCTTTTATAGCTTTAGAAAATTTGGAAAGAATCAAGCTTAGGGACAAAGACAAAATACTTCCTATTTACATGTTTGCTAGTGGAAGACGTACTATATCCAAGATGCAGTACCACAATATAGATGATGACTATGTAGGTGAAATGTTATTTAGCAGGAAAACTGTCTATATAATCTATTGAAAATTGATTTACTGATTTAAAGAAGCTATTGCAATTGATTTATTTTTCAGAAAAGGACACACTAGAGGAAGCAGAAAAATACCAGTTGCATAGAACAAATAAAGAGCAAGGCTTTTAGAAATTTGCATCACAAACACAGATTTTCAAACAAGCTGGGCATGTGGGGAAAGAGCCACAAAATGCTTTAGCTAGGTCAAAAGCTTTCAGTAACTCTGAAGATCAAAGTTTACAAACAGCAGTCCCTATGCCGTCATGGCACTCGGCTTTTGAAGGGCTGAGTAAATTACAGCACGAAAGTGTATGAATGTGGACACAATAATGCTTACATGCTGTTTATCAAAGTGCTGGCTTATCCAGGTAAATTCAGGACAGTGAAGAGTATATAAAAAAGTATATAAAAAAGCTGGCAATGGCTTTTGAGGAAGCAAAAAATGGATGTAATGCTAATGGTCTCAACAAAAAAGCATTACTTGCCTGTATTAGAGCTGTAGATATGAGGAAGAACCATCAAGTGAGGAACACAAATTTCACCAGAGACCAGTTTTTAGGACAGAAAAAAATTAAGCTCTTAGAATCAGGACTCCTACAAATCACTGTCTTAAAGATTTCTACCTTCACCTGAACCCAAACCTTGGGATGATAAATTTCATCATAAGGGTGCAGAGGGTTTATACAATGTATGATTCTAAACTAAAAGAGCCATGAGACTATTAGTTTATATTTGATATAATTTTAGCTCTTGTATATACTATTAGTTTATATTTGATATAATTTTAGCGCTTGTATATACTTTTCATTCAACTATTTAAGTGATTTGAATACAATATTGTTCTGAGACCACCACCAGATGTCAAATGAAAATTTAAATCAAATGGAAAGATAAACTAGAGGGATTCTTGAAGGCTGTATCCTGGGTTGAATATAGACACGTGAGTCATAAATACCTGCAGACATTTCTGTGGTCTTGATTCAAATTTGACCCTTTCAAATTGTCACCATTTCTTAATGTGAATAAAATGTAGTGACCCCTAGCTTCAACTTCAATCTACTTAAGGATTGTATAGAAGTTAAATAAACCCAACTTGATGATACACATAGCCAAGCCCTGGGTTAAGAGTTTTTATGGAGAAGCTGAAAAAATCAATAACCAGACCCTTTCTTGGCATGGGATGCCTAAATATTTCTGACAAAACAGTGCCAAAATGCCCATCTTGGTGCTGAGTTCATGGATATATCCGAAAGCAGGAGAAAGTCTCCGGAAGGGTATTGTCAATCTGGTACCATCAGTGAACACTACAGTTAATGATTTTTCTTTTCTAAACTGAAAAATACAACCCTCAGAAATAAAGCTTGGAAGGTATGACTCAAAAATGCTATTACTGCCTCAATGGCACTTTGAAATTTGAAAACTACAGATGAGAAAGGAACTCTTAAGCCTCTGTTTGGAGAAATACAGCAAGATAAATCTGATCCGAGCTGAACTGACAGAAGGTTAATAATGAGTTCAGCAGAATCAGAAATTAATTATCTTCTATAAGGCCCCACACAGTTTGAAATTGTGAGACCAAGCATCATTCTCTTCAAGATACCATGGAATGAAAAAAAAGAGAAAAGAATCAGAAGTGTGTAATCATCCTGGCTTTTACAAAGGCAAGGAGTTCTGCAGGCCTGCCAGTTGCAAGGGCTTCTCCTGCTCAGGGCAGGAGACAGGCAAAGCACATTCAGTGAATGTCCCTTACCCAGAGAATAGGGCCATGAAAAGCTCCCTCTACCTTTAACATGCTGTGGCTCTAATGAAAGGCGACTGCTATTTTAAAATTTCATAAGGGACTTTATAACAAAGAGAAGTTGCAGACACCATCCCCATTACCACCAGGCTTCCATCCTGCCTTTCATCTTCCTCACTAAGCCACCTCTCAGAAACTTTTACAGATATTTAGAGCGATCAAATGAAGGTTAGCCACTCAAAGGCTCGTTCCAGCCATGTTCAGCTGTTATGGCTTAAATTAAATTGATACTAAAATGGTCTCATTTTTATTAAAGTGCTATAATCATTGTGGCTACAATCCCTCACCATGGTATAAGTAGTAATAAGCTGATACATGTCACCATGGCTAATAGCTGTTAGAACTTCATTTTCCAGAACTGGAAAGCAAAATAAAACTCCCAATTATCCTCAAAATGGAAGGATAACCCCTTTTCCAGGGTAGAGACACGAAAGATTAATTTTCTTCTCTGTTCTGTCAATTCATATTGCAGATTTATTTAATGCATTTTGTGCATTGCAATAGATTTCAGAAATCACAAAGAGGGTTACAAGCTATGTGAAAATTTAAGGTAAAAAATTTAAGGCTCCTGTGAAGCCACTGGCAAAATTTAACACAAGAGGGTCAGACTTTCACTCTTGCTCTTCCTCTTCAGCTGCTGTAAAGATTTTAATCCAGTAATTGTGCCAGTGGGCTGACTGGTATTCATGCTGAAAACACAGCTCCTGCTTTCACTAAAAATTCTCAGAAGTTAAGCTGCTTTCAGCACTGCACATCAACGACACTGATGTGCTTACAGTAAATTATCTTTTGACCCTCACAAATACGATCCTGTAAAAGCTGTGTGAAGCAATGATATGCTTTTTGGCTCTGTAGTGAGGTACTAAGATACTATTTTGGCTTTTCTTTTGTGGAAAACATTATTTAAATCCTTCAGTGCAGAACTAGATATTTTTTAACAGTTGGTGGTGAAAAGGCACAAAGCTGAACCTAAAGGTCTGGATCTTGTCTTAAAACAGTTACACACTGCAGCATTCAGACATGGGATTTTTGGCTTGAGTCATGACTGAGGCAAGAACTACAGCCTTAACAGAAAGCATCTTCCTCTGAGCTCCACAGTTTGGTGACCTGAAAGGAACCTGTGAAAGGATGCAGGTATATGAAGGAGACTCAGCGAGAAAGTGGAGGACATGTAAAGTCAGAGCCAGTAGACTGAGGAGAAGGGAACCCTAACTGTAAGGAGGAGAAAAGGTGATGGACATGGACATGCAATGGAGAAAAGAGTCAAGTACAGTCATGAAAAAAAAAAGGTAGTAAGAAGACATTCTTCCAGATTGTCGTTAGTGTAGATAGAGATCCATGTTGCTTTATGCACAGCTAATCATAGTGAATAAATCTTAAAAAACTCGACACTCACTAATAAGGTCTGGCCTAAACCACCTTTTTTTTTTTCCTGTAACATTTATTAAAGACTCCAGGACTGGTGGAGCCATATCACTGTTACCAATAGCTTTTTTTATTTTATTTTTTTTTGAGAAAGAAAGGTTAATATAAAACAGCTCTGCCTAGTTCCAAACAATTTAATCTACTGAAACTTTGTAATATCGTGAGTTTCTATTTATTTTTAATCCAGACTTTGTCATACAAGATGGGCTAAGATCCCTTTGCCAAAAGAGTAAAAGCATCTCTATAGAAATTGTTAGCAGTCCTGATCTGGGCCAAAACTGCAGAACTGCATCCATGTCAGTGCTCAGCACTTACAAGGGAAGCCATGTAGAAGAGAAGAGATGACAGTCAAAGGCAGAAAGTGGCCTGTCCAAAGCAGCGCACAGCTCTGCTGTGTAAGAGGAGAGTCAACTATCCACAGTCTGAATAGTGCACCTTCTGCTTTGAAGAGTTGACAGAACCAAGAACCATCTTTTGTCTCTAGCCAAAGGAGGAATTTTCATCTCAAATCTCACAATCCCATACAGTGAGGTATTTCAGTACTGTAATATGCACACCCCGAGACTATTTTCACACCTAGAAAAGCAAGAACAGATTTCCTCTGCATACACTGAGGACTCAGCGCTTCCCCTCAAGTATCATCAAACAAACCCAATGACTGCACTGCCCTGCACTAGATTTTAGCTCTTAGAGGCGATCCAATCATAGAATCATAGAATCATAGAATCACCAGTTTGGAAAAGACCCACTGGATCATCAAGTCCAACCTTTCCTATCAACCACTAAACCATGCCCCTCAGCGCCTCATCCACCCGTCCCTTAAACACCTCCTGGGAAGGTGACTCAACCACCTCCCTGGGCAGCCTGTTCCAGTGACCAATGACCCTTTCCATGAAAATTTTTTTCCTAATGTTCAGCCTAAATCAGAAATGCTTTTACTGGAAACAAATGGGCCAAACAAACCAAGAAACTGGTTATGGGGAATATTTAATCTAAAAAAGATAAACCAAACAAATAAAAGGAAAATAAGTCATGAGAGCTAAAAAAAGGTGTCATCTGAAAGCACAGCACTGTGCTGAAAATAAACCGAGAATTCTCAAATGGAAAATTAAAAAAACCTAAAAATGTTAAACAAGTATTTGTATCCATCCTTCCAGAACAGTAGAAGAAAGTATTCCACTGTGTGGGAAATCCAGTCAGCAAGGACAGAAACCAATGAATTAAGTGTTCAGCATTTCATAATTTCAGTTATAGAAAAATTAGAGTCTTCATGACAAGATGTCAGGACTTAGCATGCTCTGCACTGAGGGAGACAGAACCTGGAGAAGCCTTGGCTGACATTGTCAAAAGCTGACTTAATTCCCAACGTATCCCTAAAAACTATAAAACAACAGCGTAAGGTGCAAGTCACACACCAGGGAATTTGAGACCAGACACCATGGAAAGAGCGCTTGGAGCTCGTAAGGGGATAAAAAGGTGCCACATCTGCGTAGCAAAGCACCGCCTGGTCGGGAACGGTGATGTGCCCACACACTGATCTCTGGGGATCCCAGTGGCTGCTGCTGCAGGGCTGGGAGGTGCAGCAGAGTGGAGAGTAGGGAGTTTCTGGAGTGCTGGCTGCCTGCCATGGCTCTGCAGGCCCAAGCTAGAGCTGAGCCATCCTCATCTGCTTGACCTTGCTGCAGAGAGCTCTACTGCTGCTCCAGGGGAGGATTCCCACACGACCGGTGTTGAGCTGGCAGCTTGTGCTGCAGCAGGTATCCCCCACAAATGCAGTCAGGAATACACACCTTGTGTTTTCCCTGCCAAGATTGCCCTGAACCTCAAATTCTTCTCAAATTTCTTAGAACTGGTTACTGCAGAGCTTTGCAGTCAAATTGCTTGATAATGAATTGTAATTAGTTTGGAATGTATCAAGAGAGAGTTGAACTGCGCTTAAGAGTTTGACTGTCCTAATGTCTCCTGCTACTTAGTGGAACTGTTTGAGTAAGTGGTTTTAATGGACTGTATAATTTTGCATCGAGTCTGACTATTTTATAGAGCTTAACATTATTGAATTAAAAGTGGGCAACATCATTTCTTGTCAATAAAATCTTATTTGCTCATATGAAGACAAAACATTCAATTTTTCTTTTATTTTGAGATTTATTTGGTAAGTAGCATTATGTTTTAAAACCTTGGAATCTGAATTAGAATTAAAACAAAAAAAAACTAGGAAGAACAGAAAACATAATTTAAAATGTCAAAATGAAGCATTTCAACATAATTTAAAATGTCCAAATGAAGCATTTCAATAGTCTCTGAAATGTGGCTTCAGCCTTTTTTAGGCTAAAAGAATTTTGAAAAGTGATGTACTTCTTGAAAGTATTTAGCCAATCCAAAGTGCATTTAAAATACTCTTTGACGCAATGTATTTTAGGTAGCTCTGCTACAGTAAAATTGCAGAATGTGGCTTATCTTAATATACTTAGATTAACCCTCCATATAGTCAATATACATGGATGCATATGTCATGTCAGCAATATTCTGCTAAACATCATACATTTATCACATCTATCCAGAATTACCATATTTGCACATTGAAATGAAGTAATTGGATGAGTAATTGGCAGCAGTTAGCAGTCATTTTTATGTGTTTGTAGTAGTTTTAATACGAGCAGGTGGATGCACTTGTACTTTGGAGTAGATGAATAAAGCAAAGTGATCTGAAACTGGCAGTCTGAGTATAAAGCAATATTTGTGCCAATATTGCTAACCCAGGGTACTTAAATCCGAGAAGACTGGTTTGAAGTGATATGGTTTGTAGACTGCATCTTTCAGACTAAAATGAAGAAATATACAGCTTCTTTTGCACTAGTGATTGGAATTTCTTCTTTATTTGAAAGGATATTTTTTCCTCTGTAACCACCAGTAGAGTTATTAGTTCCCTTAAAAACAACTTTAAGAGCAGGTACTCATTTTTGAAAGTACCCTTTTGAACCCTAAATTCTTGGGTACTGAGAGCGAATTTGAGACATAGTCTCACAAGCAGTTTACTTCTTTGCCTAGCAAAGGGGAAAACCCAGCTCCTTTTCCCAAATGAATGAGTATCTTTCACAAGGAATCTTTCATTGCAGTTATCAGTGTCACTAGGAAATGAAAACTTACAGCAAGACTCAGGAAAATGTTATTTATTTTATCACCACAACTCTATACGTCTGGTCACTTGAGATATAAACAAAATGAAATGTCTTTAGACAAGTGCAGTTCAGTGCATGTGACTCATAGTGGTTTGTATAAAAACTGAGGTTTTTTCAATCCTGTTTCATTTCCTGAGGGAAGTCTGGATCACCAGCTCACATAGACTTTTTCCTACTTCTTTGCCTGTGGCATTTACAGTTGAAACCTGAGCTGGGATTTATGTCCTGTACCTCACTGGCTGTCAGCATTAGGCACTTAGTCTAAACTAGATGGCTGCTCCCCTGCCTGCAACAAGGACAAGCTCAGCCAAGGTTCCTCCCTTTTCAAGACAAGAACCTAGAATGAACAGGAGGGATTGCTGTCTGGAAGTCTTTTGCACATCAGACTTACGGGGGCTAAGGACTAGTTTAAATCAAGCGCTTAATTCTTAGAGTAGTAAAAGTAGGTGAAATGTATTAATCAATGTTTTGGATTAAAAAAATATACTGGGGAAATATACTGCATCACATCAGTTGTAAAAAGGCTAGCAGACAGGAATAATATACGCAAATAGGGTAGAAATATTTTGTATATTTTCGATGTCTGTCAATGAAATCATCATAAGCATGAAGCTGACTACCATCTGTCAAGTTATTCAACTAAAATGGATTAAAGGCTCCAATGAATGTGAAAGCATCATGTCCCAGTTCCCCAGTCCAACTAATGCAAGTAGATCTTCCTCCAAGCTTCACCAGTGTTAATGAGATCCCAACAGTTACAAGGGTCTGCAAACACAGACGAAACTGGAGACCATGGCTGTTGATTTGAGGGTTAATATTCCCCGAATTTTTAGGGTAGAGGTAGAAACTTACCTGTTCAAATCACGATGTATGATTGGTTGTGTGAGATTGTGGAGGTATTCCATGCCTTTGGCAACATCTACAGCAATGATTAACTTAGACTGCAGATCAAGATTTCTATATTTTGAAAAAAAATAGTATTACACAGTGTTAGTAAACAAACAAGAATGATCTGTACATTATTTTTATCTGTAAAACACAGAACCTTTGAAATAGTTTTAAATACAAAATAATGTTATGTAATCTATGTAATGTAAATGTATATAATGTAAAATAATGACTAAATAACAATTTTGTGATTACTTATTAATTGCCCTTATACACCAAACAATTTGAATCAAAGCTAACATTTTCTAGTGTGTTACTTTTTCTGTTGTTTTATACTGAAATGAATAACATATCTACCAGCATAAGTTTACTGATCTTCTGAATTCTGTACCACAATCCCAACCAGAGAATGAGTGGACTACCTCTTCTGTTCATGAAGCAGTGAGAAGAGCGATCCTCCAGAAATATACTGAGTGACAATAGCAAACTGACTTGGGTCATCTAAGCAAGCTCCCACAAACTGGATGACACAGGGATGATTCAGTCGGCAGAGAATGGAAACTTCACGGCAGAACATGTCCACATCAGATTTGGAGCAGTAGGTATTGGCTCGATAGCTTAGAATTTATGTGAAAGAAAAAAATAAGGTAAAAAATAGAATAAAATACAGGTTTTTTTTAATTCTTCAAACTAGGTTGTTAACCAAAGAAAAGTCTGATAAACTTACCGTTTGATTGCGACAATTTTATTTCTGCATCGTCCCTTATATACTTTTCCAAAAGACCCTAAAATGGTTTAAAATAAATAAGGGCAAAGATATTCATAATGAACATTAGATATTTAAAATGGACACATTTATTTCTGGTACCTGAGCCAATAATCTCATGGAACTCTATTTCAGAGAGCTGAAGATGGAAATGTGATGGCAAACCAGCACGGAGGAGGAGAACATCTGCCTTTTCTGCAAAAGAAAACACTTAGTCTATTTGTAAAATGCAGGGTCATGGGGAAGGACAGGATAAAGCATTTAACTTCACAAAACTGTTGCACAATAAAAGCTGATTTTCCTCTCTAAATTGGTTGACTGATAATCCTATCCCCTCTCCTTTCAGTAACAGCAGTAAACCCCAGTGAAAGAAAAATACTTGAAATGACACTGTTGCCTCGGGCTTTCTTGGCTTTAAAATCTTATCAATGATGAGCACTGTCCCATAATCATACCCTGCCTGTATCATGTCATGGTTGCATAAAATTCTTTATATGGAGAATTAGTTCCTTTTTTCTGTATAGCCAGTGCTCACTGCTGATGCTGAGGATGTTGTTACAGATCTGACTGACTCTTTAGTGACAGGTGGAATCTAAAATTTGCAACTTAATTTAGTTGGCAAACTTCTCTACCTTGTTGATCTTTAGAATATTTCAAAATATAGAATAGAATATTTCAGTGTTTTTCTATAAAGGATGTAAGGTTTTGATTATATCCAGACGATATATTTGAAGGGGCAAATTGAAAGCACGTCAAAAATTGAAGCATTTTGAAGTACAAATATTCATCTGAATGTTTTATCTATATGTGTTTCCGTTTAAAATAAATTATTTTCAGACAGGATTTTTCTTGTAAAGATAATCCAGACATTTTACAGTGGATTTCAATACGATATGTGTTTGCATTCATGGATATGTGTGTATTCCGTTAGTACTAATTCACAATCATATCCTTTTCTCTAGGAAATTAAAGTAAATATATTTTTAAAAGAAATGTAAATCAGAAAAATACAGGACCTATTATGATGCTGAACAACACAGCTGGTATCCTAAAATTATCCTAGGGAAGTATAGCTGCTGCTTCTGCACATCATTAAATTCCTGCACAATGAAAATTCCAGGAATAAAGAATCTTGTGTGGTATATTGAGTCTGGCAAACACATAAAAGAAGCATGAAAGTTCAAGTTTTCCCTTGCCATTGAGAATACCTTTAGTCATGCTTTTAATCTTTCCTAGAGGGGATGGAACTGACACATAGGAACCATCTGAAATAAAAGAACAAAATTAATCTTATGGAATTCAAAGACAGTATAAGCATCTGTACTAACAAATTAATGAGGCAAAGACTGCTTAAAGAATGAAAAATAAAGGGTTGAAAAATGTACATAAGCACACAAACACTATGATCGTGATGTTACATTGCTGTGTTCTTGGTAGTGGTGGGTGTTATGTGTATACCCACAAAACTCTGTGGAAGGACACTGGGTTTCTCTGGCATTAAAGGCAGCCAATGCAGAATTTTACATCAGCTGGACCCTGCAAAGGAACTCAGGTCAGAGCCACATATTCTGGCAGGTGAGCTGCAAGCACATCACACAGTTTCATTTACTGGCTAGATTTTCCAAAATACCTCAGCTTTCTCCGCATGACAAAATTTCATCTCTCGTTTCTCTGCTTAAGTGGGAGCTGAGTTCTTTTAACAATCAGAGAATACAAAAGAGTATTTTTTGTAGCAAAAAGGGTAATTAATTCTTCCCAAGGGGGAATTAGATATCTGAAGATATCAAAAATTAGGAAAGGGAGTGAGTATAGAAATACACTGAATGTCAGCAATCAAAGAAACATCAGAGTTGCATAACACAAAGAGAATGACTAAAGAAGGTGTTAACGATATAAAAAGGTATCCGTAATGATTACCAAGGATTGATCTCCATCTCAGAGCTTTTAGCTTTTATTTCTAGTGAGTAATACAAAGTGAAAACCCTATTTTAAGATCAAGGAAGACTTTTGACATAAATAGAGTGTACCTGGCAAATGAAGATTCTCATGACACTAATTTTCTTTCTGCCAGGCAGAATTGATCCAAAGCTCCCTGACATCCATGGAACATTCCCAGAGACTTCAGCCACCTTTGGGTCAGACCCTTGAGTTAGAGAATAAAGTGATTTCTCAGACCATACCTCCTCCAGGCTGTGAGTATTCATTACAGGGTGATTCATCTTGAGGTCTCTTATAATGCTTCAGAAGGGTAACAATGGCATCATGACCTAAAAAAGAAAGGGGAAATAAAAGGATTTCAGGTAAACACAATAGCTTTTTTTATTTTAAATTAATTTATACAAAATAAGTGTATTTTTAAAAAATGTGCAATCTGCCTATAAAACATGTAAACAAAGATATAGCTGTGCTAATCTTAAACGTACTTGGATTCTTACCTACAGAAATATAGGGCAATACCTGTTAATAAAATCAAGCATGTTATTTTCACAAGCCCACCTAATACTAAAGTGTGACATATGGCAACAGAAAAAAACCCTGCTACAAAAATCCTGAAGTTGAATTTGACTATAGTCTTCAATAGGCCTAACGAGGAACTGAAGTATTTCAGTTCTGGTGTCCTAAACTGAACAAAATCTGTACACTATCCTAATGTAGAGAGTCGCTACACTCTTTGTGCTCCTTTGCAAGGAAGCAGAAAAGAGAGGCATATGCACAACATGCTCACACGCTCAGATGTTTGATGCACGAGGTTCTGCTTGGCAACATTCAAAGCTCTTTTCTAAACCTTTCAAAGATGAGTTTTCACTCAGTAATTTCAAAAAGTGTTTTGAAAATATCAGGTCTTTGAAAGGCCTTTGAAATTGATACTTTTACTCCATTTCAGTCACTCTCATAATAATTGGTACTTTAATGCCTCTGGAAGAGGCAAGAGTGTCCTAGAAGTCATGGAGTCAAAATAGGACAGAAAATAGACGCATTGCTGTACATGTAGGACAGTATCATAGGAACCAGGACAAATGCCTTGCTTTGATGCATATTTGCAAGAATTTAAGATTACTAACTCTGATTCATTGCTCCTCATAATGCTTCCCTCAGTACTAAAATTAGAACTCCTCACGCACATACCAGAGAAAGGCACAGAGTTCTCTGGACAGGCTGTATGTTTTCTATTTTAGCAGCACATAAATACTCCTGTCCTTGAGTTTGTGTCAAATTAAATTGATGTTTAACAGAGTATTGAGAAGATAAATAGAAAGGCTCTCCTCTATAACCCTGTGCGCCATGAACTGGAAAGCAGGTGGTGAGAGCTCCAGTGTAGAGGGACTGAGGTTTTTTTTGTACTGTTCTCTCCTTCCAGTACTGTTATTATGGATTTGGTAATGGAAATTACAACATTGAAATACCTTTCTCATAAGCCCACATCAAACAGGTCTGCTCATCCTTTTCGCCACTGGACCTGCTGGGATCACAAGCTACGAGATTCATATCAGCTCCATTATCCAGTAAAAACTGTACAAGTCGAATATGACCATGGTAGCAAGCACAGTGCAATCCTAGAACATCAGGAAAGCATTGTAAGCAGAACGCTCAGAACATTGTGATTGGACTTGCAGCAACAACTATAGACCACAAATTGATTTCCTCAATAAAAGAATATATTATTGAAAAAAATACCTGAGGCAATAGGTGAAAATAAAATATTAAGGTTGCAAGAATCAATCTACTGCCTGCTACACATGTCAGAATTCACTGTACCACCTGCAAATCATATTTAACAACTTTGTACACAAGGAAAAGCAAGTAGAAACAAAGAAGACTCTTTTTCATTATCTGTAGTAGAGACATCGAGGTGTGCAGCCCTTCAGACACTGTATCCCATATGCCCAGTCTCTAGAAGAGTAATACTTGGGCCCAGTTCTCAAAATTGCTTAGAAACCTAACTATGGGATGATCAGTTTACATGAGGTTTGCTTACTCATACACAAGCTAAGGTGCCTGACACATCCTCATTAAACTCTTATCACTTCTATGCCTGCCTCCAAATCTATATCAAAAAAGTTAAGAGTTGTGCAAAAAGCAATTGGATGCTAAACATCTAATTGTCATGGGAAGTACCCTGGAAATCCTGATAGTGTATATGGCTTCGAAATTTTTTGGTGCTGATAAGGATGACAATGTTACCTGTATGTCCATCTCTTCCCTGGTGATTAATGCTTACAACGTTCTGGTCAAGAAGAAATTTTACAAGTTCTATGTTCTTTCCGTAAGTGCAAGCACTGCAAAAAGAAAGGGAAAAGGGAATGCTATAGTCCGTTAAAGGACAAACAATTTTGGCAGCCAAAAGTTTAAAAATAATTACATGGAGATAAAAATGTAGTAACAGAAAAAAAAGAGCTTTAGACATGTGTGATCACATGAACAATCCACCAAAGTATGTTCATTTCTGTCATTTCAGAAACATTCTAACTATAGAATCATAGTATAGTTTGGATTGGAAGGGATCTTAAAGATCATCCAGTTCCCACCCCCCTGCCATGGGCAGGGACACGTCCCACTAGATCAGGCTGGCCAAAGCCCCATCCAACCTGGCCTAGTTATTCTTGTATGAATTAATTTTGCATAGCTATGTAAAATTAATAAAATCTGTTTTGCAAAGTGCCTTTTAAATAACACTTTATAGAGTTACAGCACCATGAACAAACGTCATTCTGTCACCTCATTTCTAATTTAGAATATCCAGACTCCAGCAGGTTTCTAGGTGGGACAGGCTCTAAAGTCAGCTCTCAAACTGGACAGTAAGAGTAGTCATTATTCATATAGATGCTGACCAGCCTGATGCCTTTCCTACCTTTCTCTCTCTTGCTTGCTTTTTCTCTCTCGATTAATTATCAGGTTCTACCTTTTACTTTATGTCCTGTCCTGTATCTCAAGATAAAAATGGAACATCCATGCTGAGCTCATTGCTTGCTTTGTTCCTCACCTGGCTGTTGGTGAGGCGTCTGTTAGTTTGGGTGTTGTGTTGCATGCATGTGTAAGCAGAATTCTATTGATAATGGCATTTTAAACCTCTCACCTGTGGAAAGCTGTTTCACTGAATATATTTTCTTTAGTTAGACTTTCTGTTCCTGAGAGCTGAATTATTTCCTTGACAACTTCAAACTTTCCATTGTAACACGCACTGAAGATGGAGTCAATAAAGAATTGTTAACAACATCGGCTTCCCAGTCAGGCCCAAACCCTGTAAAACAGATCTTCTCTACAGGACTCACAGGTGCAAAGGTGTGTCTCCGTAGATATTCACCACATGGGGCTGGACTTCAAAGCTGCTCTGGAGTAAGAACTTCACAATTTCATGGTGTCCAAATCGACAGCAGAAGTGCAGAGGAACATGATCTTCATTGTCCTGGGCATTCACTGCCATTTGACCCAGAAAGAGACAATAGAAAGAATTTTATACTTAATACAGCTTGGTTTGGATATTCAGTAATGCTTTATGCTGTGCAGACATGTTATGAAATCTTCTGCTAAAATATTTATGGTCCTGTTTCTTTAAAATTGAAACTCCCGTGGGCTTTCATACATCAAAACTACATTATTCGGTGTCATCTATAGTGCAATGTCAAGACAATTTTTGGGCTTAGGGTATAATTGCTTTCTTCCAGTAGCAGATGAATTGAATGATTTGATGTAGTTTTCCATGAATGAACCACAAGTTATAAACAACCCTTAGAAGGAACCATTTCTGTCAGTATACCACAATTTGAAGGAAAATTATGTTATGTAGTCATTCTATATAAGAAAGAGATCCACTCAGTTGTTCCAAATGCATGGAACAGTAGTTGTTAATTAGAAATACTAAGACAAAACATGTTTCACTGTTGATTTTTGGAAAGGAAAATCCAGTTGGTTTTAAGGTTTATGTTATCATGTTGAGTAGCAGTATTAAGGACCAGATCTTAGAGACAGTATAAAGGAAATTAATAGACTACTAAGGAATAATCTGTCCATTAGAGGTACTCAAACTTGTACTCCAAAGGTTTTAAGCAAAACTTTGACAAACATCTCTCAGGAACAATTCTTCCCTGTAGCTGGGGACAGCAGATAAACCATACACATTCTGAGGTTTAAATCCCTGTTTTAAAGCCTTACTAAAGTAATGCTGAATGCTGACAGAAATGGCCAATCCTTTGAAATGAGATGAACCTGTAACTTCACTGATGTTCAGAGACAGTTCCAAAGATGAAATTTATTTCAGGCCCTCAGAAAAGAATTCCTGTAACATATATTAAGTTTATGGCCTGCAAATTTAATCAACTTCCCTCTTAACCTTCCTAGCAGCCCTGTATTAAAAGGAGTAAAGAAAGGTAAACTGTTTTATTTCTCTATTTTAAAATCATTCTTCAATTTATAGATTCATGTGACATATTATCTTTTATTTTTTATTATGACATGGTACCAGAAATTGATTTATTATGAAGTTCAATAACTAAGAGGGAAATAAATGTCAAAGTTTTATTATAATAAATGTCTGCTTTTTAGAATATGTACCCACTGAAGGGCCTGAAGGACACTATGGGTATCAGGGCCATGAGCTTCTGCAACAATAAGGTGTAAGGTGGAGCAAGGAAAGAAACATATAACTTCTGCTTTGTTTATGCAGTTGGAAATTATGTCAAATACTTGCAAATGATTTTCTTTGCTTCTGGAAGGATGTATAACCGCAACACAGGATGATGTTTTTTATTTTAATTGATAGCTTTTTGTTTTCTAAATGGAGCACGACAGCTAAAATGGGATATTGTCTTAAAAAGAAGTTCAGAGTCAAAACAAGACAAAATCAGCCAAATACAATTCAGAAGAGAGTTGTCACAAAACAGTACCTCATATTGATTCAGGAATTATTAAAGACAAATACAGGAGAGATCTTCAAACAGTGGTCTTAAAATATTTTACAGCAAATTGAGTAAATAGCACAACTGTCATGGCAATCAGAGACTAAAAATTCAGGTTGCCTAGTCAGTAAACAGTCAGATCAGGCAAATGGTAAGTTCTTGTTTGGAACCAAATGGAGTACAGTAGAAATAACTCTTAGGACTAAGACTTTACTTAGGTAAAAACTAACAGGTGAAATCATTTTGGTAAGTAAAAGGATGAAAAAAGACAGTGTAAGTCTGTTTAAAAAAAAAAAAAAAAGAAATTTCCCAAGTCCCTGTGAATGATAACTGTTTAATACTAGATGAAGCATGACTGAATGTGTTGTGATATTTAAAGTCAAATTCTGGTTTTAATTTTAAAATTTATTGGATTTGGCA
This sequence comes from Phaenicophaeus curvirostris, assembly GCF_032191515.1. Lineage (NCBI taxonomy): Eukaryota > Metazoa > Chordata > Aves > Cuculiformes > Cuculidae > Phaenicophaeus > Phaenicophaeus curvirostris. Next base: position 1,915,633 of record NC_091399.1, on the reverse strand, counting down.
GCCATTACACTGATTTTCAAAGTTACTTTCAAAGTCATTTGTAACTCCAGGCAGGCCAGTAGTCCTGAAAGCAGACAAATTTTATTAAAAGACCATCAGAATTATAATGACAAAGAATATATTGTGTGGTCCCTGAAAGAAATCTCCAGGACCCCTGTTTTGAAGAATAATAAAAAATATCCCTTAGCTTATGGGATGCCAAGGAAATGCTTGCTTTCTGGCCACCCACTAGTTCTACAGGTTTGTAGATATTTTGTTTCTTAGTCACCACATCAGGCTATAAAACAGTTTTTAAAACATGTTTTTTTTTTCTTTCGTTTTGAAAGGAAAAGTTTTTGAAGTCATGCAAACATCTGCATTAGAAGTCTGGTTTCTATATTCAAGCATTTGAGAATCAACTATTTCCAGGCCCTCCCTGATTTCAGAGAAATGGAACATAAGGAAGAGTGGAACATATTGATAATTTTGAGGTACTTTTAATGTTTTTTTTTTAAATCCCACTCTCGATTTCCACATTCGTTCTTCTGCTGGGGTGTTGGGACACCAGCAGAAGTGTGGCCATCCAGGCCAGCTGATAATACAACAGGAAAAAAATACAGCTCTTTATTTTCTATAGTAAAGTTTATCTTCCTTCATGTAAGTGGAAGATAGGATAACATTTATGATGGCAAGACGTGGCCACAAGTGTGTGTGCACATCTGTGATGCAAGTGTCAGAACAATGTAAAAGTAAGACTGGAGTGTGTTATGTTCTGTGCCTTCTACACTGCTGAAACAGCATAAGGAAAGGGAATGAAAGAGCAAGCGCAAGAATTCAGTAATACTACTGGCTGCATGCCAATATTAATTACAATAGAAAATATGTTAAATTGTGGCATATGTGAAATATACAGCATTGAACTGTAACATTATAGTCTTACAGTGTCAGATCACCTGTAAAAAGAATGCACAGATTCTGAATTCTCATAGAATACCAAAAGCATGCTAACAGGCTTTTCTATCTCTCCAACCACTTATGTCTCTCACGTGCACTTTCTTTTACAGAAGATGTCCTACAATGAAGCTTGTGTAGCATAATGAAGCATGTGCTAAAAAGATTCCATTTTCTGTGGAATTGTGAACCACTTGAAATTTCTCATCTGAATTATTTTAAATTACCTGCTGTATAATTTTGACTTAAAGTCCTTCATCTGTACCTCATTCACTAGGAGTTCAGTGTGCATTGAAGTAATTTTGATCTGAGATAGATACCACAGGGCTCTGTGTTCCGGATAGGAGTGTCTCAGTAGTGAGTTACTTCTGTACATTAATCTTTATTTTGTTTTCTGCTGCTATTTTTCACCCCTAACTTATTAATGGGAATGGAATACAAGTGAGATGACAAACCAGGCATACCAAGAAGAGAACTCTCCAACTGCTCTTTTATGTTTTAGTTGCTCAAAGATGATACACAAACATATAGAGTATGTGTTAGGAAGCTAAATTCAAGATTCAAGGCCTGACTCTGTTTATAAAATACAGTGTTAAAGTTGATTATTTAAAATATATTTTCTTACCATCAGCTTTGCTCCCCTCTTCCATCAAGAGCTTTGTAATGTTGAGAAAGCCTTTGGCAGAAGCCAAATGGAGAGGCCTGTCTCCCACTTCACCACTTGCATTCACATCAGCCCCGAACTTCAGTAAGAGGTGGGTTACCTGAATATTTCATCAAAGGTAATTACATTATCACATGAAAAAATCAGATAAAGTAATGCATTGGCCAATAATATATGTTGGCATCTCTTTAAAATTCAAACACGGAAAGGAGATGCAGTAGAAAAATAATTTCTAAGTTACATATCTATGAAAATATTAAAATTCTCAAAAGCAAGTGCTCGTTCATTCTCTAAAATGTTGTATCTGGTCAAGAGGCTAGACACAAGACACATATATTTGTTTAACTGCCCAGTCTGCATAATAAAGTAAATACCTTCAAAACTCACAAATGCCTGAGACTGAACCTCTTTTCTGAACAGTCCCTTATCACAAGGGCACCATACACACTTTCAGCACAGTTTCACAAGACTGTGACTATTTGTTCAGAAGTGGCTTATGGCAAAAAAAGGAATCTAATCTCTCAGCCTAACAGGCAGGGAGTTTCTTAATGTTACTGGATGATGAGGTGCATATATTTGAAAGAAAGTATCTCAGAAACACATCTTTGGCTCACACCCTTGCTGCCACTCAGCCACAAAAGTATTTTCAATCATCTGTGTATCTCAACTCTGCCCTTTCAAAAGCTTTTCCTACCACAACTCCTCAATGAACTTGAAGTAACATGTCACTGAAATGAAAAATACACTCTATCTAGAAGTCATCCTTTGAAACTTGAAAATATCCCCAAATACATGCTTTTAGCCAAAGGAAGGGATAGGGAATGACTCGCATGAGCTGAAATAGACCCATTACTACAGCTCACACAGAAGGACTATTTCGAGCAAATGACTGTAATGCTAGATTAATTGTATGTCAATTATACTTCAGTAAAAGAAAGAGGACTTGGAGGTTTGATGCCAGCTTTGGTCAGAACTTCAGATTGTGTTTCAATAAGTCTGTGATTTGTATGAATGAAGCAAGCACGGTTGGACTAGTCATATGCACAGTACCTCATGGAGAAATCCTGCTCTATGAATGATCATTTTTTCTAGTAACTTAAATATTGCCGCAATTTAGTTTGTGGATTCCAAGGAAAACCAGTAGAATTGCCATGCAATTATTACTGGGAAGTGATGTTCACTTCCTTGGAGAGGTTTATGATAGTGTGCTCAAATTCTTCATGCAGTCTTTGAAACATGGGATAAACAAATATCTAAGTGAAACATGTATCTGGGTCCAAGTCTGTCTGTTGGCTATCGAATCTAGTGAGACAATCGTTTGTTTCGTGGGGTCTAGAGGAGGGCATACTACAACATAGCACAGAGCATTAAAGTGTAGAAATGTTGATATTCAGACTTTCAGAGGAACCAGAGATTGACTTAAAAGTGTAAATTCAGTATGTGAGGCATTTTCAGGGGAAGATCCTTTGGACTGTAAAGCAAAGATATCTAACACTAAACTCATAGTTGCCTCAGTGTTTCACTTCTCAGCCTTCTGAAATTCCCTGTTCAGTTACCTGTTCATGGCCATAATATGCAGCAATATGCAATGGGGTGAAAAAAACTGCATCCTGAACATTTACATAAGCTCCGTGTTGCAAAAGAATCTCAACAGCCTAGAAAGAAGGAAACAAAAAATTCCTGTTAGAAACAATATATATACATGCATTGTCAACTAGTAAAACAAAAACCTTACATCACCAATTTAAAAAAAAAGGAAAAAATCCCCAAACAAGCAAGCTAAAAAGGTGAGGAACTGTGTACAACATGGCAAAGTGATTAACTTACAGTACTTTAACTGAACACTGAATGTCACTGATGCTTTATAAATAAGCCTGCAAATGTGTTTGCTAGTAAATAGATTGATTTATGAAGTAAGAGGTGCAGAAATGACCGTCTGGAGTTGCTCAAAATAACCTTTGATTTTCTTTTAGCCATCATGAGCAAAGACCAACAAAAATATCAGAGTTTTTAGAAGTAAAAGAACAAAATCCAACCAAAGAGAAAGATCTTTTAAAATGTAAATGTATGAAGGTAAATCCTCAAGCGTAATTCTCTCAAGGTGTAAAGATTTCTGTGTGTTTCAGAAGACAATAGCCTTTTGGCTTCAACAAATAAACTTAAGTGCTTTCTTTCAAATTGCTACTTTTTTTTGGTGTTTCGGGGAGCCAGTGTTTTCCTGGACAGCCATGAATTATCAAACACTGACTTTCTGAACAACTGTCAAAATAGAAGTCTGCATCCAACTTCGGATTGTACATCAAAGCCCAAGGGCTGCTAATTTTTTTTGAAGCACAAAGAAGAATTTTGACACACTAAGCAGCTTGTACCATGGATCGAGTATTTCTATATATCACTTTGATGAATGTTAATTTTTGAGTGTAACAATGATGACAGATGCTGGACCATGAATCACCCACAGTACAGTGAGCAACTGGGAAACACCTCCCTGGCAACTGGAAGAAATGAGAAAGAAGGGGGAATGCAAGCTTCTACATTATGCTATTTATACCTGTAGTGAGTTCTGAGCGTGTGGCAAGGGAGAAGGTGGGAGCTGGCAGGAGTGAGAGGACTCCTGAATAAAGGTAATCCTGGGGATGAAAAGCATTCCAAGCAGCCATAGCCAGACTCTGTGGATAATACAGATAATACAGAGCTTGGAAGGCAGATCTGGAGATTGTCCAGCCCAATATCCCTACATAAAGCAGTGTTTCCCAGAGCGGATCTCTCAGGGCCACATCCAGTCAGGTTTTTTAATATTGTTCAGTCTCTAAGGATGAAGGCTCCACAACCTCCCTGGATACATATTCCAGTGTTTGAGCACTGCCACAGTATAAAAGCCATTTCTTCTGCTTAAATGGAATTTCCTGAATTTCAATTTGCGCCCGTCGACATCCTTCCTGTCATAGGTCACCTTGGAGAAGAGCCTGTCTCCCTCTTCTTCATTTCCCATCCCCCCAGAAGTAATTGTACACATTGATAAGATCCCACTACAGTCGTCTCTGCTCCAGGCCGAACCATCCCAGCTTTGCCAGCTTCTCCTCGTACGTCAGACATTTCAATCCATGAACTGTTTTCACAGTCCTTTGGTGCACTCACTCATATATGTTCATACATCTCTTCTCTGTGAGCCCAGCACTGGGGACTGTTCTCCAGATACCATCTCCCCAGTGCTGAACATGGGGGAATAATCACCTCACCTGCCAGGAATACTCCTGCTGGCAGCACTCTTTCTAATGCAGCCCAGGATGTCTTTAACTGCAAGGACATGTTGCTATTTCATATTCAACTTGTTGATGACCAGGATTCCTAGGTCCATTTCTGCCTTCCAGCTGGGCAGCCCCCAGGAAAAATAGAGTTCACATTTGAAAGAAATAGAGACAATGAATCATAGAATTATTTACACTGGAAGGGTCCTCTGGAGGTGCCTAGTCCACCTTCCTGATCAAAGGAAGGACTAATTTCAAAGACTGGTTTGCTTAGGGCCTTGCCCAATTGAATTTTGATTAGTTCCAAGGATAGAGGTCCTGCATCCTCTCTGGAAAGTTTTCAGTGCTGTACCACTCTCATTGTGATCCCCTCGCCCCATTTATATAGTCAGAGTTTCCCTTACTAAATATCGTGTGCATTGACATCCTTTCGTTGCACATCCTTTTGCTATGGAGCATGACAGTTTGACTCCATTAAAAAAAAAAAAAAATCCATGAAAGATCCCCTGAGATCTTGAGAGAAGCTGCCTACCCTTATATCAGCTGAAGACTATAAAAGAAACAGCCTTAGCACATCTGCCTGCTGGATGAGTGTTAATAAGTTCATGTAGTAAGATAAAGAACACACTCAGCTACTGGTTGGTTAATGCTACTGGCTCCCTCCATTTAGGAGGACTTCTCATGTCCAGACAGTTTCCAGTATACTAGGTAGCTTGGTTGACCAGAGGTGAGGAACACATACCCAGCTAGTCTGTGATTTAATGGTTTGATGGCTTTTGAGTGATTAATCTTAGACATTCTTCAGCAAACTGCTATTATAAAACTGAAGTTGTAGGTATTGACTCTAAAAAGAGAAGTTTGAACCTGTAGGTTTTACATGAATATGGTCAAAAATTCTTTGTATTAGTTTAGTTTTAATTGAGGCATGCAACTGTGAAGCTATAACATGTTCAGGGACATGACCACAACTCCACTTCTTAATTTCTTCGAAAGCTGAAATTCAAAATTTAGATACATCTACAAGCTTCACTGTGGCTCTTCAAGATGAAAAAAATTGCATTGAGCAATGTGGATCCAGCTTTGATGATAAACATAGAACTAGATGGATTTTGACACATTTTTCCAGGCTGTAGAAATGGCTGCCATGCTGGTTACTTTGTGATTTCCTGATAAAAAGAATTTTGTGAGTCATATTAAGCAAACTCCACTCAACTGTAAATGATGAGAGGGGTGCAGAGACAATCTTGATAGTTCCACAGACAAGCTATCTTTCTAAGAAAGAAGAAAGGAATCTTAGAAAACAGTGAAAGTTGTGCTAGGCATTACAAGTAGGTGGATATGCTGGAGTGATGTGTAAGGGTGAAACTACTTCAGAAAGTGGAGGCAAAATTTATGATGCAAAAAGAGCTTTGAATTCTTGTAGAAAGACCAGGAAAAGATTTTAATCCTAGGAGAAAGACTATGACTCAAGGTGCAGTATATAAACTAGGGAAAATTTTCAAGCTGAAGAGAAAGCAGTTCTCAACACCTCAGCGTGAGCAGGTACAGTCAGCATAGATGTACGAAGGGTAAGTCTTGCCTGACCAGCCTGATTGTCCTCTACCACAGGATAACTGAATTTTTGGCTGAAGGGAGGACAGTGGATGATATTTACTTTGACTTCTTCACCGTTTTCAACAGTCTCCATAATATTCTTGTAGCAAATTTGAGATCTTGTGGTCTGAATGGGTGCAAAAGTAGGCAGGTGAAAAAGTGGTTTGGTGACAGGGCTTGGAGGGTAGCAGGTAAAAAGTTGTATTCTGCCTTGAGGCTAGTATCAAGTTGAGTACTACAGAGGTCTATGCTGGGACCTGCTCTTTGTAATTCCTTTAGCAGGGGTCCTGAAGGCAGCAATGAAGTGCACTCTCTTCATGTTAGCAGGGCACAACAAATAAAGTCCTCAGTAGACCAGAGGTGGGGCTGCCATCCAGAGGGACCCAGACTGGAGGAATGGACCAACATGACCCATGCAAAGTTCGGCAATGACAAACACAAAATTCTGTATGGTGACAGCACAGGCTGTGGTTGCCTGACTAGGAGCAGTTTTGCTGGAAAGGACCTTGAGATCGTGGTTGACAGGCTGAACACTGCACTCGCAGTGTCACGGCCTGGACAATGAGGGAAGCAACAGCTCCCCTTTTCCACACAACCAATTTTAAATTAAAAATGCCATTTGAACAATACTTTGAACAATACTCTTACTTTGTCGAGGAGTGGCTGAGAGAGCTGGGGTTGTTTAGCCTGGAGAAGAGGAGGCCGAAGGGAGACCTTATTGCTGTCTACAACTTGTTGTGGACAGGAGGGTGCTGGCCTCTTCTCCCAAGTGACAGGGGACAGCACAAGAGGGAACGGCCTCAGGCTCTGCCAGGGGAGGTTCAGGCAGAACATTAGGAAAAAATTCTTCACAGAAAGGGTCATTGGTCACTGGAACAGGCTGCCCAGGGAGGTGGTTGATTCACCTTCCCTGGAGGTGTTTAAGGGATGGGTGGATGAGGTGCTGAGGGGCATGGTTTAGTGATTGATAGGAATGGTTGGACTCGATGATCCAGTGGGTCCTTTCCAACCTAGTGATTCTATGTTTCTTAAGATTCTCTTATGAAAAGTTTGTTCAGCAGCTTTTTGAAAGTTGAAGTCAATTATTTTCATTTCAAAGATAATTAATTGAGCTACTCTGAAGGTTAGAAGTCAACAAAATAAAACATAAGACAGACTACATAAGGATTTTGTCTTTTGGATAAGGGCAAGGGATAAGAAATCCTCTAAGAAAATAAAATCAATTATTATTGTCTTCTTACCAGTCAAAATTTAAATGAGAAGTCAACTTCAACAATTAGTGGCGAGAATTTGCCAAATTCCCTCCACTTTAGGTAATTTAGATATGATCAGTCATGTACTGCAAAGTGTCTCTGCATTAAATTATTACAACTCCTAACTCTTCAGGTATCTGTAAGAATTTTAGAACAAATTCTATCAGACTGAATTAAAAAACCGTTAAAGGAGTTTCTGAATGTTTTAAAAAGAGTTTGCTGATGAATGTACAATTAATTGTCTTCCTTAGGAAAAAATCTACTGAAATATTTAATATATGCTTTTCTGAAAGACACGAGGACAGACATCAGACCAGCAATAAGCTTTCATATATTCTTTTATCTCAGCTGTTCCAGTCAGATGAAACACAGGTCACAGATAAATCATTAATGAAAGATGCAGGTACTGGTGTCTTGAAATAAAGTGCTCTCCCTGGGATTGCTTTTCCAAAGGGGGAGCCAGAGAATGGGATTTTGAAAATATTCTACAGGTATTGGTAGATGCTAGACACAACATATTTTAAATGTGGGCAAAGAGATCACTGTAAATTCAATAATATCATAGTTTTAAAAGTTTGCATTTACTTTGACTTCTAGCTGAAACATGTTGCCTAGGACATTCTAGGGAAGAAAGCACAGCTAGAGAACAGTGTTGTCAAGTTTGCCATGGGTTTCAGACAAGTTAGCATTATCAGGTTAAGGTAAGCTCCTTTACTGAGCCACAACTCAAAGCATTTATACTCATGTTTGCCAAACACCTTGGTCTTCAACTTGTGGGCTATGAAAGGCTTTTTGCACTTCATTCAATCTGGACAGTTCATTGCCTGCTAATAAAAACAGCTGTTGAATTCAAAACTCATGAGTTGCAGTCCTCTTTGTCACTGGCCAGGTCCTCAGAGAGAAACAAATTCTGAGACTCTTTGATTCCCCGTTCCCTCGCAGCTGGTGTAGCCATTAGTACTGATGCTGTGTGAATACGAGTTCTGCATTCCTGGTTCTAGATTGCTTCTGAAAAGTTCTGAAAAATTGATGTCGGATGAAACAAAGAGCTGGGAAGATGCAGCATTGGCATAAAATTCAGGGAATAACAGAAGAGAGTTGGAACATTGTGAAACATTTAAATAGGCTCAAATAAATTTAATTTTTCAAGGCTTCTTTAAACATTTGGATGCACTCCTATTACAAATAAAATTCCAGCGAATGCAGGAGGTGACAAACATGCTGATGTAACATAGGACTTGCAAATGAACAGGGGTTTATTTCTGTAGAAAGTCTAAATCCCTTTTCCCCAAGAGGTCCCTGCTACAGACACATTCACACTTCGGATTCTCAGGTTTGCAGATTGCAAAAATTAAGTCTCAGTGGTTCATCCTGCCTGCAGTTCTCAGTCCAGTTAATGCATCTGTAGATCTTTTAATCTCAGAATGAAAACTTTGACTTAAAAATTGAAATAGAAAATGATGCTTATTTTCCAACACAGTAGTACTGGACAACACAGAAATGAGTACGAGGCACATGCATTGTTTATTCAGCCATGACTTCCTTGGGCTGGAAGCATTTAATATTTTCAAAGTAGCAGACTTAATGAGTGATTAATTAAACTTATTTGGTGATGTTTCTAACATGGTCATCAACTTATTTAATATTTTTTCATTAATTTTTCATTCTTCCCATTGAGACCTGTAACTGCTATTAATAGATAAAATAAGCAAACAGCATAGTATTGGGGAAATAAAACACATCACTGAGTCACAGAGCACATGAAATATTTATACACCATACTGACTTAGATGAGATGGAGCATCTTATAGACACTGATGGCCTTCAATATCCTAATTTCATAGAACTGGTTTCAGGTGTGGGGTAGAGCAGAAGCCACAGACTTACTCTTCAGGGAATGTAGAAAAAAGCCATTTTCCCTCCCAGTCCTCTCTATTTTTCTCTTAAATGTAGTCGGTCCTCTTCTGTAGTTAAAGACTATATTGTAGAGATTGTTGTATATACCTCTCCTCTTTATTTATTTGATGGTATAAATAATTATTTTTCTTACTGGAATAAATGAAAAAAATCTATTTTCTCTTTCTTAGATTTATTCTGTTTTTAGGAAAGTTGAGAAAATAATTCCATATTTCCATGTATAGTAATGAATTTGTGGGCAAAATAAGCTGTTTAATCTACCGGAGGAGATTCTCAGCTGACTGAAGATTCCAAAGTTATATAAAGAAGGAAAAAAAAAAAAAAGCCTGCACTTTGACTATAAATCTTTGGTCCCCAGACCAGCAGATGAACCAAAGAAGATTTATAGAGTCCCACTTCATTTATGGAGAACACTTCTGATAAAGGTCTAATAATTCCCAAGGAAGAAATAAAGAACTATTCAAAACCACTCACATTAAGGCATTTCTTAGCAAGTTAATGGCCTTTTCCTTGTCGAATGCTGAGCACCGGTATTCTTCAATAACCTCAGTATCAGCTAATGACACGAGACGAATAGCGGGCCTCCTTTTGACATTTGCAGGATAAGGCCCGGACATTTAAAAAATTACTTGAAGCCCCAATGTAGAGAAGAGTACTTTGTATATCCCACAGAGGAAACATTAAATACATACTTCATAAAAGTGAAAAAGATCATTAAAGTCTTAAGACTCTGGCTAATATCTCCATTATAATTCTTGCACAGAACAATTAGATCCAGTGTTTTTTAGTAATAGGATACACAAGGAAGGATTTCCATTAAGCTAATAAAAAGGCTGTATGTGTACTTGAAGTGAATGCCACGATGCCCTGTGAGCTGAGAGATGCGATGCTATAATGCAGTCCCCCATCCCCACTCACACTCAGCTTCACACGTGCACAGACATACTGACGAGCCTCATTCTTCCACCTAGAGAGTTGACCTTCAAATTATAAACAGTTAGCCTGCTCCGCTAGGATGCTGCCTCACTCTCTGGCTTTAACAGGTGCCACAGACTGATTTGTCCCCTGATTGCTGTTGGAGTTGCTGACTGAAACACTGAAGACTAACAGCTTTTTAGTTGATTGCCTTCATATGACCACCCGTAAATTATTTTAACCTTCTTTAATTTCACCTTCTTCACACACACAGACTCTCTAGGTATTTCAAGGATGACACCAACTGTATTTTTACATATCCTGTCTTCAAGAAGAAGTGCACACCTATTGAATTTAAATAATTTTGGAACCAGTTTGAAGGCTGCAACATAAAGCTAAATTCACCAGTATCCTGAGTTACTCCTGGTGGCCCTCATGTCTGATAAAGTTCTCAGCAGACAAAGTATGCATAATCCCATGCCCATGAATCTCAATCTCCACATACGTATAACCTATATATATATAATCCATAAGAGGGTGAAAGAAGATAACATTTATTTCCATTAGAAATGGGAGGTACCTTTACATTGACACAACTTCCCTTCACGTGACTTACCGTGTACTCAGTATACTAAGTAACATTAAAACTGCTCCAGTAAGTCTCTGCCTCCTTTACTCTCACAATCAGGCAGCCTTTTGCAGCCAAGCTATGTGAGAAGATTTCCTAAGGGAGTACAGTTCTCACTCGCACTTGCGAAAGTGTTGGTATGTCAGCTGTACAGAGCTGGATTTGCAAAGCTTGGCTTGTTTCTCCCAGTGACTACTTTCCTGATGGGATTATTTGCATCAGTGTCCAAGGACTCCAAAGAACTTGGAGCCTTGCGATGACTGCTGTGATGTTCGGTACTGTCTCTATGCATGGATATGTGCAGCTAACACACAAAGAGAAACACTCAAAGGTATTAAGTGCAAAAATTTGCAAAGAGTGCCTATTGCAAATTTCAGAAGCTTCAAAGTAATTCAGATGTGTAATTAACTTAAATTTTAAAGAGATTATTTCACCAACAATACAGCATGTTTGAAAAGATAGAAGTCTCTCTCTTTTGACGTATTATTACCTAACTATTCCTATGTGCATAAGTATAGTAAATTCTTTGTGTGTGTGCGTGAATAAGCTGGTTGACTGAAATTGTGGCAGAAGAGAAAGCTTTCTTTACATACATAAGCTCAGTGACTGTTTTAACTCGGGAGTTCGTAAGTCTCTCTTGCCATGTACATACACAGAAGTTTTCCTTTTCTGTTGAAAACTGCACATAGGCTTTGTTCTACTCATCCAGTCACACTCTATATTTGAAGTGAATTTATAAGTCTAAAATTCACAATTAAATTCACAGCTTAAAGGCAAGTATTAATATAATCTATTTTGCCTCCTTTGTACTTTTTTCCCCATTTCTTCCTGATTATCTCGCTTTAAAGAATTCTGATGTTTCTGTCTCCATAAATTAGTCCAGCACTCTGTAAAAGTTAAGACTTTTACTCAAGCAGAGGACAAAATCTTTGCTTGCTTAATGGACCCAAAGGAGATAAGAAACAAAGCACCTGAATTCATGAGTGCGTTTACAGTCATAAACCCTTCATTACCAAGGTAATTTTGCACACCCAGTACTTTAAGAGATTAAAAAAAATAAATAAATTACACTGAGTGAGCTGTTGCCAGGGTGACAGAAATGAGATGAAGTGTGGAATGACAGAACCGAGGTGATAAATGCTAGGAAAACAGATTCATGACTGACAACAGGTCTAGAAAGGGAAGGGCCTGATTAGGGGCATTTAGGGAACCTCATTCCTCTCTTCCTTCCTCTGCTCCCCATAGTGATAAGCCTCCAACCCATAGAAGACTTACCAATATGGATGTTTGAGATTTACATTAGACTTACCCTGACAAGTTTTCTCTGCACTAATCTGAAGTATAGAAGAGCTCTAAACTGAGAACCTCTGTGCCTTTCTGAAGTGAAAACCACAGAGCTGTGAAGCAGAGCCTGTGACAGCTAGAAGAGGGAATAAAACTCTCTTACTGTGTGTTCTTCGCACTCAGAAAAACAGCATTTGGAAGCCTTACTCCATGACCAGGTTCAGAAATCCTGACATACATGAGTGAGCACGTTTCATCACATAACTATCAGTTAACACTTCTGATATGTAGAAAACAATAACATTTTTTTTTTGCCAAGACTTAAAAGACATTTATATAAAGGTAAGAGAGTGACAAACGGATCTATGTCCTTTGTGCATGTTTCTTCAATGTCAAAACACTCATTTGTACACAAAACTAAATAAAATTTAGGTGTACTAAACCAGTTGTGAGTTTTGTTTTGAAATGCATGAACCTAAAATTAAATGACCTGCTGATATTAGCACTCACTTATTATAATTTCCTGTACAGAAAAAGGGAAACAGACCTTATGATGACCAGCAATTGTGGCAATGTGAAGGGCTGTCAAAGCTCCATACCCAACTTGCTGAATGTCAGCTCCACCATGCAGCAGTGCGGTTAGCAGTTCTGTGTTGTCCTGAAAGGCATGAGTTTAAAACATGTTATTTCTGGGACATAGTGCTAACATTACAGGAAAGCAGCCAAAGAGATGCCCGTGTCTAGGTCCTCTCAGCTACTACACTGCTGCATTTCAAGAAAAATGACTGACCATGACCCCAGGAGAATCATAGAATAACCAGGTTGGAAAAGACCCACCGGATCATCGAGTCCAACCATTCCTGTCAAACACTAAACCATACCCCTTCGCACCTCGTCCACCCGTGCCTTAAACACCTCCAGGGAAGGTGACTCAACCCCCTCCCTGGGCAGCCTCTGCCAGTGCCCAATCACCCTTTCTGAGAAAATTTTTTTCCTATGTCCACTGTAAACCTCCCCTGGCAGAGCTTGAGGCCATTCCCTCTTGTCCTGTCCCCTGTCACTTGGGAGAAGAGGCCAGCACCGTCCTCTCTACAACGTCCTTTCAGGTAGTTGTAGAGAGCAATGAGGTCTCCCCTCAGCCTCCTCTTCTCCAGGCTAAACAACCCCAGCTCTCTCAGCCGTTCCTCATGAGGCCTGTTCTCCAGCCCCCTCACCAGCTTTGTTGCTCTTCTCTGGACTCGCTCCAGAGCCTCAACATCCTTCTTGTGGTGAGGGGCCCAGAACTGAACACAGGATTCGAGGAGCGGTCTCACCAGTGCCAAGTACAGAGGCAGAATAACCTCCGTGGACCTGCTGGTCACGCCATTTCTGCTACAGCCAATATGCCTTTGGCCTTCTTGGCCACCTGGGCACACTGCTGGCTCATATTCAGTCGGGAGAACAAGAGTGCAAGGAAAAGAGTAGGGAGAAGATTTGTCCTGGGCATTGGAAGTCTGTCTTTTTCTATTCAGAAATCCTTAAAACCAGTCTCTGTTCTGATTTTATGACATCTGTAAAGATCTCTCAGTCTTCAAGCCATTATTAAGTGCTCACACAAAGTGTTTAAATGTCAAAACATAATAGAACCAAAGAGAGAAGAGCGCCTGAGGAGTTCCCAGGATGAATATATAGCATGTATGCCAAATTCTGAACTGTGAGCTTATTTTTCATGTTGTTTCAATTCTTTCCTGTTAAGCGCACAATTTTTGCTACAATTTCTTTCAGGTAGAACAACAGTAATAGACACTATCAAATGATAATAATAAAAATACAGTTGAGAAACACGTTAAGAGTCATAATGTCCAGGCAATATAACCATTAATACATTTTCCTTTAGAAACAGTGATACTAAAAACAGAGAAAGGAATTGCTTTGTTTGGGGGCAGTGGTAGAGCTCTCAGGAGAAACCAGGCCATCTTCCTCAAACATCATGTGTTCCAGCAGCAACAACTAGAGATATCATAATTTTCACATCTTGGGGTTTTGCCTTCCATCATCTATCCCTGAGATGAGCCTTCTCCAATAAATTTTCCTTGTTTCCTAAGAAGAAACGCTCATAACACAGGGGCAAAAGAGATGCTATAAGGTCCAGACTTCCTCATTGTTCTTTACCTCTTCAGAGCAGACACCAAAAAGAAGGACAAAAATAACTTGATACCAGAGAAGTAGCAGTTAAAATATGTCTGTGAAAGCATAATGTTTGTTCATACTGAAATGATTTTCCTATTTTCAGGCAATATTAGGATTTTTTTCTTTGATAATAATGGACAGTAAAAATTTATATCACTTCTCCTATCAAAGAGTTTTTGACCCTGAAGCACAGTACTTGGTTGTATAATGAATTGTATATTATGCAGCCTGGGAAGACAGGCTGTTTGAATTATCTTGAAGTGTTCTGTTCTAATTAGCAGCTCAGTCCATTTCACTGTAACAAAATGCCACAGAATATTTAGATTATAGATAAGAAGTAGTCAAGGAGTTTCACAAGAAGTTGTCCTGTTTTGATATACATCACTTTATTGCTTCTGAGGTACCTCTAGGCTCCTTTATAACTTATTTGGAAAAGAACTATAATATAACAAAAGCTCTCATTGCGTAACACATGGGAAATCTTAAAGTCCTAAAGTATCACTTATGGGAGAAATATTATATTACATTTTAATTTACATCCCAGAAGTCACACCAGTCTGATGAGCTTTGTGCAGCCTGGCAAAGATTTTGGATGTTGTATCACATGACTTCAGTGATTAAATAAATTGCTGATATAGTGTTTTGCCTAAGTGGATGCTAGAGATTTATAAACTTTACAGTGCAGGGAAAACAGGCAAAGCAAGATTTGATAGCAAAATGAAGCCTATTCTCATGTAATGAAAACATTCTAGAAATCTGTTATAAAAGTCCTATTAAGTAAAGTATTTTTTTCTCAACTAAATTATTCACTGGAAACCATTCACTGAGATTGACATTAAAAAAGGCAGAGAAATTCTTCTACGCCATTGGCGAAATTATGCAACATTGCACATGATGAAGAGTTTATGATTGCAGTTTACCATCACTTCAACTCATGATGTATAGGATCCAATTATTGCCATCTTTTGATAGCTCTGCATATCTAGTTGGTACCAGTAGCTTTAAAATCAAACTAACATAGGAATTAGAAGATATAATACAAGATAACAGAAGTGCTCATATTATAGTAACTAGAAGAGGTAGTTTATGGTGCAATGTAAAGAGTTAAGTCATGGATTTATAGAGCAGGAGGCATCCATAGCATCATAACTTTAGGTATCTGGCTCCATGATTGAATCTTCAGCCTAAGCAATAGCTACCTCTTTACACATTTCTGGGGCAAGTTCAGATTTCCAGTGTTTGGATTCATGAAGTCCAGCATTTGGAGCAGGAAACTCACTTAGCTTGTGCATAGCAAACATTGGAAGTGGCGGGAGAGGGACAACTTCCTTCCCATCTTCAGACAAAGTTAAAAAAGCTTGCATCTCTCCTTTCTTTCCACTCCTACTCCCCTCTACAATAGCTAAAACATTGCTGCATGAAGGGTTTGGTGTCTTTCTTGCCCAAATAATACTCATGACTGCATGCCATGTGTCCCAGGCAATACTGCCATTGCTCAACCTATGTTAGGCTTTCCCTTCCCTCTTCCCATTCTAATGACCCTCTTGTTCCTTCCCAGGGGAAAGCTGGTTGCATGCTCACTCCAGGACAGCCATAACCTGCCGACTGGAAATGCCAGTTTGACTTCTCTCCAATGCAGACTTTGATCTTCTCTCTGTGCAAATATTCTAATTATCAGATTATTACCTAACAGAAGTCAAGCTGCGTCCTTTTCCACAGGTGAGCTTTTGGAGGAGAATGACTGTGACTGATGATTCCTGATGCATTTGGAATGGGATATTTGCATTAAAGACCATCTACCATATCTGTGTCCTCTTGCAACAGACTGAGGAACACCACTGATGGATCAAGAGTGACACACAAGTGCCAACCTACTTAACCTTCCATCAGCTTTGAATATACAGCAAATCATAATGCTGTCTGCCATGAGAGCTTTTCAGAAGAGGCTGTTATGGCCTTGTGGCACCCATGGGACATAAAAGGATTAAACATCACAGTCTAGAATAGAAAATCCTAAATTTGATCTGAGGTCCTTCTAAAAAGTTAAGTGGTTTTGGAGCTATTCTATACATGGATGAAATTTGTAAGATGCTCCAACTCAAGATAAGAATCATAATAGTTCTTTAGGACAATGCTGTCTTTGTCCACTTTATTCCTTCCTACTGCTATTGTTGAGTCATAAAAGATAATACAATAGTGAAGAAAACTAATACTGAAGCTGAATGTGGAACCTCAGGAGGCTCAACAAAAAGGAAGCAAAAAAAGAGACTAATTGTAAAATAAAGCCCTTTGAGATTGTTTATGTTAATAGCTGTAATAATAAAAAGAACACACCTCTACCTTGAGTTTCATTGCATGATTTAATCAATACTTCCATCCTCGTGGATGACATTGCAGAAGGCACGTGCTAATTTCCTTACATCCCCACGCACTGTAAATGCGAAATTTACATTTTCACCAGAAACAGCAACTAGAGCGTTCAACTAGACAGCTCAAACAAACAAGCTGCGCAGTTCTGATTTCTTTCCATCAATTATTTTAAAAATAATTTACCTTATAAGCTGCCAAGTGCAGAGCTGTAAATCCATTTCTTGTTAATCTGGATGGGCGCAGTCCTTTCAGCATAAGAGTTCTAATATGTGATTTGTTACCTTTAGGAAAAGAAAAAGTTAGAAAACAGTGATATTTGAAGAAAAGAATATGCAGATGATGTAAAAACTTCTGTGAGAGTCTGAAAGCAAAGTGAAATAGGTAGCTCATTTGCTGATCCGAGGCAAGTCATAAAATACACCTTGCAAAGCCTCAAAGTGGAATTAGGCATCATCTCCTTACCCACTGGGACAGTCGCAGATCTGGCCATGTACTGGCTCACTGTTAGTTCACACTTTAATAAGAATTTGTTAAAGACAGTTGAACATCTAGAGAACCAAACTCCTCCTTTAAGGTCCAGACCTTGCTGAAAAGAACTCCAGTAACTAGCAAACGCCTCCAGAATCTTGGCTTTCTCGGACACTTAACTCTTTTGTCCATTCAAAACAGAAGCACTGCACTCCTTCTTTATACAACATTATTACAGGGGCAGTCGTTTTGAGGGGTGCTAGTGAATGTCAGCATGGGCAAGCAGCTTTACTCCTACCTTTCTGATGCACAGAAATGATCTCAAAAAACATATCTATTTTCCTAATACTTAGATAGTAATCAAGGACATCGTTGGACCTAAGAGCTTCTGTCTCTCCTTCAAGTGTTCACATATCATACCTAATTAATTAACATTGTATATTTTCTTAAACTTCTTCTCTACCACCCCACCAATTGCTTTAATGTTACCAGGTGTCAACGCCATCTTTGGATATGATCTTGCACTCTCTGAAATTAAGAGTAAAGTTCTACTCAGCTTTCAGTGCAGGATCATCTCCTCCTTCATGATAGCATCTAAGATGGAGAAAATAGTTTATGTGTGTTATTATTAAGTACTTTGCAGAGCTGAAGCCGTAGGGTAAAATTCTTTGCCTCTCTCAGCCAATTTCTGTGGAAAATTATATAACAAGTGAATCATGGAATCATAGAATCATGGAATTGTTAGGGTTGGAAGTGACCTCTAGTGACATCTAGTTACAACCCCCCCCAGGGACATCCCACTAGATCAAAGTATGCACATGAATCAATGACTCACTATGTGGATAACAGAGCAGCAATGTGGATCAGAACAGATAATTCCACAATTACTGTGTTTTTATGCACATCCCAGGAGACATCTCGCAGTCTTTTCTTGTGTACTCTGATTTGCTATCTGCAAAAATCCTATCAGATGATATTTTTCACTGAAGCATTTAAGTTATTATTTTTTTAATCACCATAAAATAAAATACTGGTGTTACCATTATACTGGAAAAATAGACATTGAACATATGGCAAAGTATTGCTAAAATCTCCTCCCTATGCTGAAGTCTATACCCTATACACAATACAGAAATGTAAAGCAGTACTATGTGATGAATATGGATTGATTAACTAGTGCATATAGAAAGTACTTTTGAATCAGTTAAACAACTATTGTACAACATAGTACACTATCACTCAAAATGTTTTGTGGACTGAAGAATAAGCTATAATGGCGTTTGGCATAACTTGACTCAACCCCTCAGCACTAGAGTTTAGAGTAATGCTTAGAGATGCTTATCAGCCGTCAACAATGACAACACAGCATAGAATTAACTAAAGATACAATCTTCCTGAGAGTTACTAGACAGAACAAATCAGTAGCCATGTAAATAAAATGTTTTAAGAACATTACATTTCAAATACATACCCCTACATATGCAACATAAATGAAGAAGAGACAGCCCATTTTCTGTGCGGTAATTTAAATTGACTTTGCAGAAGGCTTCATCAGAGCTGAAAAAGAGATTTTACAGATTATTACTGTTTTCATCCTTTAGCACAGTTTCTTTCATTTGGAAAAAATTTAAAAGAGAACTCTTAATATATATTTATTTTTTTCTGAGACACAGGGCCAAATTTATACCCGTTCATACTCACTTAATCTAGAAATAGTTTACTGATAGTAAGTGAGTAGTCCGGGTTTTTCATTTTTTGTACAATCCTGCTATTCAGTCACAGAATCTACATTCTAAGTTCAGCTAATTTAGAGAAAAAAAAGAGGAAAGGCTCATTAGGAACATAAATAATCCATACAAAATCAGTTTTTTCTATTTGTGCAATAATAAATAAGAAATATTTTAAAAACCTATGTGTTTATTCTGAAGTGATGAACACAACACACAGAGAATTAGAGGCAAACAAGGTAAGTGAAAACAATAACCAGAAAAAGCCTTTCCTAAACTATGTTTATGTTCTCCAAATGAGATCGTAGCAACACTACACAATCAATATGTGGAAAAATTTATATGGAAAGACTATGGAAGTGCACCCATGAAAGGGAAGTAACCAAAGCCCAGATAGAAATTTGGTGGTGATTAAAGGGAAAATGTTTCTAAAGCATTTTGCAGGAATGAACTAGTCTTTCCAAAAGTGACATTTCTGGGTGCGATCTGCAGTTTTAATAGCACACAAAGCCCAAAGATCTGTGAGTGTTACTTTGAGGCATCAGGAAGAGCAGGCACCTGCATTGCTCAGCAGACTGGTGTAATCTTATAGTGCTGTTTTTCTAATTTAATTTGTTGCACTGGCATGAGATATATTAAAACAGAATTTTAAAATCATTCGTAGAGCATCAGTTCAACTTTTCATTAACTAGTACTCAAGTATTTCTGGTTTTGATATATATATAAAAAAAAATATTACTGTTTGTACTCATATCCTACTAAGGAAAAGCATGTTTGCCCTTAAAATTCTCGGACAACTACATGTCACTCACATATTGTAACACTGGCAAAATGAAGCTTCATATAACATATAATAAATATATAACATATAACACATAACACATAACACAACACAACATATAACATATAACATATAACATATAACATATAACATATAACATATAATATATATTTAATATATAATTTTCTTCCACATTTTTGGTATTACATTTTTATATAGCTTAATGATTTCATAGTGTTTAGGCCACACAAGGATGAAATTAAATGGATAATTACAAGAAAGTAATTATTATTTGTACATTTGTAATACAATAACTATTAAATGGGATGCATACCAAGTCTGACTCATTAAAGATGTTCAGCATTTGTATTTGATGCTCTGTTCTTTTTTATTTAAAAAAAAAAGTACATAAAAATAGAGTATTTCATAAAACAATGGTAGAAACACTGGCAAGGGAACGGATGGTAACCTAAAGATGATTCTAGTTTCACAAAGAAACATGAATGACATCTTCGTGTAATATTGTGGACAATGTGACTAGACACTCTCCCTTCACGGAGTGAATGCTCACTACATTATTAGAGAGCAGTAACCTCTCCATGGCTGGAGCTACACCCACCTCCATCTGGAAGTCCTACCTAAATTTGCATTACAGTTTATTTGAAAAGTTCCTGAATGCCTGAAGTGTCACCTCTATTTTTTAAACAGGGAAGAAAGCCTCCAAAAAGGGTGAAGGAGAATGTTCACTCTGTTGTTACTTTGATTGTTAAACAATTGGTGTACTTGAATATTTTAGCTTTTGTTGTCAAGACTCACAGTTTCTTTTAGTGCAGATTGATTCGTTACTGCTCGGTTAAACACCCTTAGTAATTACATTTGTGGAAAACTAAATACATATAGTAATTAATATTTTTGTGGAGAGTGTAAATTTTGATCTTTCAATAGGTGTTTGGGTTTTAATCTGTTCAGTATCAGTGTGCCAACGATCAAGGTTTAGCAGAACACTAAGATTTTTGTGTCTATAAATCCATCCTGAGTGAGTAGCACTATTAAACATATGTAATGTAGTTACAAATAAAAATAAGGATTTAATACTTCTCTCTCCTTTTAAAACATAAACCTATCCAAATCTCCTCTTAGCAACATGACCCCTGTCAAGCAAAGTGACACTCAGGCCTTATCTTTCAATAAATATTTCAATAATTTACTCTTCAAAAGGAATTTAAAGGGCAGATGAAACCAGATTTGTCTTGCGTTTTGTTACCTTAGTTAAGTCTATACTAAAAGTAATTCTGCTTGTTCAATATGTGTCATCATTCTAAACCATGAATAAACCTTATGTTTTCAAATTATTTTTCATGAAATATGGTAAAATTCATTTGGAAATTATAAACTACCGCATTTTTCTGGGGTTTGTTTTGAAAGAAATAATTTTAACTTTCAGATGTGAAATGTTTAGTGAAGCAGTTTGAGAGGTATTAAATTATGAAGTGACACATTATAGAAGCTGTAGCCTGGACTCTCCAGGACAGTATATGCTGAGACATCCAGTGCCATAACAACTGCAATCACCTAGGGACTGGGCAAAAGGAGGAGCACCTGTACTGCTCCTCCAGGAATTGCTGTTCACAGAAGAAAATGGTGGTATGAATTGCAAATGTGTAAAGTATTTGGGGAGGGACTCTTTACAAAGGCTTGTAGTGATAGGACTAGGGGCAATGGGTAGGAACTGGGGAGGGGCAGATTTGGACTAGACATAAGGAGAAATTTCCTCACTCTGAGAGTGGTGAGGCACCAGCACAGGTTGCCCAGGGAAGCTGTGGCTGCCCCATCCCTGGAGGTGTTCAAGGCCAGGTTGGATGTGCCTTGGTCTGGTGGGAGGTGTCCCTGCCCATGGCAGGGGGTTGGAACTGGATGACCCTTATGGTCCCTTCCAACTCAAACTATTCCATGATTCTATGAAAGCATTGTATTTATGTAAGTAAATAATTCAGTGGCTCTAATAAAAATGAAATTAAATAGTAATTAAATATTACATATATAAAAATTAAATATTTTCCTTGTGAGAAAATTTGACTTTTTTTTTCCTCATAAAAACTAGCTTTTGGGAAAACACTTTTTTTTCTGATGAAAACTCCTGACTGCCTGTTATCAGTACTGAATGTTTTATAATCATAGAATCATAGAATCACCAGATTGGAAGAGACCCACCAGATCATTGAGTCCAACCATTCCCATCAATCTCTGAACCATGCCCCTCAGCACCTCATCCACCCGCACCTTAAATGCCTCCAGGGAAGGCGAGTGAACCACCTCCCTGGGCAGACCGTTCCATTGCCTAATGACCCTTTCAGTGAAGAATTTTTTTCCTTATGTCGAGTCTGAACCTCCCCTGGCAGAGCTTGAGGCCATTCCCTCTTGTCCTGTCCCCTGTCACTTGGGAGAAGAGGCCAGCTCCCTCCTCTCCACAACCTCCTTTCAGGTAGTTGTAGAGAGCAATGAGGTCTCCCCTCAGCCTCCTCTTCTCCAGGATAAACAACCCCAGCTCTCTCAGTGTATGGTTTCAAACAGATATGGGCCTGATAAAGACAGAGCACAGGATTTATTTATAAATGCAAAAATTGGATTTATTTTGTGAAACCTGTGTGCCTCAGTGGCATTAATTCTTACATAAGTCTAGATTTACATATGCATTCCTTAGAAGACGGGTATCGTGTTAAGGAAGCTCATTTTTTAATGTCTGAAATGTTAACTGCTTCCGCATGGAACATTTTTGTCACACGTATTCACATTTACCTTTGTCTGGTGACAGCCCTTCATCTGCCACTGCCATTTTACCATTTGGAAAATATTTTGCTCAGTAAAAATAAAATCTCATTCTTCAAATATGTTTTCTCTTTGTGCAATTGTTCTCTGACTTACTGTGATTAATGACAGTGATAGTGATTACTATGATTAATGATAGCTCATCTGTTTTTCAGGTTTTCCTTCAGGGTCAATTGAGGGGAAAATAAATTCCAGGTTATGGGGAACAAATCCTTTTAGATGTCTTTTCTTTGCTGTAGCACGTTAGGTATGCAGGAAAGTACACACTGTACACATTGGTGCACTGCAGTAACTGCAGTTGATTGTTTTGCTTGAAGGATGAATTCAGTAAGTCTCAAAATCACAGCATATTATCGTGCTGTAAAGTCATGTCTCCTGCTTCAATTTCTGTCTTCCAGAATACATTGAAAGTTCATATTCCTAGCACTTAATGTGTGTTTAGGAACCCACGGATTACCATTATTACCATTTAGTGATTGATAGGAATGGTTGGACTGGATGATCTGGTGGGTCTTTTCCAACCTGTTGATTCTATGATTATAGCTATATACTTCAATTTTCATCTTCTCCCAGTTTGAAAAGTAATAATTAAAAGTTTCAGTTTGTTTTGTTAATGATATTTACTTCTAATATTATTTGAATTCTTACAAAATGGCAAAATTTAGATGTTTTTGCAGGAAAATATTGCAAGGGAATTTTTATATATTAAAAGCTGTGATTAAAAGGCCTACATTGAAAATGAAAACTAGCTCACATGACAATGCTCAGGGCCTAGTTTTATATACTTGTCCTCTTAATTTCTTTCTGAAGACATAATTGCTTCTTTTAGGGAAATGAAATTCTGACTTTTTATTTTTAGGGTGGTCTTTTTAGGAAACCATTGCACTAGTAGTTCTGAGATACAGCAACAGAATGGGGACAACTTTTATCCAAGGAGTGACAGGTACTGCACTATGGATACATTTACTTTTCACTATTGCAGCTACTCTTTTTTTTTTTTTCCCAAGGCATTGGACAATTTACCCTTTGACCCGCACATGGGTTCCCCAACAATGGGGTGTTGGCAATTCTTTCCTCTGCTAGGCTGTGTCACTTTTCTCGTATTTATGTTCCAAATCCTTCACAGCAGGGATTTTAACAGCTACTTATGTAATTTCCATCAGACAAATTACCTTCCTTACCTTAGCTTCCAACAACCATCCAGTTCCTCAGTTCTTAGTTTTGATATAAATTGATTTGTTTTAACAGTTGGAAAAAAACTATTAATTCCTCTGCTACTTCAGAGATAAGAAGTCTTCCAAAAATAACCACTGCTTCTGTAGAAACATTTTTTGCATAGTCAAGACTGATTTTTCACACAGGCCATCCTTGGATTTTAAACATGTACAAAACCTGACTGACTTCGTTATCCGTGGGCGAAGGCAACTTTTGAAAAGAACCTCACTGGCTGATTCCTCAAGCCTGAGTAAAAAAAAAAAGAGTTTGGCTGACATCTTCTCAGGCTTGCATGAGGCAGCAAGATAGACTGATAAGCTGAACTGCCAAAGGTCTGATAATCTCGAAGTTGTATTTTTCCTTATTATTGTGCCTAATGCAGGAATTAAGCACTTTTGCCACATACTCAGTTGTCTCGCTTGTCTAAAATGGTCCTCTCCCGCTCTAATTTGTTAGGATAATTAGTTTTAATATTAAATAGGCTTAAAATGAGGCAAGTACTAAAGGACTTTACTGGATCACAGGCAAAGTGGTCAGGATATTGCAGTGAAAGCCCAGTGTCGTCTTTCACTTAACAGGCTCAAACAGTGATAATTATGCTGGCTGAAAGTGAGCATGATGAATTATTTATACAACCAGTTTGGCTTTTTGAGCTCATGAGCTCTTTCTGATTGGAATCCCCTATTTTATTCAAGTGGTTTTGATGTCTGAAATTATCTACCTGATCGTTTTCTTTACACGCAGGCGATGAGGTGGGTGTTTTCTTTATTTGAGCTTTTCAGATAATGAACCTGTAAGCATGTTACTCAGTTGGGTGAACTTGGTTGTTACCATGTGCTGTCCTGAGAGAGTGATTATGATATGAATTCGAAATCCACTTTCAGAAGACAAACTGCTTTTGTGTTTCTTTAAAATTTGTTCCTTTGGTAATATTCCTGTTTGAAGAAACGCATTAGCAAAACTTAAAAGTACACAAAAAAATAGACATCCCATTAAAGTTGATTAATTTACAAAAGCACATAGGTGTTTGTTGTAAAATATTTGCATTATTAATTAACAGCCACTAAGTTTGCTACTAGGCTGTGAGACTCTGGCCTAGAACAGCAATGACATATTCCCAAAAATAGACATTAAAGAACATGCATTCCAGCCATGACAAACTCCTTCCATAAGAGAACACCTGAAACTGTTTAACAGCAAATAGTCATTTGAAAGAAATTAATAAATATATTTCCAGAATATTTTACCTAAAAACATGCTTCAGTTCTGTCAGCTCCTTTTCTTTGATTTGCAGGTCATCTTCTAAACGTTCTATGATTATAGCATATGATTCACTAACTTTCTTCTTCCATTCATCTACCAACAAAAAAAACCAATTTGTAAAACACTTCAAAACATATGAAACCCAGGAGCTCAAATCAAAGCGTCTCAGCAACCAAAGCATTTGATTTTTAAAAATGCAGCTGTAATGTTTAATATATTTTTTTATTAAAGTATGAATGTTTAAAATATTTCAGCTATTAAACCAGTTTTGCTGCAACCAAGAAACACATATGTGCTGACTTATGGACAGCTTGCACAAACGAACCCTTATCAGAAATATTTTTAACTTCAATAAGAAAAAAACTTAAATCTTAGGTTGCATTTGTTAGCTCTTCTTTCTTAAATATCAGCATAGACACACAGCATACAAAGATTGGAAGTTTAAAGTTTTTTTCTAATGAAGTACAAGTTACATCAGTATAATAATCTGGGTTAATATGATCTTACATGATTGTACAAAGAAATTTAGTTAACGAGCCTTTCATTTTCTTTTACAGAATGTAGATGCGATTTGGGTTAAGCCGTTCTTCTTGTAAACCAAGAACAATACAATACCTTATCCTGAACTCAAATAGCAATGAGTTATTTCCTGAAACTTCATTTGGATCTTGTAGACGGATATATGGTATATCACATTTAAAAAAGCAATATTAATTACCAGTGCAAGTTTGGGTTGGTCTAGATTTATAATTTCCCATTTGTCCAATGTATCTTCTTTGTTTCAGCAAGTTCTTGCAGTAATATGATTCCTTGTTCAAGAGCAGTGACAGACCTACCGAAAAATACTTGTGATAGTCTCTGGCTAAAAATAAACCCTGTGCCACATGGAATGTCATGCAACAATGACACGGAGCAAAACAGTCTGTGCTGTCAACTATAAAAAAATAATAAAGGTACCTACTCAGCTTGCTTAAAAGTCTACTGTCTATTTCAATAGAAACATGTGCTTTCATCTGTGGAATACCTAAAATTGGCAGGAAGCGGGTCATTTGGCAGCTTGCTACCAACTCGGTACAGAAAAGAATTTAAGAAGCTGAATTCCCAGCATACTTTCAGGATCCCCAAGGAGTGCTGGAGGTCCCCATTTCGGGGAGACCAGAGATGATCTCAGCTCATAACATTAAAGCGTGTCCAGACACAGGGGATGGCTTTGGAGCATCTGGGTATTTTACTTTGGAAGTGCAAATCGCATCGCATCAGAGAGTACTGATTTTTTACAGTTCAGTAATAGCTGTACCTGTTGGGAGGCCAAGGAAGTCCCACTGAATTAGATGAGGAAATGAGCTGGCTGACAGGAGTTCAGTATGATTACTCTGCATTCTGCTATGGGCACATACAGAACCACCCCAGAGAATGTCCCTCTGGGCCCCACCAGGCAGCAGCAGCCTAGCTGGCTAAACCGGCCATCAGAGCTAACGAAGGACATGACCAGGTGGAAGCTGGTCTGAGCAGCCCTTACAGATTTACAATGAAAGGAGGAGACTCTTGAAGTCATTTTGCTCCTGCTCTAGGCAGAATTCCTCAAGACATGAATTAGGACAAAATCAATCAGCAGACCACATTCAAGACAGCTGAGGACCAGGATCTACACGGATACATGACTAAATCCTGTACTCAATCTAAGTTGTCCTGTTTGTTAGTATTTTATCTTGGACCCAGCACCACAGTAACACAGTAACACCCCACCTCCCACCCACCCCCTGAACTGGCTAGCGGGAAGGGTGAATCAAGCAAACAGGGCTCTGTGTGTGCACACATACTTGCAAATAAATCACGACAAAATTAATCCAGAATGAGTACAGAGATGCATTCCTGTAAGAGTCTGTGCTGAAGAACGGTGACAGATTGGTTAACAGCAACATAACACCGCGTTTCACTTGCACATACTGAACATCCTCAGTAATCTGTTTAGTACATATCTGCCTATCTACTGTCTCCCCTTTTCATATCCATTTCCCAGTGTCTTCTATCAGATGGAACTATTTTACACATACTGTCCCAGCCAATGATGGGGTTGATGCTGGTTTCTGTATAGGTCTCTTTTCCTCCTTTTATTGTTTGTGGTTTTTTAATTTTTTATTTGGTATATATGTGTGTATAAATACACACAAACACACACACACACACATATTTAACATATATTTAGCATATATTTATATACTTAAAGAGTGTTGATTGACCTTGGCAGCTGTCCTGTATAAGTTCTTATCTTTCTCAGTTAAGGATTTCAGGCAAGAAGATATGTAAATATAACACACATACATAAAATCTTCAACATGCTGCATCCCACTGTAAACAAACTTGCACTCCTCCTGACACAGCATGAGCTCATCCGTTTATTTGAACTGATTTACACATAAAACCAAGGATGTATTTCAGGAGACTTTGAACTGTTTTGACAATACACCCTGTGATATTCAACCAAATATTTGCAAAAAGCCACCAGCCTCAGAACTCATCCTCCACATCCAGTTGCCAAGCAACTGGAAGAGCTGGAAATGCACCATGGAGATGTGTATCTCATCTCTCACTGCTTTTATTAGCTGAGCACTCTTTGTTTTTCTTCAAATGTGTAAAACACAGCCTTGGCTGTGCAGCCAAACACAAGTTATTTGGCTGTATCTCCCACCTGCTGGAGAGCACTGGGGTAAAGAGGACTGCCAGGACATGCTGGCTTCAGCACAGCCCTCCCTCTGCAGCCCAGACAACATCACGATCTCAGCGACAGATGCATTTGGTCTTTTATAGCAGTGGAACTTTCTAAACGTTTTCTCATCTATTCATGCAGGAGACTGTTAACCTTGAGGCTTTTTACCTTTGATTGTCAAACAAGATAGATCAGCATTTGTTTTCATAACTTGTACTTCAAGGAGCTGCTCTGCTGGCAAGGTCTGTGGCTGGACCAGGTGGAGTTGCTGGCTCTACACAGGGTGTCTCAGTGACTGCCAGAGCAGGGTAGCGCTTGCACAAGTGTTTGCACATCTGCTGCAGATGTTGCCAACCCAAATCTATCAGTTTCCAGGCCTCTGGGACTCAGTTTTCTCCTCCTCATAAGGAAGCCAGCATCATGGCCTTTGCTCCACACCTCCCATGTCAGCTGCCTGGTGGGAGAGCAGCAGGAAAGCTGCACCAGCACCCATCACCTGGAATGGCTCTGCCTTCGGGAATGCCGTGCTTCTCACTCACACCACTCAGCTTCCAGACACCCACTCAGAACGTGGCAATCCTCCACGCTACTCACACCAGAGACACAGAAGTTTCTGGGAGGCTCCTTCGTGCCATTGCCTGTCCTCAGCAAAGCTCATCTGCAGCTGCTGCGGTGAAGGCAGTGCAGGTTCGACCAGGGTAGCTGCTGGAAGCCTCTTGCTGCAACAGAGACCAGCCCTTCTCTGGAGTGTTAATAAAGCATGTAATAACATTGTCCTTTTTTTGTAAAATTCATGAGATTTATGAAATAAACCCAGGGAAACGTCCCCAGGGAGCAGCTAAGGCTCCTTGCTGCTGGCTCAGCTTGGGCTGTGTGGAGGGAGACCTGGGGAACAGCGGAGCAGTCAAGTACCCTGACCAAGGTGGGGGCTTGCCAGGGCGTGGCTTACCTATTCCATGCATGTTGCGATTTCAGAAGGACTTGGCTTCAGTCTGATGTCACCTGGGGGCTTGGATGCACAGAACAAGCCAAACTGGAAGTTTGTCAGTTGAAGTAAAATCCATGGGATAACCTGAAATAGGCCCATGACAGCTCAGGGAGCCACCCCTTTTCTGTCTTGCTTTGGTGCTGCAGCTTCTGCAGCCTCTGGGGTAAATGGCACGGCTGCTGCCAACACTCAGGGAAGAGCTGTGCCAACCCCCAGGCCACAGGCAGCACCGCTGCCCCCTCCCTCAGCTGCTGTGGCACTGCCTGCAGGGAGAAAATCAGGGAGAAGGCTTCTAACAGCAGCTAAAGGAAAAGCAAGCGCAGGTGAGGTGGAGCACGGAGCATAAAGGTGAGGTGAAGACTGGCAATGTGAGGCATGCTGGGGTGAGGCGCTATGAAGGGAGGCGAAGTGAGACCCAGAGAAGTGAGGGAGATACGTGCTGGGATGATATGAAGCAAACAAACCACAGAGCAGTGAGGCAAGGAGTGATGAGACAAGGTGAGGTGAGGTCTGGTGAGACAGAGTGAAGCGGGAAGAGGTACGCTGAGATGGTGTGAGGTGAGATGCAGCGCAGTGAGCTACGGTGACAGGAGAGGTGCGACATGGTAAGGTGGGGCACAGTGACAGGAGAGGTGCGGCACAGAGAGCTGGGGCATGGTGATGGGAGAGGCGCAGCACGGTGAGATGGGGCACGGTGATGGGAGAGGCGCAGCATGGTGAGATAGAACACAGTAATGGGAGGGGTGCAGCGCAGTGAGATGAGGCATAGAGACAGGAACAGAGGTGTGGGATGATGAGATGGAGCACGGCAATAGGAGAAGGTGCAGTATGGTGAGGTGAGGCATAGTGACAGGAGAGTTGCAGCCCCCATAGTATGTCTGTAACTGGAGGTGGCTTCCAGCAGCTCTAAGGGCAGTGACAAGCTCAGTGGAAAATCCCATTAAGAAGTGGGATGCTCCAGCAGAAGCGTGGTGAGGGGTTGTGACTCACAATGGGGACTCAAATGCCAGGAAATAACCTGGAATTGACAAAATGGGTTTTGGCACTCCTTGTGGCCTGATGAATGAGGCTTTTCTTGCATTCAGACCAAACAAATTGTGACAGAAACAGGACCAGGACAAAATTCAAAGCCCAAGAAGTGTTCTGTTCCCTTATGTTCTGTGATGAGATAGAGATACAATGATTTGCTTTAGAAGAAGTAAATACTGTATGTATTATTTATATTCTAGTACCATCTTCTTTATGAAAATATATTAAAAAGAAGTTATCAGTTTCCATAGCATGTTTTTATTCACTCTTTGGAAATGTTTGTTGGGTGAAAATTCATTCATGTGGACTGGAAATTGCAGTGCAATTGGATAACCCGGTCTGTCAGCGAAGTCAGTGCAACTTTGTTCACTGTAGTAGCAACTTTCCAGGTAAATTCTTGAAAGCATTCACATTATAGACTGTGTGAAACAGTTGCAGAATAGTTGAAAGAAGGGAGGAAAAAAGGCAAAAAATAATAATAGTAACTGTGGAGTCTGTTTGCAGATCATTGGCAAACAGAGAAGAAAGGAGCAGGGAGTACCATGTTAGGCCAGTTCTAATTAACAACTGTACAAGCAGCAATACAACGTCAAGAGCAACTTTTTTCTATAAGTAAAGTCTTCAGATATAATATTTACAGAACACTGAGATGTACAAAGGTCTTTAATTAATGTTTTATAAGTTTTATTGCCATTTTGGGTTTGGAATGTGAAGCTGATGTGGTTTTAGGGGATCAAGCCTTTTGAAATGATCTTTATTTCAAATAAAATAGAATATAGCAGTATCTATCACTTGCTTCAAGAGGCACTAAATTGCTCTATACATTCCAATGTCATTCTAGTGACGTTCACATGGGTCACAAGAAATGACAAGAGCGGTAAAAGAAAATGCATATGTATGAAAATAAAGCAGAAGGAACTCTGTAGCCCATATCAGGAAAAGGTGTTTGGAAGGGCTTCTCTGTGGCAATGGATTAAAAGACACATACAGAAAAATGGTGCTGCTATTCTTGTTCTCACAGTACTGCAGTGGCATTTGCACTGGGATTAATTTTCCACGTGTGCAAAGAGGAGAAAATGAAGCTGTTGCATCAGAGATTTGGGAATGAGAATAGAACTGCTATGAGAATGGAACTGCTGAGAATGGAACTGCTGAGCTCCAGCACAGACAAACTCCCTGTCCAAGTCAAGATCGTTTCTGTGCAGATCCAGATGATTGTTGGAGCTTACTTGATACTTTAGTTCCCCAGATCCCTCTGGCAGAGATACCTTTCAGCTGCTCCTTTGTGTTTCAGCTGCCTTCCCTTGTGTTCTTTTTTAAGTGTCCAATTTCTCAGGTTTCAATTTCCTGACTAAAAGGTTATTGAAATAATCCTCCTTTCTTGGATTTCATAGTGTAATACAGACAGTATGGCTAAATCTCTGTTCATTATATCATGCTCTTGAAGCATTCAGGGAAATCATTAAGATGATGTTCATCATGAGCCCTATTACTGCACTACACAGCAAAACTAATTAAATAAAGAAAGCCGACATGAATAAAATTATTAAACACTCATCTTGGCTTTATTTGAGACTGTACCAGCCTGGGTTGCATTTCGGGATAGATGGAGCCAGGCAATGATCTAGAGGCCCTTATGAAAACCTCATTTGTCTGGTAAACACACTAAGCCTTAATCCAAACCAAACTCCAAATTTCAGCAGATGCCTCTGGTTCCTAGAAGGTCTGATCTGACTGGCATTATCAGCATGGCATCCTTTACTGCTCAGACTGGAGGAAAATCATGGGCCAGGATAGAATCATAAAATAGAATCATAGAATCATCAAGGTTGGAAAAGACCTCAAAGATCCAACCATGACCCAAAGTGCCACCCATGTCTACATGATTTTTGAACACCTCCATGGATAGTGACTTCCCTAGGCAGCCTGTTCTAATGCTTGACCACTCTTTTAGTAAACATATTTTTCCTAATATCCGATCTAAAACTCCCCTTGAGCAACTTGAGGCCGTTTTGTCTTGTCCTGTCACTTGTTACCTGGGAGATGGGACCAGCACCCACCTTGCCACAACCCCCCTTCAGGGAGTTGTAGAGAGCGACAAGGTCTCCCCTCAACCTCCTCTTCTCCAGGCTAAACAGCCCCAGTTCCCTCAGCTACTCCTCATACAACTTGTTCTCCAGACCCTTCACCACCTTTGTTGCCATTTGGACATGCTCCATGTACTGAAAGGCCCAAAACTGAACACAGGATATGAGATGTGGCCTCACCAGCACCAAGTACAGAGGGGTGATCTCCTCCCTGCTCCTGCCAGCCACACCATCTTTGATACAAGTCAGGATGCTGTGGGCATTGTTGGCCACCTGGGCACACTGCTGGCTCATGTTCAGCTGCTGTCAACCAACACCCCAAGTCCTTTTCCAGCCACACTTCCCCAATCTTGTAGCGATGCATGGCCCGAATGCAGGATCTGGCACTCAGCCTTGTTGAATCTCATACAACTGGCCTTGGCTCATCAATCCAACCTGTGCAGGTCCCTCTGCAGAGCCTCCTTTGAGCAGGTTGACACTCCTGCCCAAATTGGTGTTATCTGCAAACTTGCGGAGGGAGCACTCAATCCCCTTGTCTAGATCATCAACAAAGATATTAGACAAGACTGGCCCCAACACTGAGCCCTGGGGGAACACCACCTGGGATTGGCCGCCAACTGGATTTAACTCCGTTCATCACAACTCTCTGGGCTTGGTCATCCAGACATTTTTTTTTTACACAGTGAAGAGTATACCTGTCTAAGCCATAAACCTGCCAGCTTCTCTAGAACACTGTGGTGTACAGTGTCAAAGGCTTTACTGAAATCTAGGTAGATAACATCCACAGTCTTCCCCTCATCTACCAGATGTTTCAATAATTGTGGAATAAATCCCTTAAGCCTGCTGCTATTACCTATGGCTAATATTGACTAAAATCTACTTCCTGAAACTGGAGACAGACGTATTCAGTGTAAATGGAAAGTGTGGAGTAGCATGACAACTTACAGCAGTTGCATGCTTCTTACCTAGTATATAAAATCTACACTTATTCCATTACAATAGATATTTCTTTTATTAACCTTGAGGCTTTTATATAAGCCTTGAGATCTATAAGTTTCATTTCCTACCAGGGCAATGCAGTGCCACGCGGCCAAGGACTGTTACTTGACACTGGGCACCACCCGCTTCACAGGTTTGCAATAAAGTTATTGGAGGCTTTTGTTCAAAGATGAAGAAAATATTTCTAGCTCCTCATTGAAGTGTTTGGCCACAAGCTTTTCAGCTCAGCCACATATTTTAAGAGCTATAGATAATGCAGTATCTGAGCACACATTTGGTGTGTCCCAGTGCAGACACCATTTGTTTAAGGAACAGCTTTGTGGGGCTGCACTATATGAACTGCACAGTGGAACAGAGGATCTGCAACAGGAGAGCTGTCATGTTTTGAGGCAGGTCAACATCCAGCTCCTCTGTGCACTGCCTACAGTACAGCCACGCTCACTGGGGCTGCAGCCAAAGAATGCTTCCAGCATTTTTTTACCCAGGTTTTCCTCATTCAGACCCTTGACAGCAGGAACTGCTATCGTACAGTGGAAGTGTTATTGCCCTTAGGGACAAAATACACAGCCAAACATCCCAGCAGTTACCAGTGAATTATCTTAACTGGGCTTTTTATTAGCATTCACTGTTGGTGAGTGCTAGGCTGCTGTGCGGAGCCCACTGAGCATCCACAAGGTTCACACCACTTACAGGGTCCACCGTCAGACCCATGGGCTATGGAGGTTTAGGCTTCACCAGTGGGGATTTCTACCCTGTCAAATCGACACGGCCACTCTCCAGCATGGTACACGAGAATGATAGAATTTCTGTGTACTGCTTACCGTTTCCTAGTAGCTTGGATAATTCTGACAGAGGCTGGTTAAGGAATGGCAATAATGAACAGCACATCCCAGAGGATACAATTTTCTGCAGTGATGTGAGCAGTTACCCTTTAACCATTATGCCTGCAGCTGGGCAGCACATCCGAGCAGTCCAGACCAGGACAGGCAGGGCAGCAGCAGCATCCCAGGGAAGAAAAATCTAAGAAAGGAATATGCTCTTTCATTTCCTTGTGCTGCTGGTGAACTGTCAGAGCCTAACACAGCCTGCTGAACCACATGTCAGGCACGGCAGTCAAAGACTACAACCAGGACATTCTGGTTCTATTTTTTTTTTTTTTTTTCTGGAAAGAACAGTGCTTCCAAAACTGTAGTGGCTGCTCTTTGATTGAGTCTACCTCAACGCTTTCCAAAAGCCATTTAGTCAGAATGCTTTTTCTCATTCCTTTTTCCCATCACTTACATGTCAGAAGCAAACGCATTTTCTATTTAAATCCAGATTGCTTTCAGTAATGAAATAGATATATGGTACTTAGGGAATTCAACATGAATGCAACTGTAACAGTTAAGGTGAATAATTATGTTAAGAGAACACAACTTCATTTCCCTGATACTTCAGAAAGCTGTCTCGCAGTACAGCAATCCTTGGGGAAGTCTTTTCAGGAAAAAGTTTGGTCTCCAACTGAAGATGCAAAGTCTGTGTCAAACATTTGTTTTTCCCAAAGCATTTGTATATGCTAAGATAACATAATAGATAATCCAAACAGGATGATACACAAACCACAATTTCATGCTCCCTGGTCTATGATATTTTTACTTTGTGTATTTATGCATTTATCTTGGACCTTCATGTTCTCAAATCTACTCTTGCTTCCATTATTAAACTAGTATTTTATAATGACTTCTAAACCCTCTATTTGCTCAGAAATTCTCCTTCTTCCCTTGAAGTCAATCTCAGCATTTCCCAAGCTCCCATCCAGGTCCTTTGTATTTCTTCTTGCTCACAAGAGATCCTCAGGAAAAAGAGTGTGTCTCTTGAAAGGTTTCTTTATCAATGAGGAATAAAATTAGCAAATATATATTCGGGTATGTATTCAGGAGATACTACACAACTACCTTCCAGGTGGCATAAGAAAGATACCATGAGGGAATTCAGTCTGTAAGGAGATAAACACTGTTATAATAAAACATTAAATAAAACATAAAAACCATACACAAATGCAAGTGAGAAAGATGCATTATGTTAGGAGTCAAAATACACGGATATAATACACAGCACATTCTTAAAAATAGCACAAAATGGAAAAATGAAAAATGCAGTCATTATAGAAGCAAAACTGAAAAGAAATTATTTGAAGTATCTGGTATAAACTTAGCATGGAAGAGAATTTTTTCCACCTTGTAGCATGAATGACCATCCTGATGGTTTAGGTAAGGAGCTGTTGAAAACACAGGGTCACAGAATTGGACAGGCTGGCACCCTCTCCCTGTGCAGCATCTCTGTGGTGCCACAGCCCAGGACAGAATGCAGGGCCAGACAGAGCACCAGCACAACCTAGGCTGGCACTGTCTTTATTTTTATAAAAGGAGGGCAGGGAACAGAGTGAACAGAGGAAAGTTCATCTAAAGCTGTACACATAAAACGGCACTTTCCTTTTTGATCAAGTCAGAATAGAACACATAAGCAGCATCCTCATCTGTTGGGAGCTGGACTAAGACAAAAAGACACCTTTATTGTTAAAGGGTGGAGATGGGGTGTTACTGCGTGTTACTCCAAGATGTGCATCTCAGTGGCCCTCACAACAGTTAACCTCTCTGTGCTCCACCCCACTGGTTTAGATGAGGATCAAGAATCACTCCAAGGACCCTGACAGTCTGGTTTTAAGAAGTAGGAAATGTCAGGTTTCATGTGGCACCTACCAGTACACCTGGGGACAATGAAAAGTTGGTAGCTGCCCAACAAAACCCCCAGCTTCCAAATGACTAGCGGTCAAAAAAAACGACCAGTACATCTTGATGCCAGGTTCTGACCTCAATACTATCAGTCACTAATGAACTCCTATGCAAACCTTCTTCTGATGGAAAACAAGCAAGTAAAAAATTACAAAATGAAAAGAAAATGCTTAATGCTTAAGGCAGGATGTCTTGATGTAAAAAGTACTTGTAATAAATTTATCTCCACCTTTTTGAAACAGCACAGAAAAAAGGCAGCATTCAAAGAGAGAAACACAAGTTAATGCGGCAACATTCCATGTTGCTGGAGCTAATGTTCTACTTTAAAAAACTCCTACAGCCGTTTTCAGTCAAATTTTTAATTAATTTGTTCTGTATCATATTCTTACTGACTACAAAACATAACATGCACCCCAAGAAATTCACAAATTAGTGTTTTCAGAGATCTGAAATATTGCATTCTTTCATCAAAAGAATATTTATCTGCACTTGCTGAATTATTAATGTTATGCCACATCAACATTGTTAATGTAATTTCATTATTTCTACTTCAATGAAATTAGAGAAAAGATCCCCGTACTTTTTTCTTATGATTTTTACAAGCTGGGAAGTAATCAATCATCCACAAATGAAAAGAGGGAATCTGTCCAAGTACTGTTCCTTCTATATATCAGACTTCTCTTTCAATCTTTGTTGACAGATTTCATCATAAATTTGCTTCCTAAACTTCAACATGTCTTCCACATCTTTGTAGGTGAGCATTTCTTCAACAGACAAGAGCTTCCAGCCGTCCAGTTTAAATGATGACCTACTCTGCACAGAATGCAACATTTTTAATGACATTGTTGCTGATTCACTTAAAGAGGAACAAACAGGAAAAATCCTAGCAGTCCACAACCCCAAATACGTGTTCCCACTGAAGAGCTGGTCTGAAACCTTCACACCCCAGAGGTCCAAGCATTCTAGGAAGCTGACTCCAAAAAACTGGAGTAAGTGTATATCTGACAACAATTTCACACTCTTTTTCAAGTCATCTTCCACACTAAACGCCATACTTACATACTGCACTTGACAGTTGATTTTCACACTTAATGAACTTAGAAAACAGTGTGAAGGTATGTCTACTTTCAGATTTATGCGTGCTCCGCTAATAATGCTATTCTTCCCTACTGAGACTTCAGGCCCAATTCTGGAGTATTCAACAACAGAGCCAGGTCCTACAAAACACCCAGGCTCAAGGATGCTCTGAATGAGACTTACTGACTGATGCAAGCTCTCAGCTTTGTCAGGAAAGATGCTAAAAGCCACACACTGTAAGTCAAGCTCAGTTCTCAGTTCGTTATCAGTTGTAAAATGAAACAAATACTCTTTGGTAGTTCCAATGTGGTAGAACTTTGAGTTGTTTAAGACTATAACATTAAGTGTTGTTCCTTTCAGAAAGGAGTATAGCTTCTGCCGAACTTCCACTAACTGTGACTCCTCTTTTGTGAAGTTACTTGTATTTTGTGTGTAATCTGGAGTGGCTCCAGGTCCCAAGGCCTGAAGGAAGTCACCATACGCATCTATTTCACAGCAAAGACTGCCCATCTGCTTATAAAATGTCAGTAATTGTTTTGCAGTGCTATGATCCATGTAAAATATACTGTCTGTATACACACACTGCAAGCCCATTTCTGAATTACTCTGGTCTCCAGAGGAGCTTGGCTGAGAACAATTCCCTCTCATGCATACTGCACCACACCGGTGCATCGTCTCAACATCAGGCTTGTGCAGGAAACGATGGCAAGATGTGTATTCAACTCCTCCTTCTCCTGAAAAAGTGGATGGATCCAAAACAAACACTCCGTGAGTGGTCCCAACAGTCAAATCTGAAGGGTGAGCTAGGGCGGTAAATCCAGGTTTATCAAATGTGACAGTTTCTGTAGCACCAGTGCTGTACAGTTCTATGTCATCCGAACAAGTAACGAGAATTCCTGGCTTCATGTGACTAGGGAAATCAATGTACATGGCGAGCTTCAGCTCCAACATCTGGTAAACAGGATTCCCAAAAGGCAAAGCAGTGAAAATCTTTCCCAGGGCACTTGCATTTGGTAAACGTTGACTGTAACCACCTTGAAGAACAAGACATTTTTAATTACACAGAGACACCGTACATAAGAAAGCAAAACCTAAACCTATTCAGCTATTTAACCTACACACAAATGCAGAAAACATCCCCCGAATTTGCTAACACGTTAAGTACCCCTCAAAGAGTGACAGATGTAAAAAAATCATCAACCATTCTTCTACAAACATTTCTCAGAGCAGATCTGACCTCATGTCCAAAGTTTTGGCATGCCTCAAATAGCTTATATTAAAAGCGTGGTTGATTTCATCACCTTTAGTTTGCTTCAGAGCTGGAATATGGACATGTCTACGACTGAAGGGAAGCAACCAAATTACACCTGCTTTTCCCATGAAAAAAGAGAGGACACTTCCCCCACAGCCCTGTTCCTGAGGAAGTAAGAGATGAGTGAAACAAGCTGTGAGTTGGGCCAGTTACTTCTTATCACCTGGTTTCTTTCTCTTCTCCAACCTGATGCACCTTTCAGAAGTGCTCTAACTGACTGGCAGCAAGTATTCAGTCTGCCTGCAGCAAGGAGGACCCCCGGGTCCCATAGGGAGAGGGCCATGCTCCTCGAACAGGAATTTCTTGGTAGAAGCTTAATTCAGAACCTCTAAGTTACAAGTCTTTTTCCACCATTAGATCAAACAACTGAAGTACCAAGAAGAAATGCTTAATTGACAGTGATATCTCCCAAATATCAAACTAAATCCAAATGATCAGATCTGACACATTTGGCATTACTTTTCTGAGACTGTAGTTCAGTGGTCTGAATCCCTCTCTGCCATCATGTTATTTTTAGGAAAAAAGGAGCACAACTTTACAGTGTAAAATATAAACCAGAATTTACCAGAATGAATCAGAAGCACAATAAAAGAAGTCCACTTATCACCATACTGTTCCTCTAAGCACCGCAGAACATGAAGTGTTGATCCACCATTTCCTAAAGAAAAAAATATTCCAGTCTCAGCTGAAAAGAGCCGTAGAAAATATATTGTCATTTATTTTCAAGAGTCCCTATGACTTCAGAGACGACCTTACAGAGAAAGTGAGTGCCAACAGAAGCACAGGTATCTATCAGAACTTTCCCAAACTGGGTGTGACAGAACAGTCCTCATGCTGTGCAACAGCTGACAAAATCACGTTGAGATGATGGAGAGCGACTTTAGAAGCCTTGTGCACTTGGAGAGAAGGGTGTCTGGGGCCGTCAGCTCTGAAGAAACAGTGTTTTCCCCTCCCAGTTATCCTCTGAACACCCTGGCATTTAAAGCATTTGGTCACCTCAACCACAAAACCCTCTCCAACAGCAGCCATGGTACATGAGAGCTCACAGACCACTGGAAGCGAGGGTTCAAGAGTACTCCTGACATTTAGAACCTGGGATAGGAATAAATGGTTGAAGATATTCTTACGTACTCATACAACGTAAAATGGCTAGATTTCTGAAAATCAATCCCTGCTTATTGTTCTACGCTGCGGACAGACTACTGAGATCAGTTACTTTCAACAACAAAGCCAGCAGGTGTTAAGAATGACAGGACAATATCATAGAATAACCAGGTTGGAAGAGACCCACCGGATCATCGAGTCCAACCATTCCCATCAAACACTAAACCATACCCCTTAGCACCTCGTCCACCCGTGCCTTAAACACCTCCAGGGAAGGTGACTCAACCACCTCCCTGGGCAGCCTCTGCCAGTGCCCAATGACCCTTTCTGTGAAAAATTTTTTCCAAATGTCCACCATAAACCTCCCCTGGCGGAGCTTGAGGCCATTCCCTCTTGTCCTGTCCCCTGTCACCTGTGAGAAGAGGCCAGCACCCTCCTCTCTACAACCTCCTTTCAGACAGTTATAGAGAGCAATAAGGTCTCCCCTCAGCCTCCTCTTCTCCAGGCTAAACAACCCCAGCTCTCTCAGCCGTTCCTCATAAGGCCTGTTCTCCAGCCCCTTCACCAGCTTTGTTGCTCTTCTCTGGACTCACTCCAGAGCCTCAACATCCTTCTTGTGGTGAGGGGCCCAGAACTGAACACAGGATTCGAGGAGCGGTCTCACCAGTGCCGAGTACAGAGGGAGAAATTATCAACACTCAGACTGCTTTCTTCTAGGCCTTTGTTGCCCATTGGGTAATACTTTGTGGAATCATAGAATGGTTTAAGTTGGAATGGACCTTAAAGATCACCCAGTTGCAAACCCCTGCCATGGATCCATTAGATGTCATTAGATCAGGTTGCTCAAAGTCCCATTCAAGCTGGCTTTGAGCACCTGCAGGCATGGGGTATCAACGACTTTTCTGGGCAACCTGTGCCAGTGCCTCACCACACTCAAAGGAAAAAATTCTTTGTAACATCTAATCTAAACCTCCTCTCTTTCAGTTTAAAACTGTTACCCCTTGTTCTTGACTGCATTCCCTGATAAAGAGCCGCTCCCCAGCTTTCCTCTAAGCCCCCCTTAAGTACTGGAGAGCTGCTTTAAGATCTCCCTGGAACTTTCTCTTCCCTAGGCTGAACAACCTCAACTCTCTCAGCCTGTCCTTGTATGGGATGTGTTGCAGCCCTCTGATCACCTGTGTGGCCACCTCTAGACTCACTCCAATACATCCATGCCCTTCCTGTGCTGAGCACTCCTGAACTGGCTGCACGGCTCCAGGTAAGGTCTCAGAAGAGTGGAGTTGAGGAGGAGAATCCCCTCCCTCCACCCGCTGGCCACGATTCATAGAATCATAGAATCACCAGGTTGGAAAAGACCTCTTGGACCATCGAGTCCAATCACTCCTATCTGCCACTAAACCACGTCCCTGAGCGAGGTCTACCCCTCTTTCAAACACCTCCAGGGATGGTGACTCCACCACCTCCCTGGGCAGCCTGTACCCGTGCCCGGTGACTCTTTCTGTTAAGAATTCCTTCCATGCAGCCCAGGATACGGCCGGCCCCGGCTGCAGGGGCCGGGATGCCGTGACCGGGCACCCGCTCGGGAGGTGCCGGGGCCGCACCGGACGCCGCCCGGAGAAAGCTGAGAGCGGTGCCCACCGATTTTCGGTCCCGGCGGGTCCACGAACACGAGGTACCGGGCGCCCAGCGGCAGCTCCTTCCCGCGCAGCTTCCCGGCCAGCTGCCGCCGGTAGGCGAGCGCCTGCTCCTCGTCCGCCGCCGTCACCGCCACCACGTCCCAGAACTCGCCGGGCCGGGCGGGCCTCCCTGCGGGCACAGCGACTCCGCGTCAGCCGCGCCGGGGCCGCCCGGCCCGCGGGGCCCCGCCGCGCCCCCGCCCGCCCCCGCCACCTCGGAGCGCCGCGAACCGCGCCAGCCGCCGCCCCGTGTCCGCCCGCCGCGCCGCGCCGCCCGCCGCCGCCGCCATGGCCGCCCCCGACCCGGAAGCGCCGCGCCCGCCCCTCTCCGCCGCCGCCATGGCCGCCCCCGACCCGGAAGCGCCGCGCGGGCCGCCGTGGGTCTCTGCTCGCCTCCCCCGGCTTGGGTGGCGGGTCATGCCTGCCGGTGTGCCGGGGCGGGACCGCGGAGTCCGTGAGGTTGGAAAAGACCTCTAAGGTCATCCGGTCCAGCTGTAAACCCAGCACTGCCAACTCCATCGCTAAACCGTGTCCCTAAGCGCCACAGCCACGTGGCTTTTAAATCCCTCAGAGATGGGGACTCCACGGCTTCCCTGGGCAGCCTCTGCCAGTGCTTGACAACCCTTTCAGTGAAGAAATTTTTCATAATATCCAGTCTAAACTTCCCCTCACACAATCTGAGACCATTTCCTCTCCTATCCCTTGTTACTTGGGAGAAGAGACCAGCACCCACCTCACCACAACCTCCTTTCAGGGAGCTGTAGAGAGCAATGAGGTCTCCTGTCAGCCTCCTCCAGACCTTAGCTCCAGACCTTAGCTCCAGCCTTAGCTCCCTCAGCCGCTCCCCATAATCCCTGTACTTCAGACCCTTCCCCAGCTCCAGACCCTTATGTGCATGCGCTCCAGCCCCTCA
This sequence comes from Phaenicophaeus curvirostris, assembly GCF_032191515.1. NCBI lineage: Eukaryota > Metazoa > Chordata > Aves > Cuculiformes > Cuculidae > Phaenicophaeus > Phaenicophaeus curvirostris. Next base: position 1,873,719 of record NC_091399.1, on the reverse strand, counting down.
ATGTCTTTCTTGTAGTGAGAGACTCAAAACTGAACACAGCATTCAAGGTGCAGCCTCACCAGCACCACGTACAGGGGCACAATTACCTCCTTAGTCCTGCTGGTCATGCCATTTCTGCTACAAGCAAGGATGCCGTTGGCCTTCTTGGCCACCTGGGCACACTGCTGGCTTGTGTTCAGCCACTGTTGACCAACACTCTCAGGACCTTTTCCACCAAGCAGCTTTCCAGCCATTCTTCCCCAATCCTGTAGCATTAGCAGGGGCTGTTGCGGCCTAAGTGCAGGACCCACCACTCAGCCTTATTGAACCCCATGTTGTTGGCCTCAGCCCATCAATCCAGCCTGTTCAGGTCCCTCTGCAGAGCCTTCCTGTCCTCAAGCAGGTCAAGACACTTGCACAACTTGGTGTCATCTGCAAACTGACTGAGGGAGCATTCAATCCTTTCATCCACATTATGGATAAAGACATTAAATAGAACCAGTCCCAAGACAGAGCCTTGGAGAATACCAGTTGTAACTGGCTGCCTGATGAATTTAACTGTGTTCACCAAAGCTCTCTGGGCCTGGCCATCCAGCCAGTTTTTTACTCAGTGAAGAGCACACCCATTCAAGCCTTGAGCAGCCAGTTTTTTTCCAGGAGAATGCTGGACATGGTGGGCTGGGCTGGATGAAAGACTCTTATCTGCTGCTACCAGAATCCCTTGCACGCTTTGCTTTTCTGTATAGTAGTACCAGTTCATGAAGTTTTGAGGTCTAAAGGTGCTGCCGGTAGCATTCTGTTCAGCAGGGAATGCACAGCTTCTGCTGCTGCTTCGCCAGAGCTCCACATCTGCCTGCCCATGCTCTGTCTGCTATGGCCCTTGGATTATTAATGAACATGGGGATTTTTAAGGAAAGAAATTCCTTCCCCATTAATTTCAGTCATACCACTTACAGAAAATGCATTCATAGATATGGTCTCCAATTTGGATGCTTTGCTGCCTAAAAATGCTGGACTTGTGTGAGAAACTTAGATCTGAAGGGCTGGGTCTCCTGGGTTGGCAGTTGGACTCTGTGTGTGTAGGAAGAGGCCATCACTCTGAGGCTTCACTTCTACCTCCGTGACAGTCGCAGTGGGGAGCAGGATGAGCTAGAGTGCTGCTTTGGTACTCCAGTTAGGAACAGAATCCTAATATCAATGAACTAGTCCACTTAAACCTTCCTTGTCCGTACCCAAAATGTTGGCATCTGTTGAGCCACTGCCCAGCCATGCCTGGCCTGCACTCACAGTGCACTGGGCTGGGCAGGGTTTGCTTCTGGTGAACTGGTCCTGCAAGGGCTTGTTGGATGCTCTGGTGTTGTGGGTGATTATCAGATATCCACCATTGATATTCACGTAGCTGAAGCTTTTCCCACTACAGTTCTTTGCCCGGGATATTGTAATTTTGATCTGTTTTTCTGAATTTAGAGTCTGCTGGGAGTTTGGATACCAAATAGAAACAGATGAAAATGGAAGGAAGGTTTGTCTTTATAGGATCTCATTATACGTAAATCTTACAATAAAAAGCAGCTGTGGAAGCACTACAGGAGCTATTGAAAAAAATATTTTAGGAAGGTAAAACAAAAATTACAGAAAATCCATAGTTTTTCATGATTGTAAACCACTGGCAGAGAAGATTAAAGAAAAAAAAGATGAATAGCATTACCAGTTTGAGGCTTTTCTGTGATACATGTGATAACAGTCTTAATCAGAGTAATGTACAGTGCCAAGGTCTGTTTGATCCTTCTGTCTTTTCCCAACTTACTCTAAGAAGAAGCACAGTATAGTTTGCTGAAACTGTACTTTTACTCTTTACTTTTGCATTGGGTTCTCATTCTTGACAACTCTTACTGACCTCCATGAGAAAGGGTTCCTGGGTCCCAAGGCTGGCTTTAGAAATATGTGGTTTATTCACCACAGGTGAAGGCTCACTACCTCTTACAGTTTGTTTTTAATCCTGTTTTTACTTTCCTCACTTGCTCTCTAATGTAGCATTAGTGCTGAATCCTAGCTGTCAACTGTATCTCATGACCCCAATTAAAAGTTGCATCACCCCAATTACATTGAAAAGTTCTGTAGACGTTAAGCAAGCATTTTCTGTTGTATATCAGAAGAATGAGTGATTTCTAACAAAGCTGGGAACCTCATGTGTTAACCAGCAAGTTTTCCCGTGTCCCATTCCTTATGAGCAATCTGTTTGCCAAGGGAGAATTTCTAGATTTCTGAATTGGAAAAAGGTAACTGAAGCTGGGATATCTTTTTTTTTTTTTTGTATTATGGTAGATTCCCCCTTATTAATTGTGCTCTCCTTAATCTACCCCTGACTCATGTGTATTAAGACATTGTACGGAATAAATACAGTTTGAGGGAAGTATCTTTTGTAACTCAGTAGTAACCCCATCTCCAGAAAGTGATTAAAAATACATGCTAATTTTCAAAGCATTTTGGAAACTACTAGAGATACAGAGTAATTAGTGGTTTACTGACAGTAATACTGATTCCTTTTAACCTGCAGCAAACCTTGCAAGCTCTGATTTAGACCCTAATGCTTGTGATGAAATACTGCTGCAGTTCAATAGAATTTTTGTTTTGAACTTCTCATCACTAATCAGACTTCCTAATGCGATTTTTTCTGTTTGCACTCACTAAGGCAATCTAAGACCAGAATAATTATTGAATACAACTAGTCATGATAATAATTTCTTTTAAAATTTATTTCCGTGGGAAGGGTGTTTGTACTTTTAATAGTGAGATTTTATAACCACTTAACCTGATAGTTCATTCCAAGAAATAATAGATTTTTGTCAGTACTGCATGGTTCTATCCCCCAGATTTTCAAATAATAAATAAAGTAATGTTGGGGATTCATTAGACTCAGTGCCAGAACCAGTAAATCATCCCAGAAAATAGGTTTTGTCCAAGTGGTGAAGGCAGAGGTGTTTGCCATTTATGCTTAGTAAAAACTCCTGGAAGAGCTGCTATGGGAGCAGAACCTTTTACACCGGTGTTCAATGGAAGTATAAATTCCCATGTTTAGTTTTTTTTTTAGGGAGACTGTGGTTGCAAACTAGCAGAGAACTGGTCTGTTGGAGCGCCCTGCTGGAAGCTGCCCCACCTCCCACGCGATCATGCCAGTCTGCCCTGCTGGAAGCTGCCTCACCTCCCATGCGATCATGCCAGTCTTCCTTGTCTGTCAACATCTGGTACAAGCAGCCGTAGGTCCAGCCCAGGTCCACAGTCCTTATTTCCAATTGGGAGGATGGGTTATTTTGCAGCTCGCAGTACTCGTGTATGCATGCTTGATTGAGTAAATAAAAAGTGAGTGCCATAGAATTGCACTAGTAGTTAGGGAAATAGCTTCTGTGACCCTTTGAAATGCTGTGTCTCATATCAATATGTGGTTAGCACTGTAGCATTTCTGGCTTAAGTGGTTCATGCCACTGGCATTTTGTTCTGAATGGGGGCTATATGGTGTTTCATAAGTAGGATTGACGGAAGAAACGGGACAACACACAGTAATCAATATGATTCTTGTGAAGCCGCTTTATTCGGGTTCGTTCTGCTTTTATAGAATTGTTTAACCTTAGCCCGCCTTCAACAGCCAGCTTCCTAATTTGCATAACACAACAGAGTCATTATAACCTTTTATAACCTTGAGGACCCTGGCTATGGCTTCCCAACTCCTCCCAGCCACAGTGCTTGGGCTGCTCATTGTATGCTGCCATCCAACATAGGATTGTAACAAAAACCTGGATATTTTCTTGGATTGTATGACATTCTCCTTTTAAAGCTGAACATGCAGCCTTTTACGTAGTCTTCATAGTCTGCTTTTCATAGATCTCTGAGGGATGAATCAAAGAAGAGAGCTTATCTTGAAGAAGTTAACAGAACACTGAACTTCTGGTTTCTAGTGCAAAAATCTGATGCTGCGATGGTGACAAACCGTGATCCAAGTCTGCGTAAAAAATTCAGAAGGCTTGGTTGTAATTCAGATAAATAGGCTGTGTCTGAAGAATGTGGGGCATTTGCAATGTTGTTTTTTCATTTAAAATATGCATGCTTTAAAATAATTACATTGTTAGTATGGATTCGCCTGGTGGTGTGCTGGAGCTGCATGCATGTCAGGTAAATAATAATACCTTATGAAGATGTAAAAAATAAAACTTACTTGTCTTTAGACTTGTGTAATTGTATTCCCTAGAAGTAACAGGTATTTTGAATAAAGTATGGTGCCTCCATGGAGGAAGCCTTTCTGACTGAGAATATTTTTTTTTTTTTGCTCGGCATAGGTGGTTACATCTTGGGCTCACAGAATTTTTGCCATTTATGATAAAAAAGCAAGACTGCCCTGCTGTTTGGTGAAAGGCCTGATACCAGGAGCTTCAGTATTTGAGGTCTCCCTTCCTCTGTAAATGGGTAGAAAAGATGATGATGGTAACGCAGTTAGTTACTTGGGAATTCCGGATTTTTCAGCATTGAAGTGGATTTGGCTTAAAGGTTGTTGTTTGGAAAAAAAATCATCCATTCTACAGAGAAAATGATAAAACAACTTCTTCCAAGTATTTTGTACATATTTTAATGACATAAATAAACAATGAGACGTCTATAATACAGTTTATGTGTTGTAAGCTGGTGAAGATTTGTTCATGCTGTGAATTAGAGTGCTTCATCTGTGTCTCTGTGAATGTTTAAACCAGGAAGGCGTCTACTGCTGCCTCTGTCCCCAGACTCACAGGGAAGATTTTTCTGTAGGTATTTGGTATGTTTCCAGTTCTTGATTTTGACCTACTGTTAATCTACTGTTTCATCTTTCACTTCATGGAGGAAAAGCTGAGCTTTAATCTGCAGTTTCACATTTGGCCTCCTGAGCTCTGGAGGTGCTGGAGACAGAACAAGCCTGAAACAAAAATGGTGCAATGACGCTGTGCTAGTTTGGACTGGAGCAGAACATTTTTCTCTGACTTTTCAGACTGATAGTTTTCACCAAAGTAATGGGCCATTGGAGTGCAGAGAGGCTGCTGCTCACACCGATGAAATTTTTGACCACCAACTATCTGAGCCAATCCAGAGGTCAGAGGTCATGTCCAGATTGATTAGGTGGTTTTTTTTTTGGCTGCTTCCCAGGTAAACTGAGGCTATCCCAGAGTTACTGGCAATGGAAGGTAGTATTTGCTGGGAGGTGGGGCAGGGCAGGGGACCCAGCCTGGCCAACAAAGTATTTCGTGCCATACATGTCATGCTTAGGATAAATCCTTAGGGATCAGGAGGGTCAGGGCTTGCTGATGTTCAGGGAGGACCTTGCCTGTCTGGCCTTGAATCCATCCACATGTTCTTGAGTCTAGCTCCTGCCTGCTGTGGAGTCCAATTTGGGACCTTCCCCATGCCTGCCCTGCAGTGCCAATGGTGGTGTATGGTCATCGGGGAGTTGGAATTGGCTTAGTATGCTTGTATATTTTTTACGATTTTCTTATTAATATTGTTACCTTCCTTTTATTATTGTTGTTTCATTAAAGCTGCTTTAGTGTCAAGTTTCCAATCCACAAGTCTCCATCTCTCATTTCTCTTTTTCCTTTCCTGTGGGGGTAAATTGGGTCTAAGGCTGCCCAGTTTGGCTGCTGAGCTGGCCAGAGGGGGCCTAAACTGGGACACCTCCATGCGCAGTTTTTCCTGTCTTTAGATGATGCTGTATTTTTTTTGTATCTGGTTAACAGCTCTTGGGATTACTTTTTCCAGATGAGGATTTGCCTTTTGGGTGATCTTGTGAAAAGTTCCCTGTTCACAGTTGGTGCTATAATTGGACCTTTTGGGTATTTTTGTATTTCCTCAACTCGCATTCCTTTCCTGAGGACTGTTGTTTGTATTCTGTCCATCAGAATTTTAACCAACGCAGGCAGAGGATCATGGCATTGTTTTTCTGCCTATTGATTCTTCCTAGTTCAGTTTTTTTCAGTGATATTTTTGTGTATTTTCACTCAGTGGATAAGTAAAAGAGATAAAAAAACATCCCATGCCCCAGTGATAGTTTTCCTAAAGTACCAAGCTTGTGAAGAGTGACAGCGTTTGTATTATTCTGAAAGATCATGTTTCTCCTCTGGGAAAGTGACATTTTCACACTCCGGCTCCATAACTGAAATCAATCTCTGAGCCCTGGTGCTGTGGGTATGCAGAACAGTGTGCTGCCTTCAGGGAAAGCCCATGGAGCTGTTTATTAACCCCCGTGCTATGGCAAGGATGTCATTATGGGTACCTGGAGAACCTTGTGAGGTTCCTTTGTTGTCTCAGGAACTGTTTGAAAAAATGGAAAGGAATTCTACTCATGCTCTTTGATGTACATTATCTAAAGGGCCTTAGCCATCATTATCAGAGGTACGTGTCCACAGTAGTTCACTAAGCAACTCTTAAAAACATTTTCTTGGTGTCAGAGGGGAAAATGTATAAAAATGCAGAAATAATGTCTCTGGGAATTTTCTGTTTTCTTGTTAATTCATATCCTTTTTTGAGTTATGGTAACTTTGTATCCAAGTGATCCAGAAAAGTGTAGTCTGTGATTTTTACTAACTCATGATTACTTACAAGGAAGATAAACTGCCACTGCCACATGGCTGGAGGATACCTGCTGCAAAAGTTTATAGGTGACCTAGACCCTCACTGGACCCTCAGAGTGGTCCTGTAAGGTGGAGCTGCTGGCAGAGGCCCCCCTGGCTATGTGCCATGGGGTGAACTTGACCCCCTCAGCCACAAGTTCTTGCCTGGAATAGCCCTCTACAGTATGCTCAAGCGTCCACTTGGTGCTGCCTGTGGGATGAATAGCTTGCTTCTCAGCATCCCTTCATCCCACCTGGCAGCATGTGGGGAATGGGTGAGAGGCACTCGGGAGACCCTGGTGGATGGAAGAGTGAGCAAGAAAATGATGGAAAGTGGGAGGAGAGTAGGAGCAGTACTGTGTGGGCAATAAGACTGAATGCAGGAATAAAAGCCAAGTATGGGAATGGGGCTGAACAAGGGGAGAAATGGGTCTGGGTTTTTCCCTCTCCTTCCCCCACTTTCTTTCCCCCTCCTCCTGGCCATGGGCTGAGTAAAAGGCCTTCAACAGAAAGGTATGTATGAACGGTATATCAGCATCTACAGTGGGGGATGTAGTGTCTGGGAACAGCCACAGTCAATTCCTGCTACCAGAACAAGGCCCCACCAAAGACAACGTTCTAATTATTTTCTAAGAAGATGGATTGCAGTTGCTGTCCTGACAACTCAGCCAACAGATGACCTGTGCTCATCATTATAATATCATTATAAAACTAAAACACATCTCCACACCTAAGGCTACCTGCCTCCTCCCTACCTCTGAGGCAAACCACTCCCATGGTCACACGTACTGGGTTTGTGCAGTTAAGTTTTGGCATGCGAAGTGAGAATTCTTTCTCCACCCTATCAGCAATCAATATACTGACCACATTCACTCAAGCTTCTCTGCCCCTAGGTGTAAGTTGAATATAAATAGTGTAAACAAAGAAAAGGTTTGTGGCAGGTGGGCAGGCGCGAAAAAAAGAAAAATGCCACCAAAACCATAGAGGTCAGCCGACAGGCTGAACTCCATCTCCCCTCCCCTGGGGACTTCATTGGAGCAAGAGACTGGAGGGGAAAATGTGATCGAAACTTTTGGGATCAGCCGACAGGCTGGACCCCATCCCCCTCCCCGGATTCAATTAGAGTAAGCATTTTGTGTGTGCACGCTAAGTATACATCTTAACATCCAACTAATCGACATCAAGCTAATTGTTAGCATCTCTCTCTGTACTCTAACCCTATCTATGTGTTATCTTTACCTGCGTCTGATTGTTATTGCTCTGTGTATACCTTTTCTTGTTATGTGACTGTCTGCATTTGGGTGTGATATAATAAACAGGGTTGTTTAATGTATTTTCACAAATGTTACCTTCTCTGCAGTTATTAACGAACCTTATTAAGTCATGAGCTGTTATTCTTAATAAACTTGACTTGTTTGTGCAAGTCTCTTCAGTTTGTTATAACTGTTTAGGGGCATTAGTAGGGGAGTCTCTGCTTCAAACAGCTAGGTTAAATTTATTGCTTCTGCAATGTGGTTGACGGAACGTGACAGGCTGGGTGATTATCAATAACCCTTACGTGATTGTTACATTACTTTTGCATATATACCAAACTGGGTGATTACCCTTGTGTCATTGCTACAGTACTGACAGGCTGGGCATCGTACTCTTGCATCACTGTCAGTTTGGAAGAATCTGGCTATCAGGCTGAGTGATGATATTTTCCAGTCTTACAATACAGCTAGGCAAAAAGGGTCAAACAAATTGATAAACTCTCCTCTTGAAATCTCTCATATATATTTTCAAATTTACCAGCTCATGATGTTAATGATGTTGTCACCCTCGACACGTGACAGTACTGAAGGAGAGGCAGCAGGGAGAAAGTGGAGAGTATGGCACAGCAGCAAAAGTCAGGAAAGCAGGAGCTGGAGACACAGCTCAAGAAGCTGGAGTAGTGGCTTTGTACCAATCAGCTGGATGCGAAGCGCACTGAGAGAGTGATTTATGGTGGGTGGGTTAGGAAAGGAGGAAAATGATGCGTTGCTTTTAGGTTTTACTGGGAGATGATGCATATGCTGATGTGGTTTTGCGGGGGAGAGGGGCTTAGTTCTTGCCAGCTGTATCTGGTGTGTGATGCCAAATACTCTGGATAGGTGCAAGGAGCATTGCTGTACACTAGTAATTAAGGGGTCTTAATCTGGACCACAGGATGAAGTATGGCCATTGCCTCACAGACACTGCTCACACATCTTTCTGCAAATAGGACACAAAGCATACTGTCTGATTTATCCCGGTGCAACAGCCAAACTGTCTTTGTTACAAAGCAAAAAGACCTGCAGAGCTTTCTATCCAAGTCTCCTGTTGCCATTCCAGGAGAGAAGGGAGATGGTGCTGATGCTCGGATCACTTCCAGACAGAGACAAGTAGCTGTAATTCCTAAACACAGCTGTGCTTTTAACTGAATAGTTGTTCAAAGCAGGAGCCTTTAACATTTGTGTTCTTAATGCTTATGCATTTTACAGGTTTCTATTGCCGTATTTCATATTACCATAAAAACCTTGGAGGCTCCATAATGCCTTGAAAGCTGTTTCATTATTATGCTAATATGAAGTCCTTTGCAGGTAATGTTTTGTCAATCTATTTGAAGTACTGTACGTCACATTCTAAAAATTACATACTTATTCTTTATACTTACTGAATATTAACTGTGATGAGCAAGGGTTTCCTTGAAATGAGAAGATCTTAATTGAAGATCTTTACTTAATTGAACTCTTCCTTTTGTACTAGACTAGAGTCAAAACTTTCAGGACAAAAGAAGTGCTAATTTTTCTCATTTCTGATACAGTAAAGTCAGGTTCTACATTTAAGCCGGAATACCTGGGCAAAATTATTTTTGAATGACTGATGGTCTTTCAATAACAAAACCAGATACCAATTAAACCAAAGATGAACTTAGTACCCTGTCTTTTTCATGTATGAGTGTCAACTGCATGGGAGTAGGAGTAAGAAAATGAATTAAAATGGTAATTCTAGAATTTATTTTCATATGCTAAACATACAAACATGAAATACTTGGAAATCCACATTTCACATTTTTTGTGTTAAACACCAATCTTAGGCAGAATGACCTGCACTAGGTTACGTGGAATGAGGTCTTGTAATGGATTTTGGTGAGAGGATCCACTCTGTGCATGCGGTGAGCCCTGGAAAGGGGCTTAAGTTGAGCTTTGGGTTTTCATGACAGTGAGATCAAGTAAATCTGGGAGCAGAGAGCAAGAAGATTTCCTCTCACTGCCTGATGATGGAGCTTCAGTGCGATGGGAAAAATGGCTCCCATTCCTGATCTATCATAGATGACCTCTTGTTACCAAAGCCATTGGTTCCTGAGCAGTATCTGTATGACACTGGTGATGTCTAATGATGTTCCAGTGAGAAGAAATACATAGTTCATTTTACCTAAGTAGGATTGTTGACTGTAAATAGGTCAGGAGAGGGAAGATTGAGTCACATTTACCAGAATATTGTATTTTTCATGTTAATGTCCATTAAAAGAAAGTAAAAATTGGTAACCTTGGGGCAGATTCTCTTTCCAAGAGACAGATTCACCTTCTGAGAAGACTGCACTATTCTTAGTCTGGACAGATCTAACTTTGACCAGCATAAGTAGACCTTTCCATAGCCTGCACTCTTTCTGGCTGATGGCAGCCAGTCAGTCTAACCTGACTTGGCAGGCTTCTTGCCCAAAGGATCTGAGAAAACACTCGTGTTTGTGTTGGCTCTGCATATATAGTGTACTTGAAAAATTCCTTCATTATTCACCCACCTTGCTGAAATCTGTTAAATAAACTTTGAGGAGTTTAAATATGGATTTTCTTAAATTTTTTAAAATTTCAGACTGGTATTTCATTAACATTAAATAAATGTTTCAGTATGCTGGCTCACTTGATTTCAGCTGCAAGAGAAGAATCAACTATGATTTATTCCAGTTTTGAGTAGTATTTCCTTCTTAATATATTGTGAAATGGTCTCAAAAGTGGTTTTTAAGTGGTAGATTTCCTTTGCCTGGGCTCCCAATGCAGAGACATTATATCAGAGATGAAGATAAACAAATTAACAGTCAAAGCACACCTCCAGTGTGTGATAGGAAAAACTGTATGTATCACATCATTAAACCAGAACAAAACACTAAGGGTGGAAAGCATCCATCTGGGAAACGAGTAAGTCAGATGTTCAAAAACATTTTTTTTCTAAGAAAAAGTAACTCTGCGAACAGAGGAAAGAACGGTGCCAAGATTTGTGGGAAAGTCTGATAAAAACAGAGACTACATACAGGAAATATTCACAGAATCACGAGCTGGCTGAGGTTGGCAGAGACCTCTGGGAGTCATCTGATCCAACCTCCATGCTCAAGCAGGGCCACCCAGAGCTGGAGGCTGCACTACCTCCCTGCTGGTGCTTGGTCATCCTTACACTGAAAAAGGGTTTCCTGATGCCTAGAGGGACCCTCCTGCATATCCGTGTGCACCTGTGGCCTCTGATTCTGGCACTGGCCACCACTGGAAGAGCCTGGCTCCATCCTCTCTGCACCTTCCCTGTAGATGTTTATAGACATGGATGAGATCCTCTGGTCCCTGCTCTGCTCCAGGCTGAGTAGCCCCGGCAATCCCATCCTCTTCTCATGGATGAGATGCTCCAGTCCCTTAATCATCTTGGTGGCCCTTGCAGGACTCTCCCTGATATGCCCACGTCTCTCTTATACAGGGAAGCTGGACCCAGCACTGCAGGGGTTGCCCCACCAGTGTTGGATAGAGGGGATTGACCACGTGCCTCAACCTGTCGGCAGTGCTCCTCCTGATGTATCCCAGGGAACTTCTGTCTTATAGTTATGTAGACATATTACATATATACCAGCTAGAGATGGATCTCTAGGTTTAAAGACTTTTTATGTGTGTGTGAAATCTGAAACCACGATAAATTAACTTGCCTTTAAATTTCCTGGTGTGTGATGGTGCATTCCTGAAGTACTGACAGGGGACTGGAGGCAAAGAGGAGCTGGAAGGGAGGGGATACTACAAGGACATACCCTTGGGGTAATTTTTATGGTACTGTTACTGCAGTATGATCCCTTTACTACTGCAACAGCAACAGAGATATGTATGATGTACTTTATGTAATAACCTGTTGTAGCCCTCCCTAGGTTACATCTACAGTATAGAATCACAGAATGGTTTGAGTTGAAAGGGATGTTCAAGATCATCTAATTCCAACCCCTCTGCCACGGGCAAGGACACCTCCCACTAGATCAGGCTGCTCAAAGACCCATCCAATCTAGCCTTAAGCACTTCCAGGGATGGGACAGCCACAACTTCCCTGGGCAATCTGCTCCATCTCCATTGTGAAGAATTTCCTGCTAGTATCTAGTCTAAATCTTCCCCCCTCCAATTTATAGCCATTCCCCCTCATCCTATCATTACATGCCTTCGTAAAAAGTCCCTCCCCAGCTTTCTTGTAGGCCTCCTTCAGGTACTGGAAGGTGGCTATAAGGTCTCCTCAGAGCCTTCTTTTCTCCAGGCTGAACAACCCAAACTTTATGAGCCTGTCCTCATAGCAGAGGTGCTCCAGCCCTCTGATCATCTTGGTAGCTCTTCTCTGGACCCATTCCAACATTTCTATATCCTTCTTACTCTGAGGATTTCAGAACTGGACACAATACTCCAGGTGGGGTCTCGCAAGAGCAGAATAGAGGGGCAGAATCACCTCCCTTGCTAGACACGCTTCTTCTGATGCAGCCCAGGATATGATTGGCCTTCTGGGCTGTGAGCGCGCATTGCTGGTTAATGTAGACCTTCTCATCAATGAGCACTCTGAAGTCCTTCTCTGCAGGGCAGCTCTCAGTCACAGCATCCCCCATCCTGTATTGAAACTGTGGATTGCCCTGATCCAGGTGTTAGACTTTGCACTGGGCCTTGTTGAATCTCATGAGGTTCATACAGCCCCACTTCTCCAGCTTGTCCAGATTCTTCTGGATGACATCCTGTCTTTCCGGTGTGGCAACTGCAGCACTCAACTTGGTGTCATCTGCAAACTTTCTGAGAGTGCACTCAATATCGCTGTCTATATCATTGATGAATTAAACAGTACCGGCCCCAGTACGGACCCCTAAGGGATACCACTTGTTACAGATCTCTATCTGGACATTGAGCCATTGACCACTACTCTCTGAATACAACCACCCAATCAATTCCTTATCCTTATATCTCCAGTTTATAGAGAAGGGTGTTGTTGGGGACCATGTCAAAGGCTTTACAGAAGTCCAGATAGATCACATCCATTGGTTTTCCTATGTCCACTCATGTGGTTACCCCATCATAGAGAGCCACTAGGTTGGTCATACAGGACCCTTGGTGAAGCCGTGCTGGCTGTCTTGAATCACCTCCCTGTCCTCCACATTTGTATGCATAGCTTCTAGGAGGATCTCTTCCATGATCTTCCAATGCACAGAAGCGAGGCTGATGGGTCTATAGTTCCCAGGGTCAGCTTTGCTGTAGCGGTTGTTCGCAGCGTGTAGCACTTTGCTTTATTGGTTGTTATTCCATGAGATCCCTGCCACTGAGCACAAGGTGCATGTTTGGATGCACCATCTTCTATGATGCTTAAATAAGATCTGCTGCACTATCTTCTAGAGAGCATTAGAAAATCCACTGTTATGAGCGGAAGGAAAAGTTTACTTCCTTTTAAGATATAGCTTTTCTGATTTTCTGCCATTCCAACACATTTTTTGCCTTTACTGTTTCAAGGTAGGATGGTAATTTCCTACTCTTCTCAGTTAAAGATAATTTTCACCTCAGAGAACAGAACTAGGATTTTTTCCTTTTTAAATTTAAAAATAAAAAAATATTGTATCATGTAGGCAATATGGAAGAAAAAGGAGGTGAGAAAGATAAAGGAAAGCTCAGAGCAAGAGAGTTAGCAGAATGGTTGGATTTGGTCCTTTCTCCTTTCTGTGGGTCCTTTATCTATCACATCACTCTGTTCCTTCTTAAAATGGGCTTCTAATCTACAATTTTAATGTCATAATGACTTTTATGTAAAAGATTCGTACTATAATGGGGAAAGCAATTATGATTAATTTTGAAGTAGCAGTCCAGATTATTTGAACCTGAAAAGCAAGCTTTTCTGAAGAGTTGCATTGGGCTGTCATTTCTAGGAACTGAGTGTTCCATGATAGACACAATAAAGGAACCACTTATGTGGTCTCTGAAGTTTGTTTTTTTTCTTGTCATGTCTTTCTAGAGAAAGTATTTTAATTGCTTTCCACTGCTCCAAGAGAAGTAGAAAAATCCACAGAGTATTTCTTCCAAATCTTTGATAACTTATGAAATATCTGACCTTAATATAAGAAGGATTTTATTCAAACTTGATTCTTTCTTTCCCTAGATTCATTTCACATGTTTTAACAAGTATGTTATGAAGTATGAGAGGAGTCTCTTGTGTTTGGCTTTGGATACAGGAGCTGAAAAACTTGGTAGGGATCAGCTGTGGCAGGGATTATTTTGTTCTGTTCTCGTGAAGGTCTGGATGGGTTGGAAGTGGGTGTGGTGGTTGCCTGGAAAGGTACTGGGCTGAGGTTGGGTGCTGCTGCTGCTGTCTTGAGGGCCAGGGACTGGCACAAGGGCTCTGAGGTCTGCTTGTTCTCTCCTGTGCTTTCAGCCTCCCCCTCTCCTGGCATGGGGAAATTACTGTTTGACTTGGAAGAAAACATGAGGCCTCAAGGGAATGGCAGAATTGTAGTGAGAGGAGGGATTTGTTGATGGGAGTGATGGAGGAAAGGGCTACAGTGTAGCTGAGCATCAGGGAGAGGGTCCCTTGGCTCTCTGTCTTGTCCATGACTTGGCATGAAAACGACTGTCTGCTTTCCTGGTGACGTGGATCCAGGGAATGCAGCACAGGCTGGGACCCATGGTGTCTGCACACAGTTAGGTGAGTGGCTGCAAAATGTTCTGATTTTGCTGAGACAGACCTTGCATTTTTCATGCTGTCTGGGCTGAGAATTATTATCCCCAGAAATGTCCCTGTCTCTGGTGTGTCCTGCCTTGTGCCGTACAGCCTACACCTTCCCTGCGGTTCGCTAGTGTCCCTGCACACCTCTGTCACAGTAGCTGTGTCCCAGTGAGGTGGCTGGAGCGGTGGACACTGCTTGGTGCTGCTGCAGCCCTAGCCCCTGCCCTGCTGGGACAGAGGGTGCCGGTAGGGTGGCGAGGTGTCTGGCTCCTCCAGCTGTGACATAGCCTTACACTCCTGAGGCAGACTAGGATGTGTCCTGTGGAGCTTTTCTAATGCGGGCTAGAAGGAAAGTTTGCTTGAGAGCTGATTGTACTGATTGTTTCTGAGTATTATGGGTTTCAATATTCTTTTATGTTCTGTTAATGGAAAGGAAAACATTTGGATGCAAATATGACAATTGTTTTGATGCTTATAAAACATACAGCCGTAGTTACACAAATTTTGAGAAGATGATGATGATTACCCTTTCAGTTGAAAAAAATGACTTTCTAATTGCGTTTATTTCTTCTTAATACCCATCCTCGTATTCATGCTTGATGTGTGTCGTATCATCCGTCATTTTCCAGGATAATAGAACACTGTCATTAGATATTAGGGTGGTGCCTGGATATATGCTGCAAATTCCAGTTAGTAAAACTATGCTAATGAGAATGTGTGAAGCAGTTAGGGAGTTTACCACATTGGTTCTGAAGTATTAATGTTGGCTAGTCCTTCACTGGGTGGTCATCTTGAGCTTGATCCTTTTGCAGCCCGAGGGGCTCCTCATCTCTCCTGGTGGCTCTGCAAGGATGAGATGTTTGAGTTATGGTTTCCCCGTCTGCAATATTGCATCTCTGTTCCATGAAGCCCAATGGTTTTGCCTGGTGTCCCTCAATAAGTGACAGCGCACAAAGCCCATTCCTCACTGGGACTGCTTCTTAACCAGCTGTGTACAGGCAGGCGCGCACCTTCCAGCAAAGGCTTCTGAAGCTGTAGCAGCTTGGCCAATCCAGAAAATAGCATCCTACTACTGGGCAAAATTTGAACTTGCCACAGCTATTCCGCCTCTCCAATCTGCAGAGCGTAGAAGAAGTAAATGAAATTTAGACTAAAGATGTGGAAGATGGGATTTTTTCATGTGCCGGCAATTTGCTCTTGGTGTGAGCTTGGGAAGATCGGTAAGAAATCTGATTTCCCTCTCTGACCACGAGAACCTCCTGGCAGGGATTCTTGCGCTGAGAGTGGAAAGGCTGACCCTTTTAAATCTAGCATTGATTATTTTTTCACAGTCTCTCCAAACTGTATCAGTGGAAAGCACAAAAAATCAGGTAGAAGAAGGGTGTGTTGTAACTTTTGGAGCACTGCCTTTTCTTTGTATTACTTCTGTTACAGCACACAAGGAGAACCTGGGTTTTATAGGAGCCTGAGATGCAGAATGCTTGTTTTATAAACAAAATCCCCATCAAAAATAAAATAATGCTGTGAAAATTTTCATCATAAATAAAGTAAAATAGACACTATTTTAGTATGGTTTATATTGGGATTATGAAAACAAGAAAATTGGATTTTAAGTATGAATATAGTAGATGGAATATATGTTTTCACATCAATCTGCTGCATAATTTCAAGGGAAATACTGGAAAAACTATTGTACCAGTAGAGAAGGAACATATTTCAAATGGAGACATGGTGAAACATCATTTGTTTTATTATCTTCGATTCATATGCAATTTTATGCAGTGAATTTTGCATTGTCAGAAGGTGTCTTAAAAAATCTGTTTAAAAAAAGCAGGTAGTAGGAAGTTGAGAAACTTTCAGGAAATTATTCATTTTTACTTATATTTTTATAGAGTTTGGGGTCTAGAAATTGTTTCTTGAAAGGCCTGGTTTGTCTTCAATGTCAGTAGCTCTGGACTTACTCTTGGAATGCACAATGAGCACTTGGGGTGTCTCGAGGGAAGGACCTAGCCAGCTTTTTATTTTGAGCCATGATGTAGCCTCATCAGCATGTTTGAATGGGTAGAATATGGGAGATGATGGCATAATGGATAGAGCACAACCTCTCTGAGTCATTTTTCAAAGAACTACAATATTTAATTCAAGACAGCAAGACTGTAACTTTCCTTAAACAATAAATTCGTTGTTGTGAAAGAGTAAATTCTAATATAACTTGAGATTTTTTGTAAATGTACACATTTACATTCCAAAGACTGAATGTAGTGCTGTATTGCTTTCTTCATGGGTTTTCTGAAAATGGAAACCACAGATACAGAGAAACAAACGGAATGAAATATGGCCTTTCCAGCAGCGAAGTGAGGGGTGAGCTGGTGTCCCTACAGGGTTAACGGGCTGCTTGCAGTAATCTACACCTCCTCTTTTTGCAGTCCTTCTACCACACAGAACAATGTCAGGCACCACCCGGTTACCTTAGAAAAGAGCAATTTTGTTAGACTCTGTGGATCTGGAAGATTTGGCTCACTTCATTTTGCTGGTGGTGCTACTCAGAGAATTAACAACACGGCTATGCTCAAATGCTGCATAGGGTGACTCAGGATCTACACTGAAAAGGCCACTGGTGTTTTCAAGAGTTCCTTAAAGAGAAAAAATGTAGAATTCAGAAAATATGTGAAGAAGAAGTCTTGAGAACTGAAAGAGCTTTACAACAGTATCAAGTGAAAAGATCCATATTATTGAAAGTATGAGGCAAAGGCGCACTTGGTTCTAGGGAAATGAGAAACAAAAGACATATGACATTAAGTCAAGACTTCAGTGCCTGACATTTTGCTTTGGCACAGGCTTATTTAAAACTGGGGAGACAGAGGAAACATGAAGACATCATAAAGAAAAGACAAAGAACTGTTGAGGAAAATAGTGAACAATGAAGAAAAAATAGCAGTTGATAAAAAATATGAAGGATGAGAAGCTTGTCTCTTAACACTCTGTACTGTAAAAGTGAATTTGTTGCACAAAAGGTGATGATTTTTGTGTACTTAAATACAGCTGTGTGCTTGATGGATATTTTCAATAAATACTTGTCTATTG
Source organism: Phaenicophaeus curvirostris (assembly GCF_032191515.1). Classification (NCBI taxonomy): domain Eukaryota; kingdom Metazoa; phylum Chordata; class Aves; order Cuculiformes; family Cuculidae; genus Phaenicophaeus; species Phaenicophaeus curvirostris. The sequence continues at coordinate 1,856,053 of NC_091399.1, read as the reverse complement.
AATGAACCAAATCCCAGATAAATCATATTTAGCTTCCCTAACAGATCAAAATTTGGATTATAGTACCATAAGGAAAAAGCTCTTCTAAAACAAATATACAAACCCAAAAGCAACATAATGTTTTCTGTTCCTCTAGTAAATCAGAAGAGTGAGATGATCTTCAGACTCACGTAGCCCATATCATTAGATACTTGCTTCTCTGGTGAAATACTGGTGTGTGCACAAAGAGGGGATGGAGCAGTGCTGTGCATGGATCCCACTTCATACAGCAGGATGGAAGATCTCATGCTCCGGCACTGCATGGGGGTGGGATTCTTTGGACTTTGCCCTTCCTATGAGAAGAAACTGCAGTGTTGGAGCTTCACTTAAAAATACAGAAGGTGACTTGGTCTTTCCTTTGCATCTTAGAATAACAGAAATTTTAATGAATGCTTATAATCTGCCTTGACACCACTGCAAATATTTTGCTTGGTAATATCTTGCTTAGGTTAGGCACAAATACTTTATTTATTAGTTGCACAGTGCATTGTTAAATTGAATGCTGAATTGAAGTTAGTATTACAAAACTTTTAGTGATTCCTACTGTAAGCCATTTTGGGTGAAGTTTCCAAATGAATCATGAATCACGCATCGTGCATCAAGTGTGTCACTGTGTATTTTAGAATATATCTCGGTTCAGTTAGGGTAAGATCTTGAACAGAAAGGTTAATTTTTTTTAAATGAATGGTGAAAGTAGTTTGTCCTAGCTGTCCAATGATCTCTCTAAAACTAGTCTTTCAGGGTAGAATTAATAATATTTTAGCAATTTGGTTAGAAAAGACTTTATCAAAAAGAGAGATAATATATTTTGTAACAGTCAGATATTAGTCAAATGTTAGATATTTTACAGGAGTGTCAGGTGTCTGAAACTTCTTTGCTGTGCTTTGGTAGCAGTTGAAGGTAATATCTATAATTTGTTGCAGAAAAAGCAATTGAAATACTCAGCACAAGATAAATGATCTTTTTAGCTGGAATACAGAGTCCATAATTACAGTATGAACAGATTAAGAAAAATAACATTCAATCGTATCTCCTGTTCAGTGTTTACAGAATTTCTTGGTATTTATTTAATATTTAAATAGCCCATCTCCAAGAGTGTATTCATTGTTTGATGTGGTTGAGCAGTTCTCTGGTGCCCTTCATCATTCATCTGGATTAGTTTTATAGGCTTACAATAGTTTAATATTCTGTCTTTTTTTTCTGCTGAGTATTTTCACCCAGCCATTTTGTTAGACTACTAATGAGTCCCATGGGGCAATGTGTTTAAATTAAACACACATTAATACCTGTTATAAATGAAAAAAACCCCACAAAATAAAAATAAGTTTCCCTGTATCTAAATATGAAGCTGAGCTATGCTGTTAGTTAATAGATTAAGAATAGGGCTGCTTCCCCTGTTTCTTTGCTGTTAGGAACTTGCCAGGAGGTGATGTGGTTGGTCTGGTGAGGCAGGGGAAGTTGAGCTTGAGCCAGGGGCCGTGCAGGTCCATCAGCTCCAGGTGCTCACAGAGGTGTTTGCACATCCAGCTGCAAGCCGGCCATGCAGTCGGGCCCCGGGGCAGCACAGTTGCTGCAGCTTCACCAGTGCCTGTCCAGCCCTGGCACGGCTCTGCCAGCAGCCGGGAGCTGTGAGGGTGTAACAGATGCATCAACACCAGCC